>NW_021963032.1:0-317055 GCF_901765095.1 Microcaecilia unicolor | reverse complement strand
CATGTTTAAATTCACACATGTGTGCCACTAAAGGTTTATCTAATACCTCTCTCTTTATTGCGCTTTTATGTTCTAAGATGCGCTTATTAAATGCTCTTATAGTTTTACCAATGTAAATAAGCCCGCATGGGCAAATTGCTGCATATATTACTTGTGAAGTCTTACAATTTGAGTAATGTTTTAACTGATATATTTCTCCTGTAACAGGGTGTTCAAAACATTTTGTTTTCAAATTGACTGGACAAACGGAACAATTTAAGCATGGGTAATGACCCCTTACTCTATCCTTATGAAGTGGGACTGGTAGTGCTGGTGGTGACAAAAAATCCTTCAAATTCTTATTTCTTTTGTATGCAATCATCAATTCTTTATTTGCAAAAGATGGAATGTTCTGGATCAATGGCCAATGAGATCTTAATATTTTAATGATATCAGAGGATAGATAATCATAATATAAAGTGCAAATAACCTTTTGGTCATTATGTTTCTTTTCCTTATTCTGCAAAAGGTCTTTTCTATGGACCTGTTTTGCTCTTGCTATACCCTTTTCAATATATTTTACAGGATAGCCTCTTTGCGTGAATCTATAAGCCATTTCTCCTATTTGCCCTTTACAATCACGATCCTCTGAACATAATTTTTTTACTCTTAAAAATTGGCTGTAAGGAAGATTGCACTTTAAGGCATGACTATGACAGCTATCAAAATGTAGGAATTTGTTCTTATCAGTAGGTTTTCTATATAGTGAGGTAATAAATCTACCGGATTCCAACTGAATTTTAATATCTAAAAATGAAATTTCCTTTCTACTGAAATTAATCTGAAATTTCAAATTGCTATCTCTTGTATTAAGCCATTTGGAAAAAAAAAATCCATCAACTGTGATTCACTACCAGCCCAGACTGGGCTGGTAGTGAATCACAGTTGATGGATCCGGTAGATCCATCCATTACAAAGTTTTTTCTAATGGCAACAGCACAAATTCAATTGATGTTTGTACATTCAAACAACAGCAATGAGTGCTGGATTGCCTGTGAGTTGTAATCAGTTTTTTGTTTTTTTTTTCATGGCCACTGTGGAGTTCTTTTGAATGATATCATCATCAGGATACATGTGATTGTCATAGAACAGTATGATGTTTTTAGGTACTTTGTATCAATTTCTATTGATTTGAGTTGCTATCTATTAGAACATGGAAACCCACTGATTCTCACTTTTTAACAAAGTGAATATTAATTTCAATATTTTTAGATCATTGAATGTGCATAAAAGACGGCAATTGAGGCCAAGCATTGTGAGATTTTATTTATTTCATTTTGTATTTTTTAGGTGGTTGTATGACTACTTTTAGGGGTTCACTTTGCTTTTTACCCCTATTAGGTAGGTGATATTTAGTATGTATGGTCATTTAGTTATTTTAGTGTTGTACATCTCCACCTATCTGTCCGATGCAGTTATATTTTGTGTTGATATCATGTCTTGTATTAAAATTATTATTTTATTGCATGCATATTTAATCTGAATGTTTTTAACTGATATTGATTTGATATTATATTTTATTGTATTATGTTTTTAGATTTGATCTGTTTTTATTTTATATGATGTGATAGTGTTTTTAGATATGTTTTATTATCAAATATACAATGGTGAAGTTTGTTTTACTCATTATGTATTTTTATTTTGTAGTTTTTTTACCCCTGACGCAGCCTGAGGGCGAAACGTGGCCACGTCGGGTAACTTGTAATAAACCACTTCTTCTGTTACCCTCCTGTTCTATTTTTTTGTCTTTTTTGATCTGCTTTTTTTCTTTTGATTTGCCATTTCTGTGGCAGATCTTTGCCTTTTTTTTGTTTCTGTCTACATACAGTGAATGGACACTCCTTGATGATGAGCAGAAAGAGAAGAGGTGGCAGAGAAATAAGAGCTTACCATGAACGTCTGTTTCAAGAATGTGTAGTGCGCCTTCTATCTTCTGGAACATTAGCTGGAAGTCTGCCTCAGTGAAGGACCCTTGCCGAGGGGTGCTTGATTTGGTGCGATTGTAGCAATTTCTTAGCTTCCACAGACTGCCTGCTACAACCAGGCAGAGAGAATGGGAGACAGGAAGAGGCTCAAAGGATGGAAACGGAAGCGTTGTTGGCTGAGGGCAACCACAAATAACAACCCCCCCAAAATACACAGATGTACCGAAGCATACCTTGCCAAACACAAACCTTAATATAAGTGAGGGTAAAATGTGTGAACTAATGTGAATCAGAACTGCCAAAGTCCCAGCGCATAAAATCGCGGGTTAAATGGCAATCAAGAAGGGGAAGGCAGGTGGGGACGCCCATAGTTATCTACCCATAATCGAAATCACACGCTTCAAATCGCTACCTCAGCTGGGCACGTTTAGGAATTGTGTGTATAATCAAAATTAAAGCGCCCATATCAGACACGCCTATCCCCCGTCCAACATGGGCGTTCCTGGCGACTATTTAAACGCCCACTCCGTATTTTCGAAACCCCATTGGTACAATGCCGCCATGCCAGCCCCGCAACCCGGAAGGGTAATTTTAGTGATGCAGAGGTGGAGCTCCTGGTGCAGGAGATAGAGCAAAGGCATGCCAATCTGTTTGCTCCCACAGGGCAGAGGCTGGCTGCGACCAGAAAGCAGCGGGAATGGGAGGCGGTACATGACAGGCTGAATGCAGTCTTCCATTGTGGGAGAGACGTCAAGAACTGTAAGCGGAAGTGGCGCAAGCTGAGGAGGGATGTGAGGAGGAAGGCTGGGGCCAATCCCGCATCACATGACACAGCCAACCTCACCCCCATGGAGCTGATGGTTCACGCTCTCCTACCCCAGGAGGGCATCCACGGGATCGGGTCCCTTGACACCTCGGCCCAGCCTGAGGGCTCAGGTAGGTTGTCCATTATGAGGTTGGGGTATCTGTTGTGCTGCACTACACTGTGTTATACAAGTTGGGGCCAGGGGGAGGGAGGTGAGGAGTGGGGGGGGGGGGGGCAGGAGGAGGGAGGTGGGGGGAGGAGTTTCACCAGGGTGTGTCTCAGGCTGTCTTCATATGTGGAATAAACGCCCACCTTTATGATGGTTTCCTGACCTCCTAACCCCTACTCACTTGCTCTGTACCTTTACTCCCTATCCCTACCGTAGTCATTGGCTTCCCTCTTACTTGTCCTGTGTGTGCATCTTAATTAAATTGTAAGCTCTATTTGAGTAGTGGTAGTATTAATGTGTGTCATAGGAACAGACTCTGTGGGTGCTGTGGGTGTTTGAGCACCCCCAATATTGAGGAAATATCATGTAGGTGTCCAGGGAGGGGTTCTTTGCACTGGGCTTAACACCCCCAATAATACTTTACACTTGGCTCCTATGGGTGTGTGTAGGTTACTACTGTGGCACAACTTTGGGGCCCTTCCTTCCTACTCGCTCCTATTTTCCCATCACCAAACTGTGCCTATTTCCTTCTGTCACCTCTGTGCTCTAGTCAGTGTGGGCCACATGCATGCAACTTAAGGAGCCTGTAATCGGGGTCATAAAGCAGTTCTAGGCAGTCTACCAAGTCAGTAGTAACACAAGACATGCTCAAATGTCCTTCACTTTAACAAATATACAACAAACAGCTTGTCCACAAAGTTGTGAGTGGTGTCCGTCTCTTGGCTGTCCGTCCACCACCTGTACCCAGCTGCCTGTGGTGCTCTCTTTCACATGGGTGTCAATTCCATTCCTCCTCACCATCTCTCTTTGCTGGGTCATGAAGCGTGGGGCAATGTATATTAATGCTGAAAGACAAAAGTGGGTTATTTTCACCAACACACTTCCTCACCCTTGTGCTATACAGGTGATAACTCTGAGGAGGCTGGCCCTAGTGGCGTCCAATCCCAACAAAGGCCTACACCAGCAGGACAGCCTCAACCTCCACCACCTATAGCAGCAGTACAGCCTCAACCTCCACCGCCTGCAGCAGCAGTACAGCCTCTACCTCCACCGCCTGCAGCACCAGCAGTACAGCCTCTGCCTCCACCACCTGCAGCAGCAGAACCAGCAGTAGAGGCTCAACCTCCACCAGCAGAGGCTGGACCTCTACCACCGGTTGACTTTGCTGATGAGGAGGATGCATATAGGGGGCCAGCTCCTCGCCAGAGGCCAGCCAGCCAGCCAAAGGAGGCAACTACTGCGGCTGGCCACTGATTTGCTGCGGCACAATGTGCGCTTGGAGGAGTACTGGCAGCAAAAATTAGAGCTGCAGCGGGAGGCACTGCAGGCGCAGCACCAAGCCCACCAGGAACTGCTCCAGGCGCAGCGCCAAGCCCACCAGGAGGTGCTCCAGGTGCAGCACCAAACCCTGCTCCAGGCGCAGCACCAAGCCCACCAGAAGGTGCTCCAGCAACTCCAACAGCTGCAGCACACCATTGAAGGCCTGCGCCCTCAGGTCACAGCACCTACTCCACCGGTGCTGCTGCAGCAAGACCTGCCATCCACCTCCTCCAGTGGGCAGCAGCCACCAGCTAAGAGGTGGGCGTTGAGATCGTCCGCCTCCGCAGCCATTAGTGCAGCACCCACCAAACCAGCTCCCCTTCTGGGTCCTGTGGCCAGGCTACAGTCAACAAGGTGGCCAGATTTCCACAGCGCAGCCGAAGACACAGGCTGCTGTGTGGATACGGAGGAGGACAGTGGGAGCAGCCCATCAGAGGAGTCTGAACAGACTTCCCCTGCAGCACCAGCTGCAAAGGAAGTCCGTGGGATGGGTAAGAGGGGACGGGGGAGGGGACGGCACATGCTGGAGGGTGAGGGTTGGTGGGTGGTGGTGGGGGGTGAGATTGATGGTAACACTTATGTGAATAATACAAATAAATGTGCACTTACTTACTTTCACAGAAAACTTGTTTCTATGAGTCTTTGTCTGGCACTGACGCCAAGCTGGTAAGCAGTGAGCTCTGCTCTGTGGCTGGGGGTGGAGGGGGCTCCTCTTCCTGCTTATCTGGTGCCTCCTCTGGTGGCTGTGGCTCCTCTGGGAGGGCCTGTCCTCTGCGCTGGGCCAAATTGTGCAGCATGCAGCATGCCACAAAGATCTTGGCCACCTTTTCTGGACTGTAGAGCAGCTCTCCTCCAGACCGGTCCAGACAGCGGAACCGGTTTTTTTTTTAAATAAATTTCTTTATTAAATTTTAAGTAAATTGTGAACAGTAGTGGCCACATGGTCCAAATATTTCTTACATTACACTATGCATTCTATATAATGCGTATCAACCAATTCACATCCCCTCTCATCTTACCCCTCTACCCTCTCCATCCTATCCCCCCTCCCACTTATTCCTCCCTCCCCTGGTGGCAGCCATAGATGATCTCTTTTGCGTTCATATGGCTCCCAGATTTTCTGGAACCCTTGAATCAGCCCTTTTCTCAACGCAGTCAGTTTAGACATCTGATATATATAGTCCACTTTATATCCTACTCTTTGCATAGAGGGCATTTCCACTTTCTGCAGTAGCGGAGTGTGGTAGCCGTGTTAGTCCACTCTTAAGATTATCAATAGAAATCAAACAAAATAAAACATAGAAAAGAAAATAAGATGATACCTTTTTTATTGGACATAGCTTAATACATTTCTTGATTAGCTTTCGAAGGTTGCCCTTCTTCGTCAGATCGGAAATAAGCAAATGTGCTAGCTGACAGTGTATATAAGTGAAAACATTCAAGCATTACTATGACAGTCTGACAGGGTGGGAGCAAAGATTTGGATCGCCAATTTATGTTCCTGCACCCTGCTCTCCTTGGGTCACGCATGGAGTAGGCAGTATTCTAACTGTCGTGTATATCCCCCCTTTCCCAGCTCATTGACCACCTCCACTATCTTTTCCCAGAATACTTGCACCTTGGGGCATTCCCACCATATATGTACAAATGTCCCTCTTTCTCCACATTCTCTCCAGCAATCTACACATTTATGTATATCCTATGGAGTCTATCTGGTGTATAGTACCACCAATATAGGATCTTATATCCGTTTTCCACCAGTGGCTGGGTGATTGAGGCTTTCAATAGGAATCTTAAACTGCTCGCCCACCATCCTGCCGGCAGAGTTTTATGTATCACTGCTTCCCATCTATCCGTATAGAAATCCTGTGGTGAGGTCAATAGTAACAGTGCCTTATATAATCGTGTTATACATCCCTTCCCCCTCCTCCTTTCAGTGCCCTCTCTAGTCCCGTCTCAACCAGCTCAAGCTCCTCTCTTGCCCTTCTCTGGATGAAGTTCCTCACACAGTGATAATAGACCTGGTCTTTATCATCCAGATCATATTCCTCTTTTACTGTCTCAAATCCCTTTATTTCCCCATCTTCCCACAGTTGTCCCAGCATATATAATCCCTTCTTGGCCCAAATCTGATATGTTTTCTCTTCCTCTCCCAGTGGGAAACCCGGGGCACCACATATGGCCATTTGCAAGTAGTAGTGACGCTCAGTGAAAACATTTGCTCTGATTTTAAGCCATGTATTAAGCAAGTGATTCATCCCGATTGGGAGCTTCCATGCCTCCGCAATGGCGTTTGCTTTCGGCTTCCACAATATATTTCCTAGAAAACGGGAGCCCATCCATGCCCTTTCCCAAAGAAGCCATTTCTTAGTGCTAATTGGTGTCCAGTCGGCCAATATTTTTGGTTGGGCCATTTGGTAGTATAGAAGGAAGTCTGGGACCCCCATACCGCCCACGGCTGGGGACTGGTGCATAACCCCCCTGCGGACCCTTGGCAGCTTCTTTCTCCAAATGTATGCAAATACTCTCCGGTGTAGACGCCGAAAAAACGTGTACGGGATCGGCACCGGGAGAGCCGTGAACAGGTATAGCAATTTGGGCAATATTATCATTTTTATCGCATTGATCCTACCTGTCCATGCCGTTGTTAGTCCCTCCCATCTATCCAGCTCCGCAAATAGCTCTTTCACTTTACTAGGGTAATTAGCCTGATATAGCCTTTCCACCTTGGGGGTGATCTGTACCCCTAGATATTTGATAAACTTTAGGGCCCACACAAATGGGTATCTCTCCTTTATCTCCTGAACCTCTTTCTGGGATACTGTTAAATTGAGGATTTCCGATTTTGCAAGATTGATTTTGAACCCTGACATCCGCCCATATTGTGTTATCGTCTCCATCACCCCGTGAAGGGACCTACTCGGGTGCGAGAGAGTCAGCAGAACATCGTCCGCAAAAAGCATAATCTTGTGTTCTCGTTTGCCTCTAACCACCCCCTTAATTCCTGTGTGTTCTCTAATTTTCCGTGCTAGGGGCTCTATAGACAAGGCAAATAAGAGAGGGGACAGAGCACACCCCTGTCTCGTACCTCTATATAGCCGCACCGGTCTAGTCTGCCCACCATTAATTTTTAGGGTTGCCATGGGCTCAGCATATATGAGTTGGAGCCACTTGTAAAATCTATCTCCCATTTCCACCCTTTTCACTAACGTTAATAGGAAGGCCCAGTCCACCCGGGCAAAGGCTTTCTCTGCATCTACTGAGAGCAAGAGTACCGGGTCCCTCTCGTCCTCTATCTGCTGGATTATATGCATCAGGCATCTAATATTGTCTCCCCCTTGGCGACCTTCTATGAACCCCGCCTGGTCACTATAAATCAAGCGTGGCATCACTCCTCTCAGTCTACGTGTCAGTATTTTAGTAAAAATCTTGTAGTCGGTATTTAGAAGCGATATAGGTCTGTATGAACCACATTGCTGCGGGTCTTTTCCTGGTTTCAATATTAGTACTATTTCCGCTAGTCTCCAGGAATAGGGTATCTCCTGTGCTTCATCAAGAGGTAAGCACCTTCAGCAGCAGGGGGGCCAACCATTTCCTGTACATCTTATAAAATCGTATTGGAAAGCCATCTGGCCCCGGGGCCTTATGATTAGGCAGGTCACTTATTGCTTCCTCTATCTCCTCTAAGGTGATTGCTGCTGATATTCTGTCTCTCTCGTCCTCCGTTACCCTCTGCAGTTCTATCCCCTCCACATATCTCTCTAGTTCCTCCCTGGTGGCTGCCTGCTCCCCTTTATATAATTGACTATAGAAGTCCCGAAAGACTTCTTGTATATCCTCACTTTTAGTAAGTATATTCCCCTCCATATTTTTTATGGCAGCTATATAGTTGCACTGTTCTCTTTTTTTTAGTTTATGTGCCAACAGCCTGCTAGCTTTATTACCAAATTCAAAGTGTTCTTGCTTCACTGACTGTAGCTGAATGGCTATCTCCTCTAGTTGCAATGCATTAAGTTGTTCTTGTATCTGCTATATTTCCTTCTCCCTTTTACTATTAGTGGGATCAGCCTTATGTTCCTTTTCTAGCCTTTCCATCTGTTCTCTTATCTTAGCTTCTTTATCTTTTTTTTCTTTGTTAAGGTGTGCCTGTAAAGCAATTAATTGTCCTCTTATCACTGCTTTCAACCCTTCCCAAACACTCACAGGTTGAACCTCCCCTGTATCATTAATCTTGATGTATTCTTCTATGCCTTTTTCAACTTGTTGTGCAGTTTGGGGATTTAATAATATAGCTTCATTCATGCACCAATTTCTGCACCCCCTCTGTTCTGCCCTGATTGACATCATCAACCTCACCATGCAATGATCAGTCCAGGAACAGGACTCAATCTCAGTCTGCAATATTTTGCCCCTTATGGCTCCATCACCCAGCCAATAGTCTATTCTCGAATATGTTTTATATTTGGGCGAATAGTATGTGTAATCTCTCTCAGTCCCGTGTATCTCTCTCCAGACATCCACTAGACTTTCCCATGCCATCCAACTTCTCATAGCCTGCCTATCCTTATGAGCATATCCCGCTATGCCTCCCGAATTATCCACATGTGGTTCTAGTGTGATATTAAAATCTCCGCCTAATAGGAGATGCCCTCTAGCTTTCTTCTGAATTATCTTTTCCAGCTCTTCTATAAACTCCTTTTGTCCATCATTAGGAGCATACACACATATCAAAGTGTATTGTACATTATATAGTGATGCCATTACCATGAGGTATCTCCCCTCAGGATCTCTTATCGTTTCCTGTATGATCCACGGGCACGCACTGGAAAACACTATTAAAACCCCTTTGTTTTTTTTTTTCCCCCCTTCTCTATTGGAGGCATATTGTATTAGGGGGTATTTCTTATGCCTCACTAGTCGCTCATGTCCTCATTTCAAGTGCGTCTCCTGGATGAACATTACATCTACTTTCACGCGTATCATCTCTCTGAACATCTGAGAGCGCTTTTGAGGGGTATTAAGGCCCTGACGTTCAGAGTCACACAATTAAGAGCCATCTGGACTACTGTTATACTGCTTATCTATCTTGCCATCCCACTGTCCATCTCTTCGTCGCTTCACCCCCCCTAACCCAATTCTACGGCCCCCTCCTCCATTCATCATAAGCACCAGAACTTTCAATCAGTAGGTGCTACTCAGGTAGGAAGTGACCTCCTTTCACCCTTCTGTCGCCTTAATTAGAAGCGTCACTATTGCTTAGTGTAAAAACATCCCCCTGGGGTAGCTTTACATTTCAGCCCATATATTTGACTCTATGCATATATTTATATAACATATATACAGATATATATCCCCCCTCCCTCTCAAACTCAACAAACAACATCAACTGTCTTCAGTCCTATTTCTTCTCTGTCTCAATCCATTGGTCTGCTGCTCATTTCACCTGATCTTCCGGTTTGGATAAGCCTCCTCCAGGAACCTCAGGTCAGCCGTCCCGCTGATTGCTGGCGCTGTAGCCTCTTGCGCCCCACTCTCTGCCATTTGGAGCGGGTGACCAATGCTCCCATCGGCCCGCTCCTATCCTTCGCTGTTGGAGTCTCCAAGGGGTCTCCCTCCGGGAGTGCCTCCCACGCTTCTGCTATCGAGCGGATTTGGTGCATCTTTCCATCCTTATAGAACACCAATGCAAACGGGTGTCGCCATCTATATCGTAAGCCCAGCTCTCGTAGCTTGATTGTCACTGGCTTTAACTCCGCTCTTCTCTTTAAAGTTGCCGCAGCCAGGTCCTGATACACCTCTATGTGGTGTGTATCCCACTTAAAATCAGCTACTTGACGAGCGGCCTGCAAACTTTTTTCCTTCATCTTATATTCCTGGAAGCAGGCTATAATATCTTTAGGCAAGTTCTGTCTTATCGGGCCCAGTGCCCAATGTGCTCGTTCTATCTTTATTTCCTCTGGGTTCATTGTAGTTCCCTCCCTGGAGAGTAGTGCACCCGCTATTTTTTGCACCACCGTCTCCGCATCCTGGTAGGCTGGAGTGTCCGGTATACCCCGGAATCGCAGGTTACAGCGTCTGCTTCTATTTTCCAGGTCCTCCAGTTTGTCGCTAATTTGTTGGTGTCCCAATCTGACATCGGAGACCTGTAAGTCTAGGGAGTGCAAAGCTTCCATTTGGTCTTCCATCCGATTTTCCACTTCGTCTACTCTTTGGCCGACTTCTGCGATTTCTCCTCTCAGATTGGCACCTAGCGTTGCTAGTTCAGCGCGTACCGCCTTCAAGTCGGATCGGATTTCTTGTAGCCAATCGCGGAGCTCAGGTAGCACCTCTCCCAATCGGTCTCTTTGCTCCAGGGATGGGGACAGCTCCTTATCCGACTCCTGTGTATTTGGCACAGTCTCAGCCTGCTCCGCCATTTTTTTTTCAGCGCGCCGCTTTCAAAAGCAAATTGGGAGAGATTTAATGCACCTCCGCTCGCCTGCATTCTTTCTCCGCTCTCCGCATCCTATAGCAGATCTCTAGAGCATTTTTTGCCCGATTTCGCCGCTGTATAGAGGGGGGAATCGCTCGTTTTATCGCGGGTGTGCTGGAGCTCAGCGTTTAAGCATCCATTCGGTCCGCTGACGTCACTTCCACCTATGGAACCGGTTTTTCAAAAAGCCAAAGGTCCGCTCAATGATCCCCCGGGTGCTCCGATGCCTCCTGTTGTAGGTTTCTTCTGCCCCTGGTTGTGGGTGCACCACGGGGGTCATGAGCCACGTCCTCTGCGGGTAGCCTCGGTCACCTTTGGAGAAAAACAGAATGAGATAGATGAGTGTGCATTGCTTGGAGCAGGTACGGGTGGGGGGATTAGGATAGTGGGTTGTGGAGTGAGGTGGAGGAAGCCAGGGCGGAGGGTTGCCCAGTGGAGGAGGTATAGTATGGGTACATCCATGTTGCACTTACCTAGTAGCCATCCACCAGTGAACTCCCCTCGCTCAAACCTGCGGAAGATGCCCCAGTGCTGTAGGATGTAGGCATCGTGGGTGGAACTGGGGTACCTGGCACACACATTTAATATCTCCCCCTGGGCATCACACACAACTTGCATGTTCATAGAATGAAATGCCTTCCTGTTTCTGTAGGTGGCTTCGTGTGGCCGGGGAGGGGGGGGTCTGAGTGCGACATGTGTGCAGTCAATCACACCTATGACCGAGGGGAATCTAGCAACAGCATAGAAGGCAGCCAAGTTGTTGTGCAGGGCCTGGGGGTGGGGGTGGGGTGGGGTGGGGAAAGTGATGTAGTGAGAGGTGTGAGTTAGAAAGGCATCCAGGAACTGGGTGAGACAGTTTGAAATAGAAGCCTGGGTGAGCCCTGTGTTAACAGCTAATACAGATTGAAAACTCCCAGTGGCCAGGACAGAGAGAGAGGCAGTAATTTTGAGGTGGACAGGGATGGGGTTATTCCTACGGGTCTGGGGCTGAAGGAGGGGTTTCAGCTGCTCACACAGCTGCACAATGGTCGCCCTATCAAACCTGAACCTTGTTAGACACTGCTGGTCAGTGAGGTCTAGGAAGGTGGTGTGGGGCCTGAACACTCGGGGCCGTGAATACCTCCTGCGGTGTGTGGCCTCTTCCTCTACCATGCCAGCCACCAGTGCATTAACTGCATCCATATCCCCACCAGTGCAAATATTAGTACTAGTAGTGAAACAAGAACAGCACACAGATCTCTCACTGCCAGCCACCACGCCCTCTGGCCACTCACTCGCCAAACAGTACAGGGAATAAAGAGACAAACGGAGGTCAGGGAATACAATATATATGTGGGAACAGTGAATGGAGAGGGATAGGGGGAGGGGAAGGGGAAGGGACCGATAGAGCAAGGAGGAGGAGTAGGGAAAGGTCAAAAGGTAAGACACAAAAGAGGCAGGTGAGGGTGACAACGTTCTGACAAGGGCACACAGACGAATGTAACAAGTACTCCACACACTCAGCTTTCTCTGCAACCAACAACTCAGCTCTCCCAACACCGATCTCGCCACTCTCCAACTCCACACAATCGCTAATGGGTCTAAAGACGATTTCCCCCTTGCTCTGGTCACTTTTATTTCGGGTCTAAGCAATGACGCCCATGTTCCCGCCCACCCAAAATCATTTCGCTATCCGTTATACGTTGTAGACGACCACCTCGTAACACCGCCCCTAACACGTCCCCGACACGCCCCTTATTTGGGAGTTTGTATCTGAGCGTATGAGCGAAACGGACGCAGTGAAAGTTTTGTTTCCATTATACTGATTTATTCGTTTTTGGGAGATAAACGTCTATCTCCCGATTTGGGTCGCACTATAAGCGTTTTTCTCTTTCGATTATAAGCAGGATAGTATTCTTATGGGCATCTATATGGTTAGCACGTGTTAATTTTTAGCACGCAGTAAAAACGCTAGCGTGCCTTTGTAAACAAGGTCCTAAGAAAACACATCCCCTGAGCTCCACAGAAGTCTCTGAACTGATCCCGCACAACAGAAGCATGAAGGCACCTGCAATCAATGACCAGTTGGACTCCACTGGATAGCATCACCTATCAGTCAGAATTACTGCACCTGCCTCTTTTTGAAAGACCCTAGCGTCCCTAAAATAGTAGCAAGAACCTCTACCTCACTATCATATAGTGGTTATGTATGATTCATTAGTTTTAAAATACCACCTTTCATTAGAGAACAGCAAAGCAAAGCACAAAAAGTCAACTTAAAAAAACAAGCAGGCAATAAAACGAACTACACGTGACAGTAAAGCACACAGGAAGAGATGGGAGAGGAAAGTAGATAGGCATAAATAAAAAGGACAAAAGTCAGATATAAGACGCTACTGGCCCATTTTAATACACAAGCTATAGATAAGACTGTGGATAACAATTTAAACATTTAGGATAGAACGGCCAAACTCTTCACAAAGGATGCTATACAGATTACAGAAAATAAAGTAAACCCCAGTGAAGACTCCACATGATTCCCTGTCTCCAGCTTCCTTATTAATCAGCACACCACAGACGATCCCACTCTCCAATTACAAAACAAAACATTATCTCCTCGCCACCCCCTGCTTTTTTCCCTTGGGCACTCACGTATCAAGGCGAATCTTCTTGAGCGCCACCACCTCCCCAGTGACTTTATTTTTAGCTTTATACACCACCCCGTAGGTGCCCTCTCCAATTTTCTCCACCTTCTGGAAGTTCTCAATGGCGGAGAGGCACAATCCCGGGAGAGGGGGCAGGGCGCACGCGCGCTCTCACCGTCGGTTCGTTCGCTTTTCCCGCCCTATGGCACAAGCTCCCACTCCACACTCCGTTATTTGGAATATTGATGAGTGTTTGTTTATGGTTCCCACATAAGCGGTTAAGAAAGTGTATGTATCAGTGTATTATTTGATGATGTACTTTCTTTCTTTGTATTATTGATAATTCATCAATAAAAATTGTTGAAATATAAAAATGATAATGTCCAAGTGGGTCAGTCTGACAAATAAGGGATTTTTTTCCTCTGTATTTGGTATCTGGGCAGAGACTATCAAATAAGGGAAAAATTCCCTTATTTGGCAGACTGACCCCACAGGGTGCATCCGAATTGACCATGCGGTCAGGTACCGCCATTTTAAAAAATGGCAGTACCAAGGCAAGAATGAGTGGGCATCGCTCCTGCCTCTTTCAAGGTATGGTTTGGAAAGCCTAGGGGAGGGGTTCGGGGGTGCCACTAGACAGTAGGGAAAGATTTAGGTCATGGGCGAAGGTTGGTCAGGGGAAGGGAGGGGTGCCACTAGACACCAAGGCTTTTTAAGTCAGGGGGAGGGAAGAAGGGGGTTAGTTTTCTCAGGCGATGGGATGCTGATAGACATCAGGGAATTTATTGTCAGGGCAGGAAGAGTGAGATTGGGGGTGCCACTAGACACCAGGGGTCAATGCAGTAGGCTATCAAGGAGCATGGGTCAGGCTGGGGGAGAGGGAGTGCCACATATCAGTCCTCTCAACCAACCCTTCTATGCTACTCCGAATCTCGCAAAAAATGTCCCCATTTGTTTGTGAGTCAAAACTCAGTTACATTTGGTGCACTGCAGTGGAATACTTAATGACCTCATTACCATCCATTTTAATGGCGTGTGCAGCCATGTTTCCACATGAGTTAACACCCACGCTCTATCCTTCTCTCCATTGTTTGGTAGATAGCGGCATTCAACTCACTGTAACTTCGCAGTTAGTCTCACAGTAGCTTTCTGCATCAGTCTCTCAGTCAGGTGGGAGAGAGGAATCCAGCAAACCAGTGGTGTCTCTGGTCAGAAGAATTTGGGGTGGCAACAGGGGAGCAAGCCAATGTGATATTTCCACAGATCATACCCACCAGCCCATCACAATTCCTCCCCCTGCCTTTTAATTAGACAATATAGGAAAGGTCTCAAGGATCATCAATGCATAAAGAAATCCCCCTAGCCAGTTTCAGCCATCTAGTAAAACTACCATTATGCTTAATAGATTCTTGATATATCCAGGGCTTTTTTTGAAGGGGTACTTGGGGGTACTGAGTACCTGCACCTTTTCCATTGTCTGCTAAAATTGACCCATGGAACCCAAGTTTTAATGATAGAGTTCAGGTTCTACACACCAATTCTGCTTTGTCATAGATTCTGTGACTGGTTGCAGGGGGTCTGGCTATTGTGGGGTGGGTCCCTCAGTGATCACAAAATATAGAACAGGAAATCGTCTATTAGTCTCTACTTTTGCCTTCTGTGTCCCTCAGTGATCACCCCATCCCTGAAAGGTGGCCTGGCATGTGAGCACCGGCACCTTTTTCATTAGAAAAAACACACTGGATATATCACCTTTCTGCTTAAAACCAAAGTGGTTTTACATATTAAGCATCATTCAACTCATTCTATATGGGAGTAAAATCCAAATTCTATACAGGATTAGAGAGAATCTCAGTATAAAACCTGCACCTTCAATTCTAAAACACACACTACACATTACCCTGTATACTGTATGGTGCTAGGGTATTTCACCATACAACTTACCATACAAAAATAAAATTCAGACTGTGCGATCAACTTAAGAACAGTAAGTCACAAAACCTTGCAAACAGCCTATTAAAAGCATTGCTAATGTTACACCAGGCTCAAAGCACCAGTATACCTACTATTGTAAAAATAAAACAAGCAAGACTGCTAATGATCCTTAGACCTGGTTAGGTTTTATCTCTCATTCACCCTTCCAATCCTGTTTCCCATTGTTCCTCGTCTCCTCCTTCTTTCTCAGCTTCCTATTCCCAGCATCACCCAATCCCTAGTCTCCCAGTACCATCCTCTTATGGCTGGCCTGATCACTAGGCAGACTAGGTGTCTGCCTAGCACAACACCATTTGGTGAGCAGCATCAGCGCAGCAGTCATCGTCATTAAACAAGAGTCAGCACAGCTGGTGTGGGGCCTTGAGATTCCACGCATACTTAAGGCCTGTCACCTCCTGTCCCCTCTGAAACAGGATATTTGGCAGGGTTGGGACTTGGCAGGCCTTGAGCATGTGTGGATACTCAATGGCCCATGTTGGCTGCGCCAGCTCTTGGTTAGTGCTGCAGCAGGATCAGGTGGTTATGATCGGTTGGTGCAGCAGCAGCACTGAGTGTGACAAAGAATGAGGTAGGTTTGGCAGGGGGGAGGAGGAAAAGGATGGGCATATGTTGGATACTTCAGGGGGGAAGGATGGAAAGCTAGACTATGGGGGAGGGTAGGACCTTGAGCTACCGCTTGAGGGGGCTGTATGGCTGAAGGTTTGCCTTATATACTCTGTACTCATCTGTACTATCTACCTTCCTCATTCCCTCACCACCCTAAACAACCTTCTCTGTTCTTTAGTCCCTCCTAGCATCCAGCCTCTTTCTTTTGCCTCTATCTAGCTTCATGTTGCCTCCCTTTCATTTCCTGTCAAATCCCATTTACACAGTCTCTCGCTCCATCTTCTACTGTCTTCTTCACCTTTACACTCTTAATCTGACTAGCCCATCCAGATCCTTCATACCTTATTTCCACCGTTCTCTCAAGACACTCTTCCTCTTTTTTATTTATTTATTTGTTACATTTATACCCCACATTTTCCCACCTATTTGCAGGCTCAATGTGGCTTGCAAAGTATCGTAAAGGCGTTTGCCATTTCGGTTGGTAACAAATATAAAATTGTGTTGTGGTCTAATGAGGTAGAGGTGAATCAGGAGTCATGGGGTTGGGGGGAAAGAGGAAAGTAAATCATCCAGTATGATCATTGATTATATTGTGTTGCTGGTTGTGACGATTTATGTTGGGTCGGTGGGATAAGCTTTTTTGAAGAGGTGGGTTTTTAATGATTTCTTGAAGTTTAGGTGGTCATGTATTGTTTTCATTGCATATGGGAGTCCATTCCAAAGTTGTGTGCTTATGTAGGAGAAGCTAGTGTAATATATGGTAACATATATTAAATGTTTTTTTCCTGGGGCTCTGGGGGGGGGAGGGGGTGCTGTTCCAGGGTTTTGGTGGATGCTGCTGGCTGGAAAAGGTTTAAAGTTAGTTTGGGAATTATTAATGGAGTTAGCTGAAGAAAGTGTGAGATGTTTCTTAAATGTGGTTTTATTTTTCAAGAAATAAACCATGATTAAGTGGGGATTGTACTTTAAAATGTTCCTTGCTGTTTTGGGTACAAGTCAGGTTAAAATTGACTTTGAAATTCTCTGTGTAGGAAGTTTTGCAGCAGTGTTGCCATATAAAAAAAAAAATTCCCACCCAAAACAGCCCAAAACCCGCCCAAAAACCGCACACACCCCACCCCCCGACGTCATCACCCCCACCCCTTCCATCATCACCCCCACCCCGCCGTCATCAACCCCGCCCCTTTCGTCATCACCCCCGCCCCCGCCGTCACCAGCCCCACCCCTTCCATCATCACCCCGCCCCCACCGTCACCTCGCCCTGCCCAATACATCACCAAACCCCACCTCTGTCGCCGTTAGCCCCACCCCCCGCTGGCCGAAAAACCGCCCAAAACCCGCACGAAAAAAAAAAACAAGCCCAAAAAACCGCAACCTGCCACAGGCAAAAGTTTCCCGCGGCGAGTTGCGGAAAACCGCCCAATTGGGTGGGAAAACCGCCCATCTGGCAACCCTGTTTTGCAGTAACTTTTATGGGGGAGGGAGATTCTAAACAGATCAGAGAAAAAAAAACAGTCTTTAGCTGACAAGCTGATTGGTTGAGTGATGTCAGGTGTTCCTCTAGTGGGGGTGAGTTGCCAGGGAGACTGCTGAGTGAACTGAAGACCAGTATGAGGCCTCTATGATGCAAATCTTACAGGGAAGCTAGAGGAACTATTTCAAGAAATAGATGGGAAGATCCTAATGTTTCATGGCTGGGGCATATTGACGGCATTAAAATGATGCTATTACCCAAATTGTTATATATGTTCATTGCCTTGCCTCTCCAAATACCGCACATTTTCTTCAATAGGCTTGAAAGAAGGATTTTTCATTATACCTGGAACAAGTGTCCACCGAGATTCCAGGCTCGGGCGATGTGCTATCCTAGAAAATTAGGAGGTATGGCAGTACCATATTTTTTGTTATAAGGCCTCACAACTTCGGATTTTGGCAGAATGTGTAACTAAGTCAGTATGACCCTCCAAATCAAATTTAGGGCTTGACTTATCACTTGCCTACCTGCTTGGTTATTTAAAGTTTACCATACAAAAATCTAAAATCCTATGATTCAGTAATGTTCTGGGTGGAATGCCTATAGAGTTGTCTTTCTATTCAGGAATAAGTTTTCCAGCTGACAGAACATCTAGGGTTTTATGGGTTATATTAGATAGTATATAATATACTCTCATCTCTCCCTACACTCCTCCCCGGGAACTCCATTCACTGGGTTAATCTCTCTTATCTGCACCCTTCTCCCCCACTGCTAACTCCAGACTCCGTTCCTTTTATCTTGCTGCATTATATGCCTGGAATAAACTTTCTGAGCTGGTCCATCAAGCTCCATCTCTGGCCGTCTTCAAATCTAGGCTAAAAGCCCACCTTTTTGATGCTGCTTTTAACTCCTAACCCTTACTCACTTGTTCAGTACCCTTATTTTATCATCCCCACCTTAGTAATCCCCTTATCTCTTATTTGTCCTGTTTGTCTGTCCTAATTAGATTGTAAGCTCTGTCTCTTCATGTTCAAGTGTACAGCGCTGCGTACATCTAGCAGCGCTATAGAAATGATAAGTAGTAGTAGTAGTAGTAGTAGAGAGGGGAATGACTGGGAGTGAAACGTATGCTGAGTGTGTGAAGTGTGGGAAATGAAGGTATATTTTATGAGTTTAAAGTGAAATAAGTGACATTGAAAAAGGGTACTTTGATATTGAAAGTGAGCTGAGTGAATGTTCCAGTATAGCCTTGAATTTCCAGAGATAAGTGATTTACCATTTTAGGGTGAGAGAGGCTTTGATTTGTGGTGGGAATTGTACTACATTAGAAAGCCTATAAGGGTGTCAGGAAAAAGTGTGTAAGGATTTTAAGTATGAAACCGGGGAAGGACTGAGAAGTGAAGTTGATATTTGGAAAAAGGTGTGTTGTTGGTGAGAGTTCTGAGTTCAGTACAGGGTTTGGAATCAGACTGCAGATTTAAAAAAATCCAGCACTGTTTTTGTATGAGTATGCTGTATGCTCCAGATTGATCTGATAGCTATGCAGAGTAATGTTATGTATTTGAGTGGGGCTTGTGAGATGAAATGTTGAAACATCATTGGAATAGGGACTGAGTACTGTGTGATGGCTCTGAATGCAGTGTGAAGCCTGGTGGATTTTAGAACAGGGAATCAACAGTGAGAAATAGGTTTTGTAGTGAGAAAACCTTTAACTTATTTTATTTCAATTAGAGAGTGTGGCCACAGTATTGAGAACTGATTAATTGTCACCAGAGTGGAGTCAGTTCTTGGACAAGCAGGGAGTTTTAGGGGCTTTGCCTCCATTTATTTTCTTTATAAGTGAGGTTTTAGGAAGAAGAATTCTGTAGATCATCCGCTGAAGGATTTCCAGATGAGCTCCAACGCAAGAAAGACATCATCTAAGTAAATTCAACCACAGCTAAGTGACATTGCCAAGGGTGCTGAACGGAATATATTATTTTTTTCACAACATTTTAAGGGAAAACAAAGGAACAGACCATCAGATATTAAAAATCTATGAGATCCCTGCAAAAACACCAATAGTGCACACAAAGAGACCACATTTTACATCAGGAAAGAGAATAACCACAAATATCTGATTTTGATAAAAGACAATTTAAATACTTATCTGAAAAGGTTCTTTTCTGCCTTTTTAGGTGAAACAGACAAAGTTAAGGGTATACATGTAGTTCTACATTTGAATGTTGAATATGTTACTTCAGTTCTATTAAGCCTCACAATAATTGTGAATTTGAGTTTATTTGAATGAAAATTTGCTTGCATTTGTATTCAATAAAGAAAAAGATAATTTGTAAATCTGAAGGTGCGGTTCTTCCAGTTCAGGAACAAATCCTAAATTTAGCTTCTTTTCCTCCTTTATTCTTTGAGAGTAAAGGACGAGGTTAGTTTATTTGTTCCACTCCCTCGGCTGTGAGTGCGTGTTCCCTGGATATTCACCACGACTACAACCATCAGGTATCTGGGAGCACATCACTACAGTCCAGCCAAGAGGGGTGGTAACACTAGATGCATAGGTTGTTTTGTATTTTAGCCCTTTACAGTTTGGGTAATGTAGATTTAGGAATGATCGTGGTGATCCGAGTCTGTTTCTGGTTGGTAGATCTATGAGGTCTGTCATGTATCCTGGGACTATACCGTAGATGATTTTGTGACCAAAGTGCAGATTTTGAAGATGGTCTGTTCTTTGATTGGGGGCCAGTGCAGCTTTTCTCAAAGGGGTTTAGCGCTTTCGAATCGTGTTTTACCATATATCAGTCTGGCTGCTGTGTTTTGGGCGGTCTGGAGTTTTTTTGTGAGTTGTTCTTTACATCCCGCATAGATTCCGTAATCTGCATGGCTTAGGACCATTGATTGTATTAGTTTATGAAAGGTATCCCTCGGGAACAAAGGTTTTATTCGTTTGAGCTTCCACATTGAGTAGAACATACTTGGCTCTCGAGAGTGAGGTTGAGGTTGGTTGTGACTCAGTATCTTTAGACTGTCTGAAATAGGAAGTGTGTGTCCTCCCTCCATTTCTAATCTCCTCCCTCCATTTCTAATGGCTCTTTCCCATTATCATTCGCTTACTTCTGACAATTCCCCTCTTCCTACTCCATCCTGCCAAACACTCTTCTCCTTTCTTGCCTCCTCCCTCCACTTTTCAATCGTTCCCTTATGAAAACTTAACTGTTTGTAGGGTCTGCAGGATGCGTTTAGGAAGCCCACCTTTGGCCTATGAGAAACATTACTTAGTACAGATGCAGACCCAATTTTATGCACAGGGAACATAGGCAACTGCCTCTGTGCCAAATTTTGCTAGGCGCCAAACCACTGCTGCTATGCTTTAATCCAGGCCTGCCTTGCCTTTTCCACAGCTTTCCTGCAGGTAAGAGTTCAAAGTTGAAATAGGGTATTGGGCCTGCCTGCCTTTGCATTTTGACATGCCCCATGGCACCCAGTCTTTTGCACAGGTTTCCATGGTAATGTGAAACCCACACAGTGAGAGGAGCACGGTGCCGCAGGGCCTGTCAAGAACTGAATGAAATCTCTATAAACCTGGAAGATGTAATGGGGCAGTTCTACAAACTGAAGAGTAGCAAATCGCCAGGACTGGATGGTATTCATCCCAGAGTACTGAAAGATTTGAAAAATGAACCTGCGGAACTATTGTTAGTAATATGTAATTTATCTTTAAAATCGAGCATGGTACCAGAAGATTGGAGGGAGGCCAATGTAACACCAATTTTTTAAAAAGGTTCCAGAGGAGATCTGGGAAATTATAGACCAGTAAGCCTGATGTCGGTGCCAGCCAATATGGTAGAGACTATTATAAAGAACAAAATTACAGAGAAATATTCAAAAGCATGGATTAATGAGACAAAGCCAACATGGATTTAGTGAAGGGAAATCTTGCCTTCACTAGGAGGAGGGGGCTGGGGCTTGGAAAGGGGTCTGAGTTAGGGGCTAGAAGAAGGTGGCTGGTGCTAGCAGATGGTAAGGACAGACACCACAAGAGGCAGCTCGTAGGCCGTTCGGGCCCCAACTCACTAGACATGCTCCCAATGCGGACCATCACATAGCGATTTGGTGCAGTTCACTGAGAGACCCGTACAAGGATCTGCGACCCCTACACAGTGAGTAACTGGCTCCATGGTGCGACCGCACCTCGAATATTGTGTTCAATTCTGGTCGCCACATCTCAAAAAAGATATAGTGGAATTAGAAAAGGTGCAGAGAAGGGCAACAAAAATGATAAAGGGGATGGGACGACTTCCCTATGAAGAAAGGCTAAAGCGGCTAGGGCTCTTCAGCTTGGAGAAAAGGCGGGTGAGGGGAGATATGATAGAGGTCTATAAAATAATAAGTGGAGTTGAATGGGTAGATGTGAAGCGTCTGTTCACACTTTCCAAAAATACTTGGACTACAATGTAGTAAATTTAAAACGAATCGGAGAAAATGTTTCTTCACTCAACGTGTAATTAAACTCTGGAATTTGTTGCCAGAGAATGTGGCACAGGCGGTTAACTTAGCGAAGTTTAAAAAAGGTTTGGACGGCTTCCTAAAGGAAAAGTCCATAGACCATTATTAAATGGACTTGGGGAAAATCCACTATTTCTGGGATAAGCTGTATAAAATGTTTTGTACATTTTTGGGATCTTGCTGGGTATTTGTGACCTGGATTGGCCACTGTTGAAAACAGGATGCTGGGCTCAATGGACCTTTGGTCTTTCCCAGTATGGCAATACTTATGTACTTATGAAACCAGTACACGGCTGCCACAGCGCCCCTGGAAGTGCCCTATCAGAATTGCACAACCCACTTTGGAAGAACGGCAGCTCAGGGAAACTCAGAACAGGAACTTACTTGAAGCTGAGCAAACTGGAGAAAATATCTTAGTTACTCTGCCCAACTTTACCAGTTTAGCGATTCCTTGCCTTCTAAGTACCTAACCTGCCAGATCTCCCTGCCAGCGATTCCCAACCTGCTTTCTCAGCACCTAACCTGCCAGATCTCCTTGAACTCCAGCTCAGTGATTCCCCAACCTGCCAGATCTCGCTGAACTCTAGTTCAGTGATTCCCTAACCTACCTTTAAGATCTCAACCCACCAGCTTTTCCTAAGCTCCAGAAGAATATGCTTAATTTATTTGCATGAATTTACTTCAGCTGCATGCAATTATAGCTTTCCAACATTTGTTATGGGCAGCCTGGAAACCCAATTCGCTGGTGGTCCCCTACGCAAAGGCTGGGAACCAATGTGTACCAACAAAACCAGGGTGCCCACTCCTGTATTGTCTTTATGTTAGCCCTTATATACAATCAATACATATAAAAAAGTTTCTCTCCTGAATACTTATCAGTTGTATATGCAATATAACAAAAAGATTTCTTTTCTGCATTCTATAGTAGATATGTTAACTACTTATATTTTGTCTTTTATCAACATTTTTAATGCATTCGCTACAGCTAACGTGCAATGTTTTCACATTCAGTACAGAATTAGGGTCTCTCTTTTTCTTTAAACCTAAACTTTTCCTTAAAGATAACTTTTGTTTGGAAGATATCTTTGCCCCATCTTGATTGTACAGACATATGTGCTATATTTCTTGCCTCATCTATGTGAATCTTTGTAAAGGTCAGTCAAGGATACAGCTTTTGTCTGCCTCATTAGGATTTTCCCTTTTTTAAAGCTGATTTTTCTTATATTGGTTTCAAAACTTAACATCCACATTTTAGATTCTGATTAGTATGTTTTCATATAAGGATAAATTTTACATTAACTGTGAGATTTACTGTAAGGGTTCTGCTTATATTTACCTGTTATGTCTACAGGCTACATACTTTAACACTTTAAACTTTGTGATGCAGTTTTATTGTTCCCATGTGTTTGCATTCTATTTCTCACTACTATCCCTGAGCAATCAGCTGTATTTTGCAAGTGAGATTCATCAACACAGGATTTAACATAGGCCTGCTAAACTTTTGTCTCTTGATCTACTCAATCTGTTTAGTTCATCACTCTAGTCTTTGTACTTTTGGAAAGAGTGAAAAATCGATTTACTTCTACTCATTCTACACCAGTCAGGATTTTGTAGACCTCAATCATATCTCCCCTTATCCGTCTCTTTTCCAAGCTAAAGAGCCCTAACCTCTTTAAGCCTTTCATCATACGAGAGGAGTTCCATTCTCATTTTGGTCGCTCTTTTCTGAACCTTTTCTAATTCCGCTATATCTTCTTGAGATATGGTGACCAGAACCGAATGCAATACTCAAGGTACGGACGCACCATGAAGCGATACAAAGGCATAGTATTTGTCTTATTCACCATCCCTTTCCTAATAATTCCTAGCATTCTGTTTGCTTTTTTGGCCACTAATTTCAGCATATTATTATCTACGATGACACCCAGACCTTTTTCTTGAGACTGATCCCCAAGTTGGACCCCAATAATTCCTAGCACCCTGTTTGCTTTTTTGGCTGCTGCCACACACTACGCAGAAGATTTCAGCATATTATCTACAACACCGAGACATTGCCCCCCCCCCCCCCCTTGGTGCAGACACCGTCTGGAATACCACAAACTGTAAATCCTGTATATGGTGGCTTAAGTGTTGCCAATGAGAGACCAGAGGAGCCTCAACACGGAGCAATCAAATGTTGCTTAAATGCTCCGCTATCCAGACCTTGATTTTGCATGTGGTCTGGCCGATGTACCACAAACCACAGGGGCAGGTGATCCCATAAACACATTTAGCTTCATTGCAATCTGTGCGGTTCATACAGTGCATATACTTGCGCTGTAGGCTCTCTCTTGCTTAAAGCGGTTTCAATTAATCTCTGTACTAAACTTCTAATACATGGTATGACACAACATCCAAGAAAGACTGCAATTACAATTATCAAAGTAGTCAATCCAGATAATATAGAACTTTTCCATTTCCCAAAAACACTGTCCATCCATCCTGTCCTGGTGGTGTCTACCCCTGAATTCTCAGCAAGTTCATCAGCTAAATAGTAAAATTAATAAGGTTTTCCATACCGTGGTGACATCAACAGTACATAAAACAGCTTGTGATGTGAGGGGATAATTCAGAAATACAAATTTTGAAAAGTCCATAATGTATGTTTTTTCAATGTAAGCAGCTAAAAAGCAGGGTATTCAAACTCATTTAAAATGTCGTTGATTTGAAAAGTAGACAATCTTGGCATCAGAGAAATTTATAAGTCAGTGTAGGTTCTGGTATTGTGAAGCAGTAGTCTGTATAATATTGGGAGGCTCACACTGGCAGGCATCATGTTGCATCTAGAAGACTTCTACTTAGAGGGCCTTATGGTTTCCAGCAAGTTAAATAGTCCATATAATAGTTATCCAATTCATTAATAACATGTCATTGAGAAGCTTCTTGGATTCTGCATCTGTGAATCAATGGCATAACTGTCACGAAATGCCTAACACCCTACTACTACTACTACTTAACATTTCTAAAGCGCTACTAGGGTTACGCAGCGCTGTACAATTTAACATGGAAGGACAGTCCCTGCTTGAAGAGCTTACAATCTAAAAAGACAAGTGTACTTGGAGTTAACCCTGTGGCCACCCGAGTCTGTCCCCAGCACTGCTCAGGTCTGCCTATACTTGGGCATGTGTTCTACACGGCACTCTCCTCCCACCAACTGGGTCCCGCTTGCCTCTGGGCTAGTCTCCCAACCACAAGTTATTCTCCGCTGATTTCTAGGACACTGGGGCCACACTCCCAGGGTCCTAAAGTTCCTAGAAAGCACTCACATAACCAAAAAAACACAAACCCTTTGGATCCCTAGTCAGTCCAAGACAGAGCCAATAAACGGGTTTATTACCAAAGAAATAGAACACCAGATGATATCAATAGGTGGAAAACAACCACCACCAACAGGTAACTGAATAACTTATCTAAACACTGTCAATACCTGGGGAATTTCAGGAAAATAACTGCTCACAGGTCTGAACAGGGTCTCAGGGCAGAAATGTCTACCCTCTGCACTCCCTGAGACTGGAGAAAATCCATTACCTCCTGAAATCCAGGGCCAGAGCCCCAACTCTGAATGTATCTTGTATCTGGCCAATGGCACTGCAGGTTGCCTTTCCACAGAGCTAAAAATGAAAAAGAAAACAAGTCTTCCCTGCAAAAGCTTTAAAACAGAAAAGCAAACCATCTGGTGGTCAAACAAGAGAAATACATTACATTAAAACATTAATACAATTCACAGACTTGAACCCCCCCCTCCCGTTTCGGCACAGCAATCAAAGCCAATGGCAGCTGACCACAAGTCAATGGAAGCACATGCCAGGAAGACTACACTTGACTCCAAGGCACAAGTCCACCAGGGACTCTAGCAACAAATGCAACATAGCCCAAGCCTTGAAGCCTCCATGGATGGCAGCTTAGATGCCACAAAGGTGAACTTCAGCCTAAACTATTGTCCAACGTGCTTCTTGTGCAGCTCTTGGAGGGCCAGGAATGGTGATTCTTTGTGAACATGACCAGCATTCCTTTCGCAGAGACCGCCGTCCCGGAGGTGCGCCCTCCGGTCCTCCCCCAGGGTCTCGTACCCAATGACGGGGCCCTGGTCCATGGCCCAGTGCAGATTGGAGGACGCCTGTCCTCATTTCTGGGCGAGTGGACCAGGGTAACTTCAGACGCTTGGGTGCTGGAAGTCATCAGAGACGGCTACAAGCTAGAGTTCTGCCGACCCTTAAGAGACGGGCTTGTACTCTCTCCCTGCAAGTCTCCGGTCAAAGCTGTGGCAGTGCAGCAGACTTTGGACAATCTGATCCGCCTGGGTGCGGTCGTTCCGGTGCCAGAAGATCAGCTTGGCAAGGGACGTTACTCCATTTACTTTGTGGTACCAAAGAAAGGAGGTTCTGTACGGCCTATCCTCGACCTCAAAGGGGTCAATCGGGCCTTGAAAGTTCGGCACTTTCGAATGGAGACTCTCCGCTCTGTTATAGCGGCAGTGAAGGCAGGGGAGTTCCTGGCATCCTTGGACATCAAGGAAGCTTACTTGCATATTCCCATCTGGCCTCCTCATCAACGCTTTCTGCGTTTTGCAGTCCTGGGCCGACACTTCCAGTTCAGAGCCCTCCCGTTCGGGTTGGCTACTGCTCCGCGGACCTTCTCCAAAGTAATGGTGGTCATCGCGGCCTTCCTACGAAAGGAAGGAGTACAAGTCCATCCTTATCTGGACGACTGGTTGATCCGAGCCCCCTCTTATGCAGAGTGCGGCAAAGCTGTGGA
Source organism: Microcaecilia unicolor (assembly GCF_901765095.1). NCBI lineage: Eukaryota > Metazoa > Chordata > Amphibia > Gymnophiona > Siphonopidae > Microcaecilia > Microcaecilia unicolor. The sequence goes on along the minus strand of NW_021963032.1, from coordinate 290,332 downwards.
CCGGGTGATTGCTCTTTTGAGCTCCCTGGGGTGGATCATCAACTGGGAGAAAAGCCAGCTGCGCCCGACTCAGTCCCTGGAGTATCTGGGAGTTCGATTCGACACCCAAGTGGGCAGAGTGTTCCTGCCAGACAATCGGATTGTCAAGCTTCAGGCTCAGGTGGACCAGTTCCTAGTAGCCTCTCCTCTTCGGGCTTGGGACTATGTGCAGCTGTTGGGCTCTATGACGGCCACGATGGAAGTAGTGCCCTGGGCCAGGGCTCATATGAGACCACTACAACACTCTCTGCTGCAGCGCTGGACTCCAGTGTCGGAGGATTATGCTGTGCGCCTTCCCTTGGACCCAGCAGTGCGCAAGGCACTGAGCTGGTGGCTGAAGACAGACAAGTTGTCTGCAGGAATGCCTCTTGTGAACCCGGAGTGGATTGTCGTCACGACGGACGCCTCTTTGTTGGGCTGGGGAGCCCACTGCTTGGGAAGGACAGCGCAGGGGCTCTGGTCTCCTGCAGAGGCAAAGTGGTCTATCAACCTCCTGGAACTCAGAGCCATTCGGTTGGCGCTTTTGGAGTTCCTCCCGGTACTGGCGTTGAAGCCAGTATGGGTCCTGTCAGACAATGCCACGGCTGTGGCCTATGTCAACCGCCAGGGAGGTACCAAGAGCGCCCCTCTAGCCAAGGAGGCCATGAATCTATGCCAGTGGGCGGAAGCGAACCTGGAACAGCTGTCGGCGGCCCACATTGCCGGAGTCATGAATGTCAAGGCGGACTTTCTCAGTCGCCATACCTTGGATCCCGGAGAGTGGCAGTTATCGGCTCAGGCGTTCTTGGACATCACGAAGCGCTGGGGCCAGCCGAGCCTAGATCTGATGGCGTCATCAGCCAATTGCCAAGTGCCGCGCTTTTTCAGCAGAGGACGGGACCCTCGATCTCTGGGAGTAGATGCTCTTCTCCAACAGTGGCCGACACAGGAGCTTCTCTATGTGTTCCCGCCCTGGCCCATGTTGGGCAGGGTACTAGACCGGGTGGCAAAGCATCCGGGCCGGATAATCCTGGTGGGTCCGGACTGGCCCAGACGTCCCTGGTATGCGGACTTGATCAGGCTCTCAGTGGACGACCCTCTGCGGCTGCCAGTGGAGCAGGGCCTGTTGCATCAGGGTCCCGTGGTGATGGAGGATCCCTCCCCCTTTGGTCTTACGGCCTGGCTATTGAGCGGCAGCGTCTGAGGAAGAAGAGCTTCTCAGACAAGGTCATCGCCACTATGCTGAGAGCGAGGAAGCGCTCTACTTCTACTGCTTTCGCCAGGGTTTGGCGTACCTTTGCATCGTGGTGTGAGGCAGGCTCACTTTCTCCCTTCACTGCTCCAATTTCTTCAGTGTTGGCGTTCCTGCAAGAAGGTCTGGAGAAAGGCCTGTCGCTCAGTTCCCTTAAAGTTCAGGTAGCGGCTCTGGCTTGCTTCAGAGGCCGCCTGAAGGGTGCTTCCCTGGCTTCGCAGCCAGATGTGGTGCATTTTCTCAAGGGAGTTAATCACCTGCGCCCTCCTCTGCACTCAGTGGTGCCTGCGTGGAATCTCAATCTGGTGCTAAGAGCCTTGCAGAAGCCGCCTTTTGAACCCTTGTCGAGGGCATCTCTGAAAGACCTGACGTTGAAAGCAGTCTTTTTGGTGGCTATCACTTCAGCCAGAAGAGTTTCCGAGCTCCAGGCGCTATCATGTCGAGAGCCTTTTCTGCAGTTCACTGAGACAGGTGTGTCTATTCGCATAGTGCCTTCCTTCCTGCCCAAGATTGTTTCTCGCTTCCATGTGAATCAGCAGCTCTGTCTCCCATCCTTTCGTAGGGAGGACTACCCAGAGGAGTACTCTGCTCTCAAATATCTAGATGTGAGACGACTCATCATCAGATACTTGGAAGTGACCAATGATTTCCGGAAGTCGGATCATCTGTTTGTCCTGTTTGCAGGTCCTCATAAGGGTCTGCAGGCTGCTAAGCCTACAGTGGCAAGATGGGTCAAGGAAGCCATTGCAGTGGCTTATGTGGCCGCGGGGAAGGTGCCGTCTATCCAGCTGAAGGCTCACTCCACTAGAGCTCAGGCGGCCTCGATGGCAGAGGCCGGGTCCGTCTCCTTGGAAGAGATTTGCAAGGCGGCAACTTGGGCATCGGCCCATACCTTCTCCAGACATTACCGCTTGACTGTGGCTGCTCGGGCGGAGGCCCGGTTTGGAGCTTCAGTGTTGCGGTCAGGGATTTCAATGTCCTGCCCTGTGTGAGTACTGCTTCGGTACATCCCACCAGTCTATGGATTGATCAGCATGATGATATAGAAGGTAAAATTATGTATCATACCTGATAATTTTCTTTCCATTAATCATAGCTGATCAATCCATAGCCCCTCCCAGATATCTGTACTGTTTATATTCTGGTTGCATTTCAGGTTCAAGTTTAGTCTTCAGTTCCTGTTCAGGAGGACTTCGTGTTCAAGTTTTTTCAATTGGATTCTTCAAGAGTTGAGACGAGTTTGTGTTACAGTGAGCTGCTGCATTCCTCTCCCCTCCGTTTTACGGGGCTGGATTGAGACCTAAATTCTGCCGGCGCTCCCTCCCGCTTCGTGCGGCTGTAGGGCAGCTTTGTACCCCTCCCGCTTCGGCGGTGTTAGTGTCAGTCAGCTCCTCCCGCGGTTGCGGTTGCAGGATAAGCCAGATCCCCCCGCATCGGCGGGGTGGTGTCCCTCCCCCGCTCCGCGGGGATGAGCTGGACGGATTCCCCTCCCCCACTTGTGTGGGGATGAGCTGGGTTAATTCCCCTCCCCCGTTTCGGCGGTGGTGAGCTGGGCAGAGTGTCCCTTTGTGGGTGTAATTCTCTAAGTGCTGAGTCCTGCGGATGGAGCTTTGATATCGACATACTGAGGAGTTTCCGGCAGCACATGACCACATATAGGGAGGCAAAAGGATTGCTCTCTATCTCCACCTGCTGGTAGATGGACACAACCCACCAGTCTATGGATTGATCAGCTATGATTAATGGAAAGAAAATTATCAGGTATGATACATAATTTTACCTTCTGCGCTACTGGAATTAACACCAGTGAATCTAGGTGAATATAGTAAGGATACATACGGGAGATGATTCCATTGTCACAGTTGTCTGACTGGCAGCACTTGGATATTCCTTTGATGTTGTAATTTTCAGCACTCAAAAAAAATGTCTCATCGCAATCTGAAGAACCGATGCATTCTTTTATAAAAACATTCATCTCTACACCACCTGTGATTAGAAAGAAGCAGAAAAGAAAATTCTCACTGCGGCAGAATGTGCATCTTTTCAGTGGTGTACCTCAAACATTAGAAGAAGCTAAAATTTGAACAAACTGTGTAATTATTTGGGGGCCATGATTTATATAAAAGTTTCTCTATTTTGTGCTTTAATTGATTAATAAATAATAAATCAGACTTTTGAAATTCTCTTGTAAACAGGTTCTTTAAACACAGGAGAGGTTTAACAAGAAAAGTTGCAGGAAAGTGACTATTTAGCACTACAAGTACCAGAATGCACCTGAGGGAAGTGATGAGGGCCGGTCTTAGGCAGGGGCGAAAGGGCGGTCGCACAGGGCCTCGCACTCCCAGGGGCTCCATGGCGGCCCCCCCCCCACCCCGCTACTGGTGATCTAACTGCTTTGCCTCTTGCCTCTCCTCCCCCGAGCCAAAGGGTGCCCTCCTGGCACATACCTGAAGCCACAACCAAAATACAGAAGAACAACAACCCTTGTAGCTGTACAAACAAAACAGTCACAACAAGGGTGACGAAAAAAATGGGGGGGGGGGGACAGCAGATGATGTAGAAAATTCCACTTTATTGAACATCCAAGACTCGACACGAGCCATGTTTCGGCCCACAAGGGCCTTTTTCAGGAGTCTCTCGAATTGGATGTATGTTGTTACAACTAGAAAAGTATTGTTATGTTCAATCTGATTCAAGGATAAGTCCTTATAAACTGTATATAAAAGCACCTCCAAAGTTGCTTGGACTCAGGTGAGTTCAGACATTGAACATAACAACATTTTTCTAGTTGTAACAACATACATCCAATTCAAGAGACTCCTGAAGAAGGCCCTTGTGGGCCGAAACACGGCTCATCTCGAGTCCTGGAATAAAGTGGAATTTTCTACGTCATCTGCTGTCTCCCCCTTTTTTTCGTCAACATACCTGAAGCCATCCTGGTGGTCTAATGGATTCTTCGGGGCAGGAAAGATCTCTAGTCTGTGGGTGGAGTCAGGGAGGAGCCAGCAGTTATGCAGGCATCAAACATATTCAGTGCCCCCATAGTTAAGCAGGCAGATAGGACTTGGGCAGTCCTAGCTTTATCTACTTAGGTATGCAGGTGCTGGCATTGAATATTGGCCTGCACCTGCATAACTTCAGGGTCAGCAGTAACCTGGATATTCAATGCCGATGCCCGACATGGCTTGTTTCAGAGTCGGGCCATATCTGGTCTCAGTTCTTGATACTTTGTTCATTTTTCCAGTTCTTCTGTCTTTTGGTACTGCAATGTCAATGAAAATCACAGTATTGTTTTCTATTACTGTGATATTGGGTGTGTTCTGTTCCAAATGTCAGTCCATTTGAATTAAAAAAGTCATATAAAATCTTGACGTTCTCATTTTCTATTACTTTTTCTACAATATGGTTACATCAGAATTTGCTAAAGTCATACTTCTTGCACAAGCTCCAGTGCCATGCAATTGAATTAGTTTGTAACCTTTGATTGTATTGGGCAGAAACCTCAATTATGGTTAATTCCTTCTTCTCCCATTTGATATGCCCTGTATCCACTTCCTGACTCTGGATGTAACCTTTTTCCACAACCAGCCAGCACTGGATGCAGAGCAAATTAGAGAAGTTGTTACTCTCACCAGACAGCCTTCACTGCAGATGAAGGATTTTAGGTAGAAAATTGAAATCCAGAACTTACAGAGTTACTGCTAGCATCCTCACAAATGCTCCCCATTCCACCTGCAGGACCCCAGAAGCAGGTAGAGCTCCTGAGTCTCAATGTGTGGACAAAACAATAGTGCAGGGAAGAGGGATTTAGGTTCGTCAGGAACTGGGCAACATTTTAGGGAAGGGAGAGCTCTTTCTGAAATGATGGGTTCTACCTTAAGAAAGATGAAAACCAGGCTGCTGCTGCTGCTGCTGCTGCTGCTAACTTTAAAAAGGAGATAGAGGCCAACAGCTGTTCAGGAGTGTATGGATTGGAGAGGGATTCCATTGAAGAATCCTAAAACAAGGATGTTAGGGCATCCTGATGAAAAGTTTGCAATACAGGTAAAAGTAGCCATGGCATCTTTAAATAAAGGGCACAGCTGAAAGATTCCAAATTATCCTGATCAACTGCTAAGTAAATACAAATGAAAAAAACATTTTTTGAAATGTTTGTTCACAAATATTAGAGTCTAAACATATGGGGAAAGGATGTGGAACATGGCTCTTGGAACTCTTTCTGGAAATAAATATATATGTGTGTGTTTGAAAGGGGGTTGGGGGTGTGTGGGTGTGTACATGTTTGTTTGTGTGTGTTTGTACATAAGTATGTGTGCATAGGTGCCAGCTCTGTGGGTACCTGAGCACCCACAATATTTTTCCACGTATGTCTGTAGATCAGGGGCAGAAAGCTCCATGTTGCAGAGCTACAGGAAGGAAGTGATATAACTACTGCTCCCGCCTCCCCATGCTGCCTATTGATTGGCTCCCTGTCTCCCCCTGTAGCCTGTCCACTAGACTACAGGGAAGGAGGGAGTTGTATAGCCTAGCAGCTGCTAATGGACAAGGAGGTTAGATTGAGAACAGGAGATGGTACAAGGCTATCTAGCCCAAGGAGGTTTAATAAACAGGAGTGGAAGTGAGCTTATCTAGTCCATTGTAAGCAATGAAGCCAATTAGGACAGTCTGACTTTCTCCTTCCCAGAGCAGCCGTCATCCCCGTTTACTCAAAACAAAGCAAGCACACCTATTAGTAGCTGCTGCATCCACATTTATTTATTAGGATTTATTTACTGCCTTTTTGAAGGAATTCACTCAAGGCGGTGTACAGTAGGAATAGATCAAACATGAGCAACAGGCAATTACAGCAGTAAAAATATTCAAGTAACAATACAAAGTATGACATGGTATACCACTTGTGTTTCACCAAAGTGTATTTAAATTAAGGACCACTGGTTTCTTATTCAGATTCTTACTGTATTTACCATGTGGTATTAAAACATTATCCTGCCCCTTGCATGTGAATCCAATTATATATGTTTTATTAAATGGACCTCAGAACTTCCAAGCTTGGCAGTTCTATTCAGAACACAGTTTGCACTATATTTTCATAAGTGCGCTCAAGCTGCACAGTGGAGGTAATTTTATTGGTCCAATATTTGCTATATAAATATTTTCAGGCTTAGGTATTCTCTCGTCCATTGGAAAAATAAACTCCCAATGGGAGAAAAACCAATGACTCCTGATCCCTGAAATTTTATGTTTCACAATGCAAAGAGCAATGCAAAGATTCTGACTTTCACTTATTCATAGCCTTTTGCAGTATTTAATCTTGACGTTCCTGGTCCATCCATATAGAACTTCATTCCTCAGTATATCACAGCTCTCTCTCTATCAAGCCCATCAAAGCTTCCCTGTGATTACATCACCTCATCCCATTCATTCAGGTTACCCATACACCATTCTTATGAAATCCTTTTCATGTAAAGAAATGCCTGTACTTAAATTAATGATCAGTGAACCATTCTCTTTTGTTTTCTTGGGGCTTTCTACTGACTTTAATTCCTGCTGTCATGCTCCATTCAAATCACCGTGGCCATCTTAAATGTTGTTGTAATCTGCCTTGGGAAGCCTGGAGGGACATTTTTGAATGGGGCGCTCATCTGTAAGGGCGTCCATATTTGAGGACGTCCATGTGAAGGGGCGGGGCATCCTGTATTATTGAAGCAAGATGGGCGTCTATCTTTCATTTCAATAATAAGGTTGGGAACGCCTAAATCTCAACATTTAGGTTGTCCTAAGAGATGGTTGACCTAAATGTTGAGATGATCGTCCTTAGAGATGGGCGACCTCGGTTTTTGCCAATAATGTAAACCGAGGACGCCCATCTCAAAAAACGACCAAATCCAAGCCCTTTGGTCTTGGAAGGAGCCAGCATTCATAGCGCACTGGTCCCCTTGACATGCCAGGACACCAACTGGGCACCCTAGGGGTCACTGCAGTGGACTTCAGAAATTGCTCCCATGGTGCATAGCTCCCTTACCTTGGGTGCTGAGCACCCCAAACCCCCCAAAACCCACTAGCCACAATTGTACAACACTACCATAGCCCATAAAGGGTAAAGAGCGGCACCTAGATGTGGGTACAGTGGGTTTCGGGTGGGTTTTGGAGGGCTCACATTTACCACCACAAGTATAACAGGTAGGGGGGATGGGCCTGGGTCCGCCTGCCTGCAGTACCCACTAAAAACTGCTCCAGGGACCTGCATACTGCTGTGATGGAGCTGGGTATGACATTTGAGGCTGGCATAGAGGCTGGCAAAAAATGTTTTTAAATTTTTTTTGGGTGGGAGGGGGTTGGTGACCACTGGGGGAGTAAGGGGAGGTGATCCCCGATTCCCTCCGGTGGTCATCTGGTCAGTTCGGGCACCTTTTCGAGGCTTGGTCCTGAAAATATTGGACCAAGTAAAGTCGGCCAAATGCTCATCAGGGACGCCCTTCTTTTTTCCATTATCGGCAAAGGACGCCCATCTGTTAACCACACCCCCATCCCACCTTCGGTACACTGCCGATACGCCCCTGTGAACTTTGGTCATTCCTGCAGCGGAAAGCAGTTGAGGATGCCCAAAATCGGCTTTCGATTATGCCGATTTGAGCGACCCTGAGAGTAGGACGCCCATGTCCCGATATGTGCCAGAAGATGGGAGTTAAGGACCAAGAAAGGGATCTGGGTGTCGTCGTCGATAATACACTGAAACATTCTGCTCAGTGTGCTGCTGCGGCTAGGAAAGCGAATAGAATGCTGGGTATTATTAGGAAAGGTATGGAAAACAGGTGTGAGGATGTTATAATGCCGTTGTATTGCTCCATGGTGCAACCGCACCTTGAGTATTGTGTTCAATTCTGGTCGCCGCATCTCAAGAAAGATATAGTAGAATTGGAAAAGGTGCAGCGAAGGGCGACTAAAATGATAGCGGGGATGGGACGACTTCCCTATAAAGAAAGACTAAGGAGGCTAGGGCTTTTCAGCTTGGAGAAGAGACAGCTGAGGGGAGACATGATAGAGGTATATAAAATAATGAGTGGAGTGGAACAGGTGGATGTGAAGCGTCTGTTCACGCTTTCCAAAAATACTAGGACTAGGGGCATGCGATGAAACTACAGTGTAGTAAATTTAAAACAAATCGGAGAAACCTTTTCTTCACCCAACGCACAATTAAACTCTGGAATTCGTTGCCGGAGAACGTGGTGAAGGCGGTTAGCTTAGCAGAGTTTAAGAAGGGTTTAGATGGTTTCCTAAAGAACAAGTCCATAAACCACTACTAAATGGACTTGGGAAAAATCCACAATTCCAGGATGTCCACTCTGTTACAAATTTTAGTATCATCCGCAAAAAGGCAAACTTTACCTTTTAACCCTTCGGCAATGTCACTCACAAATATATTGAACAGAATGGGCCCCAGCACCGATCCCTGAGGCACTCCACTACTCACCTTTCCCTCATCCAAGTGAATTCCATTCACCACCACCCTCTGGCATCTGTCCGTCAACCAGTTCCTAATCCAGTTCACCACTTTGGGTCCTATCTTCAGCCCATTTAGTTTATTCAAGAGCCTCCTGTGGGGAACCGTGTCAAAAGTTTTGCTGAAATCTAAGTAGATTATATCCATAACATGTCCCAGATTCAATTGTCCGGTCACCCAGTCAAAGAATTCAATGAGATTCGTTTGGCACGATTTCCCTTTGGTAAAACCATGTTGTCTCAGATCTTGCAACTTGTTGGTTTCCAGGAAATTCACTACCCTTTCCTTCAGCATCGCTTCCATTACTTTTCACATGGGTGTTATCTACAGACTTCTGACACAATCGGAGGAACTAGATAAATATCTGGTCACAGACATCCAAATGTTGGGAAAGAAAAGAGAGGTGCTGTTGATGGGAGATTTCAATCTGTCAGATGTGGATTGGAAAGTTCCATCTGTGAAATCAGAAAAAAGTAGAGCAATCACGGATACATTTCAAAGTGCTCTACTCAGACAAATGGTGATGGAACCCACGAGAGAGGGAGTGACCCTGGATCTGGTGTTCACAAATGGAGAAAGTGTGTCAAATGTCCGAGTGGGTGCCCACCTGGGCAGCAGTGACCATCAAACGGTTTGGTTTGATATAACAGCTGAAATGGAGGACAGCCACTCAAAATTCAAAGTCCTGGATTTCAAGCATGCTGACTTTAGTAAAATGGGGGAATACCTGAGGAAGGAGCTGATGGGTTGGGAGGACATATGAGAAGTGGAAGGGAAAGAATCTATAAATAAAGGCTAAAGAGTTGGTGTTCATAAAATACAGAAAAACTCAAGAAGAAGAACACAGAGAGGAATACTGTTTGAAACTGAAAGAAGCCAAGAGAGAGATACATCTGGCGAAAGCGCAAGTGAAAGAACAAATGGCTAGAAATGTAAGGAGGGGTGACAAAAATTTCTTCAGTTATATTAATGAAAGGAGGAAGACTAAAAATGGAATTGTGAGACTGAAAGATGATGTGAACCGCTATCCAGCTTATAATCGAACGAGAATAACGCCCAAGTTCCAACCTAAATCGGGAGATGGGCGTTCTTCTCACAAAAACAAATAAAGCGGCATAATCGAAAGCCGAACTTTGGACGCTTTCAACTGCACTCCGTCGCGGATGCGGACAAAGTTGACGGGGGAGTGTCGGAGGCGTGGTGAAGGCGGAACTGGGGCGTGGTTATCGGGCGAACAGAGATGGGCGCCCTTCGCCGATAATGGATGCGTTTGTAGCTAGAATTTAGGGCACTTTTCCTGGACCCTGTTTTTTGACGAATAAGGCCCCAAAAAGTGCCCTAAATGACCAGATGACCCCCAGAGGGAGTCGGGGATGACCTCCCCTGACTCCCCCAGTGGTCACTAACCCCCTCCCACCACAAAAAAATGATGTTTCACAACTTTTTACTTTCACCCTCAAATGTCATACCCTCCTCCCAAGCAGCAGTATGCAGGTCCCTGGAGCAGTTGTTAGGGGGTGCAGTGGACGTCAGGCAGGTGGACCCAGGCCCATCCCCCCCCTACCTGTTACAATTGTGCTGCTTAATGCTACTAGTCGTCCAACCCCCCCAAACCCACTGTACCCACATGTAGGTGCCCCCCTTCACCTCTTAGGGCTATAGTAATGGTGTAGACTTGTGGGCAGTGGGTTTTGAGGGGGATTTGGGGGGCTCAACACCCAAGGGAAGGGTGCTATGCACCTGGGAGCTCTTTTTCCTTTTTTTTTGTTTTTGTAAAAGTGCCCCCTAGGGTGCCCGGTTGGTGTCCTGGCATGTGAGGGGGACCAGTGCACTATGAATCCTGGCCCCTCCCACGAACAAATGCCTTGGATGTATTCGTTTTTGAGCTGGGCGATTTCATTTTCCATTATCGGTGGAAAGCAAAAACGCCCAGCTCACACCTTGGCGAATAAAACATGGGCGTCTTTTTTCTTTTGAACATACGGTTCACTCCGCCCCTTCACGGACCCGTTCTCGGAGATAAACGCCCATGGAGATAGGCGTTTCTGTTCGATTATGCCCCTCCATGTGGATAATGATGAAGAAAAAGCAAATGTGCTAAACAAATACTTCCTGGAGAAGGACCACGACTGACTGGCTAAAGTACATATGAGAACAGAGCGGATATAGCACCATTCACGGGAGTGTTTATGAACAACTTGAAAATCTAAAGGTGGACAAAGCCATGGGACTGGATGGGATCCATCCCAGAATATTGAGGGAGCTCAGACAGGTTCTGGCGTGTCCTCTTAGAGATTTGTTTAATAAATCCTTGGAGACGGGGGAGGTTCCGTGGGATTGGAGAACAGCGGATGTGGTCCCTCTTCACAAAAGTGGTGAAAGGGAAGAAGCTGGAAACTACAGGCCAGTAAGCCTTACTTCGGTTATTGGAAAAGTAATGGAAGCGATGCTGACGGATAGTGAATTTCCTGGAATCCAATAAGTTGCAAGATCTGAGACAACATGGTTTTACCAACAGTAAATTATGCCAAACAAATCTCATTGAATTCTTTGACTGGGTGACCAGAGAACTGAATCAAGGACGTGCGATACATGTAATCTACTTAGATTTCAGCAAAGCCTTTTACACAGTTCCTCACAGGAGAATCGTGAATAAACTTGACAGGCTGAAGATATTGTGGTGAACTGGATTAGGAACTGGTTGACGGACAGATGTCAGAGGGTGGTGCTTAATGGAATTCACTCGAATGAGGGAAAGGTGAGTAGCAGAGTGCCTCAGGGATCAGTGCTGGGGCTGATTCTGTTCAATATATTTGTGAGCCACATTGCCGAAGGGTTAGAAAGTAAAGTTTGCCTTTTTGCGGATGATACCAAAATTTGTAACAGAGTGGACACCCCAGAGGGAGTGGAAAACATGAAAAAGGATCTGCAGAAGCTAGAAGAATGGTCTAATGTTTGGCAATTAAAATTCAATGCAAAGAAGTGCAAAGTGATGCACTTAGGGAGTAGAAATCCACAGGAGACATGTGTTAGGTGGTGAGATTCTGATACGTACAGGCAGGGAGAAGGATCTTGGAGTGATAGTATCTGAGGATCTGAAGGCGATGAAACAGTGTGACAAGGCGGGGGCCGTAGGCGGAAGGATGATAGGCTGTATAGAGAGAGGTGTAACCAGCAGAAGACAGGAGATGTTGATGCCCCTGTACAAGTCGTTGGTGAGGCCCGACTTGGAGTATTGTCTTCAGTTTTGGAGGCAGTATCTTGCTAAGGATGTAAAAACAATTGAGGCGGTGCAAAGAAAAGCTACAAAAATGGTATGGGATTTACGTTACAAGACATATAAGGAGAGACTTGCTGACCTGAACATGTATACCCTGGAAGGAAGGAAAAACAGGGGTGATATGATACAGACATTCAAATATTTGAAAGGTATTAACCCGCAAACAAATCATTTCCGGAGATATGAAGGCGGTAAAACTAGACGACATGAAATGAGGTTGAAGGGGGGCAGACTCAAGAAAAATGTCAGGAAGTATTTTTTCATGGAGAGAGTGGTGGATACTTGGAATGCCCTCCCACGGAAGGTGGTGGAGATGAAAATGGTAACGGAATTCAAAAATGCGTGGGATAAACATAAAGGAATCCTGTTCAGAAGGAATGGATCCTCAGAAGCTTAGTGGAGATTGGGTGGCAGCACCGGTGGTTGGGAGGCGGGGCAAGTACTGGGCAGACTTCTACAGTCTATGCCCCGAAACTGGCAAGGATAAATCAAGGTCAGGTATACATATAAAGTAGCACATACGAGTTTATCTTGTTGGGCAGACTGGATGGACTGTACAGGTCTTTATCTGCCGTCATCTACTATGTTACCATAAGTCTGTCAATAAGGCTGTCTCTTCCTATAATACTACTCTCTCCTCTGCTATGGATATTCTCACTCCTCCCATTCCCCGTTCTGTAAAATGTACCAAACCCCAGCCTTGGCTGACCTCTAGAATCCGCTACCTACGTTCCTGTGCCCGCGCTGTTGAATCCCTTTGGCTGAAATCCCGTGCCCATGCTGACTTCATATATTTCAAATTCTTGCTGACCTCCATCCAGTCTGCTCTTTCACTTGCCAAACAGGACTACATCCAGTTGACAAATTCTCTTGGCTCAAACCCTCAATTCCTCTTTGCCACACTGAACTCTCTCCTCAAAGTGCCTTCACCTCCAACTCCCCCTTCACTTTCTCCCCAGACTCTAGTCGAGTACTTTCATAAGGTTCACAAGATTAAACTTGAATTCTCAATCAAGTCACCTCCACCTCTCCTTCCCTTGGTCCATTCTCTCAACCCTCCTTCAATACCTGCCTCATTTTCTTTATTTTCTGAAATCACTGAAGATTAAACTGCACATTTTCTTTCCTCCTCGAAACTACCTGTTCCTCTGATCCTATTCACACCCATCTACTTAGCACTCTCTCTCCTACAGTCATCCCTTTTATCTGTCATATCCTCAATCTTTCACTTTCCACTGCAACTGTTCCTGATGTCTTCAAACATGCCACAGTCATACCACTCCTCAAAAAACCTTCATTGGACCCTACCTGTCCTTCCAACTATCGCCCCTTCTCTCTCCTCCCTTTCCTATCCAAGATTCTTGTGCTGTTCACCGCCATTGTCTTGACTTTCTTTCATCTCAAACAATTCTTGATCCACTTCAATCTGGCTTTCGCCCTCTTCATTCAACGGAAACAGCGCTTGCTAAAGTCTCCAATTACCTGTTCCTGGCCACATCCAAACATCTCTATTCCATCCTCATCCTTCTCGATCTATCTGATGCTTTTGACACGGCTGGTCAACACCTACTTCTTGATACACCGTCCTCACTTGGATTTCTGTTCTTTCCTGGTTTTCTTCTTCTCTCTCCCATCGTTCTTTTAGTGTAAACTCTGGTGGATCTCAACTCTGGTGAATCCTCCTCCACTTTTATCCCACTATCAGTTGGTGTACTTCAGGGATTTGTCCTGGGACCTCTTCTTTTCTCCATCTATACTTCTTCCCTTGGTATTCTGATCTCATCCCTTGGTTTTCATTACCACCCTTATGTTGATGACTCCCAGGTACACCTCTCTACACTAGAAATTTCAGCAGGAATCCAGGCAAAAGTATCAGCCTGATTGTCTGACACTACTGCCTGGATGTCTCACCGCCTACCTGAAACTAAACATGACCAAGATAGAGCTTATCTTTCCCCCTAAACCAACATCTCCTCTTCCCCCCATTCTCTATCTCTGTGGATAACACTCACATCCTCCCTGTCTCATCAGCTCGTAACCTTGGGGGTCATCTTCAATTCCTCTCTCTCCTTCTCTGCACATATTCACTGCTAAAACCTGTCATTACTTTCTCTATAATATCACCAAAATGCATCCTTTCCTTTCTGAGCACACTACCAAAACCCTTATCCACACTCTTATCACCTCTCGCTTAGATCATTGCAACTTGCTTCTCACAGGTCTCCCACTAAGCCATTTCTCTCCTCTTCAATCTGTTCAAAATTCTGCTGCATGACTTATATTCCGCCAATGTTGCTATGCTCATATTAGCCCTCTCCTCAAGTCATTTCATTGGCTCCCTATCCGTTCCTCTTACAGTTCAAACTCCTCTTATTGACTTAAGTGCTTTCACTCTGCAGCTCTTCAGTACCTCTCCACTCTTATCTCTCCCTACACTCTTCCCTGGGAAATCCGTTCACTGGTTAAATCTCTCTCTGCACCCTTCTCCTCCACTGCTAACTCCAGACTCCGTTCTTTTTATCTTGCTGCACCATAAGCCTGGAATAGACTTCCTGAGCCCGTATGTCAAACTCCACCTCTGGCCGTCTTCAAATCTAGGCTAAAAGCCCACCCTTTTGATGCTGCTTTTAACTCCTAACCCTTACTCACTTGTTCAGTACACGTTTATCATTTCCAACTTAGTAATTCCCTTATCCCTTATTTGTCCTGTTTGTCTATCCTAATTAGATTGTAAGCTCTGTTGAGCAGGGACTCTCTTCATATCCAGTGTACAGCGCTGCATACATCTAGTAGCGCTATAGAAATGATAAGTAATAGTAGTTATGTCCTTCTATGGATTAGGAATTGGTTACTGGACAGATGACAGAGAATAGGGTTAAATGGTGAATCTTCTCAATGGAGGAGGGTGAATAGTAGAGTGCCGCAGGGATCTCTTCTGGTTCCTGTGCTATTAACATATTCATAAATGAGCTGGAAATTGGAATGACGAGCAGGGTGATTAAATTTTCAGATGACGCAAAAGTATTCAAAGTTGTCAAAACACATCTACTACATTTCTTTGAAGGGGCGAACAAACATGTGGATAAAGGTGAGCCGGTTGATATTGTGTATCTGGATTTTCAGAAGGCATTTGACAAAGTACCTCATGAAAGACTCCAGAGGAAATTGGAGAGTAATGGGATAGGAGGTAGTGTTCTATTGTGGATTAAAAACTGGTTAAAAGATAGAAAACAGAGAATAGGGTTAAATGGTCAGTATTCTCAATGGAGAAGGGTAGTTAGTGGGGTTCCCCAGGGTCTGTGCTGGAACCGCTGCTTTTTAACATATTTATAAATAAATGACCTAGAGATGGGAGTAACTAGTGAGGTAATTAAATTTGCTGATGACACAAAGTCGTTAAACTGCGGGCAGATTGTGAAATATTAAAAGAGGACCTTATGAGACTGGGAAAGAGGACTTGATATACCACCTTTCTGAGGTTTTTCCAATTACATTCAAAGTGGTTTACATATATTCTGGTACTTATTTTGTACTAGGAGCAATGGAGGGTTAGGTGACTTGCTCAGAGTCAGAAGGAGCTGCAGTGGGAATCAAACTCATTTCTCCAGGATCAAAGTCTACTGCACTAACCACTAGGCTACTCCTCCACTGGGAGACTAGCCTTCTAAATGGCAGGTGATGTTTAATGTGAGCAAGTGCAAAGTGATGTATGTGGGAAAGAGGAACCCGAATTATAGCTACGTCATGCAAGGTTCCACGTTAGGAGTCACAGACCAAGAAAGGGATCTGGGTGTCGTCATTGATGATACGTTGAAACCTTCTGCTCAGTGTGCTGCTGCAGCTAAGAAAACAAATAGAATGTTAGGTATTATTAGGAAAGGAATGGAAAACAATCGTGAGGATGTTATAATGCCCTTGTATCGCTCCATGGTGCTACCGCACCTCGAATATTGTGTTCAATTCTGGTCGCCGCATCTCAAAAAAGATATAGTGGAATTAGAAAAGGTACAGAGAAGGGCGATGAAAATGATAAAGGGGAAGGAACAACTTCCCTATGAGGAAAGGCTAAAGCGGCTAGGGCTCTTCAGCTTGGAGAAAAGGTGGCTGAGAGGAGATATGATAGAGGTCTATAAAATAATGAGTGGAATTGAATGGGTAGTTGTGAACCGTCTGTTTACGCTTTCCAAAAATACTAGGACTAGGGGGCATGCGATGAAGCTACAATGTAGTAAATTTAAAACGAATCGGAGAAAATGTTTCTTCACTCAACGTGTAATTAAACTCTGGAATTCGTTGCCAGAGAATGTGGTAAAGGAGGTTAGCTTAGCGGAGTTTTAAAAAGGTTTGGATGGCTTCCTAAAGGAAAAGCCATAGACCATTATTAAATGGACTTGGGGAAAATCCACTATTTCTAGGATAAGCATTATAGAATTTTTTGTACTTTTTGGGGATCTTGCCAGGTGTTTGTGACCTGGATTGGCCACTGTTGGAAACAGGATGCTGGGCTTGATGGACCTTTGGTCTTTCCCAGTATGGTGATACTTATGTACATGCAGATTGTAAAAAACTGTAGGAAGACCTTAGGCAACTGGAAGACTGGGCATTCAAATGGCAGATGAAATTTAATGTGGACAAAAGCAAAGTGATGCACATTGAGAAGAATAATTTGAATCATAGTTATCTGATGTTAGGCTCCAGCCAAGGAGGTTTTCTGACATGAGCCTATCTTGCCCACTATATGAGCTGAAGCCAGTGGGCGGAGCTTACTGCCATATTAGTTTGTACAAAATAATAGCAAATGCTATTGAAAACTATAGCGAACTAGATTTTACATTCTCTGTTAGGAGGGGGATGGGAGGGTTAGGGGTCTGCGAAGGGGGGAAGGGAAGCAAACTAGCTGCTGCCACCACTGTCACCAAGCTGCAGCCCAGCTCGGCTCAGTAGCAGCAGCAGGTTGGGAAGCAGCTATTTTGCTTCCCCTCTTCACAGACCCCTCGACAACTCCCCCCAACATCCCTTACATCCCTACCCCCCCAATCCCCTCCTAACAGACAGAATGGAAAATCTAATTTGCTATTGTTTTCAATGACATTTACTATTGTTTTGCTCGGGGAACCGGCTTCAACTTTTTGAAGTCATACCATCTGCTGTCAGAAAACCTCCCTGGGTCCACCTCAGGAGTCAGCACTCAAGAAAAAGATCTAGGTGCATTGTAGACCAAATGCTGAAATCTTCTGCCCTGTGTGTGGTGGCGGCCAAAAAAGCGAACAGGATGAAAGGACTTATTAGGAAAGGGATGCAAAATAAGACCAAGAATATTAGAATGCCTCTATATCACTCCATGGTGCGATGTCACCTTGAGTATTGCATGCATTTCTGGTCGCCGTATTTCAAAAAAGACTTAGCGGAATTAGAAAAGGTTCAAAGAAGAGCAACCAAAATGATAAAGGAGATGGAACTCCTCTCATATGAGGAAAGGAGGTTAGGGCTCATCAGCTTAAGTACATAAGTACATAAGTATTGCCATACTGGGACCGACCAAAGGTCCATCAAGCCCAGCATCCTGTTTCCAACAGTGGCCAATCCAGGTCACAAATACCTGGCAAGGTCACGAAAAAGTTCAATACATTTTATGCTGCTTATTCTAGAAATAAGCAGTGGATTTTCCCCAAGTCAGTTTAATAATGGTCTATGGACTTTTTCTTTAAGAAGCCGTCCAGACCCTTTTTAAACCCTGCTAAGGTATCCGCCTTTACCACATTCTCTGGCAATGAATTCCAGAGTTTAATTTCATGCTGAGTGAAGAAATATTTTCTCCGATTCGTATTAAATTTACTACTTTGTAGCTTCATCACATACCCCTTAGTCCTAGTATTTTTGGAAAGAATAAACAAACAATTCACGTCTACCCATTCCACTCCACTCATAATTTTATAAACCGCTATCATATCTCCCCTCAGCCATCTTTTCTCCAAGCTGAAGAGCCCTAGATGTTTCAGCCTTTCCTCATAGGGAAGTCGTCCCATCCCCTTTATCATTTTCGTCGCCCTTCTCTGAACCTTTTCTAATTCCACTATATCTTTTTTGAGATGCAGTGACCACAATTGAACACAATATTCGAGGTGCAGTCGCACCATGGACAGATACAAAGGCATGAAAAAGTGACAGCTGACTGAGGGGGAATATGATTGAGGTCTACAAAATCCTGAGTGGTGTAGAACGGGTATAAGTGAATTGATTTTTCACTCTTTCAAAAAGTACAAAGACCAGGGAACACTCAGTGAAATTATATGGAAATACTTTTTAAAACAAAGATAATTTTTTTTCACTCAAAAAAATAGATAAGTTCTGGAACTCATTGCCTGAGGATGTGGTAACAGTAGTGTATCTGGGTTTAAAAGAGGTTTTGACAATTTCCTGGAGAAAAAATTCATAGTCTGCTACTGAGATAGACATGGCAAAGCCACTGCTTGCCCTGGGAGTGGTAGCATGGAATCTTGATACTAATTGGGTTTCTGCCAGGTATTTGTGACCTGGATTGGCCACTGTTGGAAGCAGGATACTGGGCTAGATGGACCATTAGTCTGACCCAGTATGGCTATTGTTATGTTCTTAACATATTGGGATACTTTTGGAGGGGTTTCATTTCTCTTCTGACCTTCCCTGCATGCAGGAACTTTACTTCTAAGACATTTTCTTCAGATCACCTCCTCCCCTCCTGTGACTAGAGCTACCATCCAGTCCTCCACCCCCACTGCCTTCCCATTTGCAGAGATGACAATTTATCTAGTTCCAGTCTGGAGATCTTAGGACTGTCTTGGATTTCTGACCACCCCATCATGGGTGTTGTAATATTGAACCACACCATTCAGTGATCACTAGATGCCAAAATGTCACCCACCGTAACATCAGAAACACACTCCCTGTTTGTAAGCACCAGATCCAGAATAGCCCCATCCCACATGGATTCCATTACCAACTGCTAGAACAATTCTTCTTGTAGAGAATCCATAATCCCTTTGCTTCTAGATGACTCCACAGCAGGGATGCCCCAATCAACATCTGACATATTAAAATCACCTATCAGTAGTACCTCCCCTTTTCTAACTATCTTGTGAATGTCTTCAATTAAATCTCTGTCCATTCCTTCTGACTGTGAAGAAGGCCTGTATATCACACCAATGTAAATACGTTTTCTATTCCCTCTTTCCAGATTAACCCACAGCGCTTCTTCCTTACTCCACATGTCCTGCATTTCTGTCACTAATATTATTCTTAACATATGCCACTCCTCCACCTTTTTTTCCCACCCTGACCTTCCTGAATAGATTATAGTCAGGTATAACTATATCTCAGTCATGGTTCTCCACAAACTACGTCTGTGACCACCACTAAATCCAAATCAGCTTCTAGCATAACAGCCTCTAGACCTAGAAATGTTTCCAATGCTACAGGCATTGGTATACAAAGCTCTCCAGATATTACCTTTAAAGAAATGGGAAAAAAAAGAGTATCTGAGGTCTTACATTCCTTAGGGTTATTAATGACTTTGGGGCTGTGCTTACGCATCCCCAGCAAATTTAGTTTAAAGCCCTCTTTAGTACATTAGCCAGTCTGTTATGGAAGACACTTCATCCCTTTTTTGATAGATCATGGACACCATCTCTGCTCAGCAGCTCTTGAAAAATCATCTCATGGTCTAGGAAACCGAAGCGCTCACTTTGGCACCATCCATGCAGCCAAACATTCAGCTCCAGGATGCGAGCTTACCTCATTCGGCCTTTACCCTCTACGGGAAATATTGATGAGAGCACCACCTGTGCACCTAACTGCCTCACCCTCTGTCCCAGAGCCATGAAGTCACATTTGATATGTTCAGTAGGAGAACTTGTAGTGCCATTTGTGCCAACATGGATGAGCAGCATGGGATAGTGGTCAGTAGGCTTGATAAAAGTTTTGGCAAAATTTGTTACATCTCGAATCTTGGCACCAGAAGGTCAACACTCCCCCCCCCCCCCCCCCCCCCCCCCCACCTAGACATCATGTCTAGTCAGCAGAGGGGCACCACTGTATCCCTCAGAAGAGGATCATCAACTATTACTACCTTTTGCTTTTTATTGGCCACTGATTCAGCAGTTTTGGGAATTTTGATCGTTGTTTCCTCCTGTTCTTGAGATATTTTCAGCTCTTCTACTTCCAGGGCTGCAAACTGGTTCTTCAGCTCAACAGAAGACGGAATTGGGGGGTTGATTTTGCAGATCTGGTGATCTCTGTCCAGCTGTCCTCTTCCTGCACAAGATCTCCTTTCCCTTTGCTGGAGATCCCCAATGCCTCAAGATGCAATTTTGGATGGCTTTATGGTTGTCACAGATGCTTCTTAAGTCTTGCCACCTCATCCCTCAGTTCTTGTAATTCTTGCATAAGGGAATCAAGGTGCATACATTTAGAATACGGTACTCTTCAGATATCACCCAACTTATTTCTTCCTATGTTATACTATCATTTAGTAAAGACATCTGCTCTTCAGTAATGCTAGGCAGCTGCATGCTGGTTAGGTAGGTCTCACTGTCTAAGACCTCCTTAGCAGGAGAGGAATATAGCCTAGTAAAAAACAGAATGAAGTTAGTGTTTCATTCCTGTTCACACCATAATCCTCAGTTCATCCTTCAACTGCACCACCCTCTGGGGTCCCTCACAATTTCTGGATAGGTTGGCCAAGAATCTACAATTTCTGAAAACGTATTTATAATACATAGCCAACCTTTTGCTTTCTGATGTATTAGCTCATTAAGCACCATCTAGGATGATAACAATTGGGCCTTATGGGCACCCATGGATGAATGATCATACAATTGTCTGTCCCTTTTGACGAGCATCTAGCTGAATGATCTCCTTGTCCCAGGTTTTCTTCTTATGAGAAAAGTATGATATTCTCCACCCCCCCCCCCCCCCCCCCCCCCACACACACACACACACAGCATTGCCTTAGCAGTCTCTCAAAACAGCACTGGCCTGTCTTTGTATGCCATATTACAAGCCTCATATTTCCTCCATTTTGTACCAATGAAATCATAAAATTTATTGTGAATAAGGGGGCCTGTGGAAACTGCCATCTATTGACCATAGGTTGTCTCTGACACTCATCGACTGTGATCCAAATTAATGCATGGTCTGAAATACCAAAGGAGCCTAACTCTGCTTCTTGCAAGGTAGGGAAGAGCACTTGGATCAAAAACACTATTAAAATCTCATCCATCTACCAGGAGGATCACATCAAACCCCTGTATGTTATAAAATAGCGTTTTATAAAAAAAAAAAAAAAAAATTCATGCACGGTAAATGCATGTCACAATTGTGGTCGTGACCCCTCTCAGACTCACCTTATTCCCGGCGGTCAGCTTCTGAGCTGGCTTCTGTCTGTTCTTCCTGAGTTCTGTCTCTGTGTGCTGGCTGCTTCCAGCATGGCTCTGATTACTCCACTATACTGCACCTGTGTGTGTTAAGCCTCTCTGTGCTTCAGTATGCTTTCTGCCTGTGTCTCGGTTTATGTTCCTCTTGCCCTCTGGTGGCCAGAACCGGTGGCTGCCATAGACTTTCCAGACTTTCTTTCTGGTCCGGTCTGGTCCAGATATTCCAGCCCTCCAGACTTGGTTTGAAGTTTGGCAGCTAGCCTCACCCGTAGCTGCCTCATGATTCCTGCAGCTTGAGTTCAGCTGCTGATGGGTTTATTATCACCTGGAACCTTCTGAGTTTGCCTTTGCATCGTCTAAGGTCCCTGGTTTGTTGATGCTTTGTTGCACTTCTGCCTAGCCTGGTTTCTTGTATTGTTCCTTGTCTGATTCTAGTTAGTCTGTGTGTAGTTTAGCTTAGGTTTATTTGCTTGTTTCCCTAGTCTTGTTTCTGGTCTGTATTCCTTGTCTAGTTTCTGTTTGTCTGTGTCTCTTGCTTAGTGGCTGCTCTGCAGTTTTCAGTCCTGTCTCTTGTCTGTCAGCATTTGTACCCTGTTTTAGTGGCTGCTCTGCAGCTTTCAGTCCTGTCTCTTGTCTGTCAGTATTTGTACCCTGTTTCAGTGACTGCGTGGCAGCTTTCAGTTCCAGTCCTTTAGCTTGTCCATTTCCTGCTTTGTGTAGTATTGTCTGTCTGTGAGTCCTAGCTCAGTTTCCTGCCTTGCTGCCCATATATATTCCTTTCCCCTCTGACCCTCAGTCCCTGTTCAGCCTAGTTGGTATCCAGTGCCTGCCCTGTCCGGTAAGTCCTGCCGACCGCCTGCTCCCAGGGGCTCAACTCCTGGGGAAGGGCGGTCAAGCACAGGTGAAGTCTAGCTGTTTCTGTAAGAGTTCTGCCTTGTCTCTGGTGTGGGGTGGTTTTGCCTGCTACTGCTGCTCCACGGCAGTGGCCCAAGGGCTCACAAACCTAGTTTCTGCCTTGAAAGCCTGGCAATGCATAGATATTCAATTTTTCAGAAGAACAGATTGCATGGACAACATGTCTGTCTGTATTATTTAGATTGTAAGCTCTTTTGAGCAGGGACTGTCTCTCTATGTCAGGTGTTCAGCGCTGCGTGCGTCTGGTAGCGCTATACAAATGCTAATAATAATAATAATATCAGGTAATTGAATGAGACCTCTACTTCCAGTCCAGTCTAATGACACTATTTCGCATTTCCCAAAACATTACCACCCTTGTCCCATTTCTCCTCTTGTTTCAAAAAACATCATCACCCCAATTTCTCTCCACCTCCTTCTGATCACATCCACCCCTTTTCCCTCATGATAAAACCTCCTCAACCCCTCCTCCTACCATAATTCCCTCCCAACGGAATCCCTAAAAAGGATGGGCACCCTCCCTTTTATTACTAAATATAAACAAACATTATATGATACACCATCCATGTCTACTTATGTATTAAACATCTACAACCCCTCTCTTTATAATGCAGTTCTGGTCTCCTACTGGCTCAGATACCACAGAGGAGCATGGGCGTAGTTTAAGGGGTGAGAGGGCATTGCCCCCTCCCAAATGCTACTGGATGGAATGCACCCCTCTCCCTCCACCCCATGTGGTCCAGCAGCTAAGCCCTGCTCCCCATCGAGCTTCACCCCTTCTAGACCTCCCTTCCTCCTCGCAATCTGGGCATCTCCCTTGTCCTCTGAAGCCCCTCCCCCAGGTGTGATTTAAAAGTTTTTTTTAATGCTTGGAGCAGCGGCCGGCATCAAGCAGTGATGCATATGCACTGCTCGCGTCCTCCCCACTGCCTTCATTCTGATACATCTTCCTGTTTCCGCATAGGCAGGAATGTGAACCGTCCACCTAGTGGGCATGCTCCACTCGAAGCAGGCCCAATTGAGATCTAAGCTGCAGAGACCAAGCAAGGCATTGAGTAAAAAAAAAAAAAAACCAACCAGCTCATTTTCTACGCAATTCTCTGGTATACTGATTAGACACAGACTATTTCTTTTCTAGTAATTCTTGAAGTCATCCACTTTGTTTTCCATATCTAGTAGCCTCTTTCCAGTTGTTCACACTATTGCTCCACTCCTGCAATCCTGTCCTCTAGATCACTCGTGCATTGCTTCTGTTAGTCAAAATCTAGGTCAAAGCTATTGAGGCACTCATTGACTGTTTCAGTCTTGTCGTACAACCCTGAAGCTTGTTGTCCAGTGCTGCTGTCGCGTGCCCGCCCATGCGGGACGCGCTCTCGAGGTCCTTTGCATACCTTCAGGCTTCTTCCCCGGGAGCGCGGGGTTTGTGAGTCCTTTAAGGCAAAATCACCCTCCAGGTAGAGAGGAGACAAAACTGGACCGGAACTCCGGACTGGAGTTCTACACCGGAACACTCGGAACTGGAACGCACCGGACAGGTGCGCACTGGAGTGGGGCCCGTTGGACTGGACACACTGGAGTGGCCCCACTGGACAGGAACATACAGGAGTGAAACCCGCTGGACTGGAACACACTGGAACGGAACTGGAACATCCTGGACCTAGACTTCACCTACACTTGACTGCCTCCCCCTCGGGTTGAGCCCTCAGGTTCTGGCAGCCGGTAGGACTTACAGGAACAACAGGAAGGAAGGTCCAGGGGTGCCCCCTGGCACCTAGGCGAAGGCAAGGCAGAGAAAGTCCGTGTTCCGGCAGCAGGCAGATTCCAAGCAATGGTCAGGACAAGGAACAAGACTACGGCTGGAGCCTCAGTATCAAGGAGAACTGGCAACAGGTAGAACAAGGGCAGAAGCTCCAGAAGCAAAAGAAACACACACGGAAACCCATCAGGCTAAACACAAGAAGACATAGTCAACTGTACAAGCTAGTAGGAAAGCTATACCCAGGCAACCAGACATACACAGGAACATACACAGAGCAAAAACTCAGGAGACTTAGAAAAGCTATACACCAGCTAACAATAAAGCTGTGCCCAAGCTAACAAGTCAAACACTGGAAACAGACACAGAGCAAACTCAGAAGACTTCGTAAAGCTACACACCAGCTAACAACAAAGCTGTGCCCAAGCTAACAAGTCATGCCCTGGAAACATACACAGAACCAACTCAGGGGACTTAGTAAAGCTATACACCAGCTAACAACAAAGCTGTGCCCAAGCTAACAAGTCAAACACTGGAAACAGACACAGAGCAAACTCAGAAGACTTCGTAAAGCTACACACCAGCTAACAACAAGCTGTGCCCAAGCTAACAAGTCATACACTGGAAACAAACACAGAGAACTAGCAGAACTAGGCACAGGCTACCAAACAGACGGAGCTAAGCTGGCTAATCTAACACTAGGAACAAACACAGAGAGCAAGCAGAGCTAGACACAGAAGGGTAGGAAACCCATAGAGCAAAAAACACAGAAGGGCAGAAACCCTACAGAGCTATACACACAGAAGGGCTGGAAACCCACAAGCGATAAACCCAGAAGGGCTAAAACCCTACAGAGCTATAAACACAGAAGGGCTGAAACCCAACAGAGCTATAAACACAGAAGGGCTGGAAACCCACAAGCGATAAACACAGAAGGGCTGAAAACCCACAGAAGGGTAGGAGACCCACAGAACAAATAACACAGAAGGGCAGAAACCCTGCAGAGCTATAAACACAAAAGGGCTGGAAACCCACAAGCGATAAACACAGAAGGGCTGAAAACCCACAGAAGGGTAGGAGACCCACAGAGCAAATAACACAGAAGGGCTGGAAGCCCACAGAACAATAGACAAGGAAAGCAAACGGTGCTAACAGCACACTAACCTCGGGACCTAAGGCACTGCAGAGGAAATGGCAATGCAAAGGCCAGGACTGTAGTCTTCAGGTGACTAATAAAGCCCATCAACACCAGAGCCACAGGTGCAGCAATCACCTTGCAACCAAACAGAGGCTTGACACTCAGAGCAGGCATCCCATAGAAAGTAACAGCGGGAGCCATCTTGGATACTGGCAGAGACGAAGAGGCGGCAGCCATCTTGGAAGAGGCAAAGCCCACACAGGTGAGATTCAGTAGGGCAATCAGCACACAGAGCCAGAGAGAAACTAAGACAGAGACAGACACAGAGACAAGCAGAAGCCAGCACAGCCACTGACTCCCTGAAACAGGGTAAGTATGAGGGTAGTCACGGCCATAGTCGTGACATGCTGCCTGTAACACCATTGTTACCTCCGCTGTTACCTCTGCTGTCAAGTTTGGACAGACAGAGGGTTTTGGTGGGCCAGACATTTCAGCCATCTTGTTATCTGGTGTTTTTTTCTTCTCCTCCCTGCACAGAGCTTTTGCTGCCATTGTAGCAGTTTTGGAATTGTTGCAATTATCACCGTTCTGTTCCTTCACCTCCACTATGCGATCACATTAAAATTAGCAATTATAGACAGGTATGGTAGCACAATTAGGAGGGGAAGCCCAGGAACCAGAGGCGTAGCTAGGTGGGTCGCCAAGGGAGCGGCTGCTTCCCCAAACAGACTTCCAACGGCGACGGTGCCTATTTTTGACACGATTTGTCACATTTAAAATATGCGCTGGCACAGTCAGCAGTCTGCTTTCTGCTCCCCCGTGCCCTCAACCTGGCTACACTTCTGCTAGTAACTTCACGATTTAGTGTCTGCTCCTCTGCATGGTACTACATGATCCTCTTTTTCCTTAAAAACATCTGTATCCTATATGTCAAAGTATTTACCAAAGACAACTTTTATATTTTGCTGATCTATTAATTTCCTCCAATAGAACTGATTAATCACTTCATCTGTAGTTTGAGAGCTATTAATGGAAGCATTTGTACTGCCTGATTCAGAGAGCTTTGGAAGGCAGAAAGGGGCCCCTCTCTGCCAACGTATCTCCCCCTGTTGACAAGATACCTATCTGTAATGTAACAGAAAGAGATGCTTTTGCTGCAGAGCAGGGTGTGGGAGGATCTCCTGGAGGTCACTATGGTGATGAGGGCTAGCAGAGCTGCCCAAGGTGGGCAGAGTTGGGAGACCAATACAGTTGTGGATGTTACGGAAATATGATCGAAATTGTTCTTATGCATGGGGGTGGGGTTTGGATGGGATAAAAGCATTACATTATGACAGCATAGGTAGTCCGAACTATTGCCAGGACCCATGAAGCTAAGGGGGTGTCCTGTCTAGCACAAGAAACAGTGGCTGCTACAAAATGAGTAGCAGAGTTGATACTGCTCAGGGTGAGAAGACTCTGGGGAGAGAAAGAAAGACCCCAAGAGTGAAACAGGGAGGGGGCCTGCTTGAATTGGAGGTGGGTGAAGGGAACCGCACCTCTGGAGGAGGACAGATAACAGTCTGGTTCTTGGTTGAGTCCGGCGGCTGGACAGAAGCCCAGTGAGACATCTGGAGTATGAAGACAGACAGTAGTCCCAGTTGTTCTGCCAGGTAAGATGGGACAGAAACTATTAGGTGCAGGGACATGAATAGAGGAGAACTGAGAAGTACCATATTGTTGTATCAGAATCTTTGTTCCTCTCTTTTTTTTTTTTTTTAATGAGAACTGTTTATTTTTCCCCATTAATCTGTTGCCAGTAAAGTTAGTCGTTATTTAAAAAGGACATTGTGGTGTGTGTGACTGGATATTTTTTCTGCTTTGAACTGTTGAGGAGGGAAAAGGTAGTGATGCCTCCCCCCCCCCCCCCGGCCTACCTAGAATTAGCCTGGCCCGGCCTGCGCCTAGCTCTTCAGACATAATATTTTGTAGCTCCGGGTCCAGATACCTACCCTGAAGAGCTTGCCGGCATCCTGAACTGTTCAAGAAGGACCGGGGTTACAGTAAAATAAAGACCAGCTTTACAGACCTATTGTAGAATGTAATTTACTTTCTTCATAGGGATGGGGCAGGAGCCACACAATGAAGGAAGAACCAGGCTGGAAGCAGCATTGCTGCAATTGCAGTGGCAGGACAGGACAGTTGGAAGAGTATAGCCATGGGAGGAAGAAAAGGCTGTAGTGCCCAACATGACTCCTCATCCTCCCACTGGCAACCTTAAAGGGGAAGCCACCCCAGTTAAGGAGAGAGCAGCAAAGTTCCACCAGCACTGCAGCAGCAGCCAGGATAGAGGAAGTCCACCAGCCAGAAGCAGAGGTAATAACATCATGGTTCCCCCCCCCCCCCCCCCAAGAGTATTACATCCAGGAAGAGGAAGTGCCCTTGCATCCTTAGGACAGAAAGAACTTCCAAGAGGAGAAAATGACCTTCCCCCCCAAACAATGAGGGCAGGAGGGCCATCCGAGCCAATGAGGTTAGAGAAAGAACAGGAGACAGCCTAATATCACAAGGTTAAGCTGTCTCTCCCCCCCCCCCCCCCCCCCCCCCCCCCCGCCATCTTGGTACACCCAAAACAAACTATCAGCTGCTGCATCCACGTAGTTGTTCATTATTTTATCTCAGCTGATGCAACATACAGATCTACACAGAGGAACTATCACAATGAATAACCTTTCATAAGAGTAGTAATTAGTTCTAAATCGTAATCATTGTGTCATCTGGAGGAGCTGGTTACAGGGACACCCTAGCAGGTAGTGTATTGGTGCTGAGATTTTTTTCACCTAGTAAAGGGCCGCTAAAACAGACAGATTATGAGAATCTGGTACAACATTCAAAGTACAAAAGTTTTTTTTTTTTTATCTTAATTAGGTTGAAACCTAGGAGCATGTAAAATCTTTTTTTTGCTGTGCATAGATCAAAAGACAAAGATGGTATGTGGGAACATGTTCCTTTTGTTTTGTGGAATGCAATGATATATTATAAAAATACACTTGATATTTGTTTATTACTACTATTTAAAAAAAGAGAAGTATTGAATAATGAGGAAAGAGCTATCTTCATGCAGAAGTTCTGTCCAGCGTCAGTCTGGGGCCATCTAAGGGGCCCTTTTACTAAGCCGCGTTGGTGCCTACGCGCACACAATGTGCGTGAATTTGAAACTACCGCCAGCTACCGCGTGGCCGAGGCAGTAACTTCATTTTTTACGCACATCAACTATGCGTGCTGTTACGCTAACCAGGCAGTAATCAGCATTGTACGCGCATAGACGATTACAGCGCGGTTAATGCGTGAGACCTTACCACTAAATGAATGAGTGGTGGTAAGGTCTCAGACCCAAAATGGATGTGCGCCAATTTTTATTTTGCCGCACATCCATTTTCAGCCAAAAAAAAAAGGCTTTTTTTATAGGCATGCTGAAAAATGGATCTGCGCACATCCAAAACACACGCCTGCACTAGCGCAGGTCATTTTCAGCACACCTTAGTAAAAGGACCCCTAAATGTGCCAACATTTTCCAGTTCTGTTGTATATATTTATTTCTTCTTAAAGTCTGTTTGGATGTAAATAGCATTTTTCTCTTTTTTTTTTAATATTTTGTCTCCCAGCTGTGTGCTTGTATATAGATGAGTCCTGTTATTTTATTTATATTTATTTATTTAGATTTTGCTCACACCTTTTTCAGTAGTAGCTCAAGGTGAGTTACATTCAGGTGCACTGGATATTTCTCTGTCTCAGGAGGGCTCACAATCTAAGTTTTTTTTTTACCTGAGGCAATGGAGGGTTAAGTGACTTGCCCAAAATCACAAGGAGCAGCAGTGGGATTTCAACCGGCCACCTCTGGATTGCAAGACCGGTGCTCTAACCACTAGGCCACTCCTCCACTCCGACCGTATTATCGAAACGATAGTCGGCTATCTTGTTTCGATAATACAGTCGGGACACCGCTTTATGGGGCCGCCCATCTAGATGGCCAGCCATCTAGATGGCCAGCGCTGTTCAATTATGCCCCTCCATGCGTCCAGTTGAGCTGGAAGGTGTCTTTTGCTTCTCTTTTCAGACTCAGATACTTTGGGCAGTATCTGGGATACCTGGCATTCAGTGGGGATGTGAACAGATCTATTATTGGCTCGCCCCATTTCTTGAAGAGGGAATGAGTAGCAGTGATCTTGAGCAACCACTCGTGAGGTTCCAGCTTCCTGCTAAATAAGTCTGCCACAGAGTGCAAGATCCTGTTCCTCCCTGCTTGTTGATGTAATATATTACTACTTGATTGTCCATGCGTACATGCATCACTTGATGCATCAAGTGTTGCTGGAATGTTTGTAGAGCCAGTTTGATCACTTGCACTTCCAGGAAGTTGATATTGTGCCTCTGTTCTGCCAGAGTCCAGGAGCCCGAATCATGTAATTGCTGAGATGCGCTCCCCATCCTTGCTTTGATGCATCTGTTGTCAGATAGAGGATTGATTGCGGATAACAGAACAGCACTTCCAGTAGAAGATGGTCCATATATGTCTACCACTGAAAGTCCGAGTTCTTGTGTTAAACCAACTCTCTTTGACTGACTTGAATCCAGCAGTCTCTGAGGTGCCATGAAGGAGATGGCACCATGGAGACTGTAGTTGCAATATGTCCCAAAAAGACTAATAGCGTTCTGGCTATCGTAAATGTGACCAATTGAAGACGAAACACTAGTACCCGTACTGTTTCCGCTCTGGATGTAGGTAATTGTGTTAACACCCAAGGTGTTTGGATAAACGCTCCAATGAATTTGAGCTGTTGCACTGGAATCATCCGAGACTCGTCTTGGTTGATCAAAAATCCCAATTCTGAGAGAAGTTGAACAGTCTTTTGCTGTGCTTGGAAGGTGCTGTTTGATGTCAAAGCTGAGATCAGCCAGTCATCTAGGTACAGAAACACTGCAATACCTAGATGAGGCACTACTGTTCTGTCCTCTGACAGCCTTGGACTGGTTTATAATGTGATCCTAAAATGTGTTTAATGCCTTTACTGTTATTCTCATTTCTAAGGACTTTCATGGCTGCAGTTCTCACTGCAAAGATACGTGAGAAATGCATTGTGTGTAATGTAGTTGGCAGGTAAATGCAGCCACACTTGCCTGTCTGTATAGGAACTGTTACCATTGGTTGCGCTGCTGCCTAGACCTCCTCTCTTTCTCAGCCAAGCTTGGCTCCTTTGTCTACCTGATCATTTCCTGGTCATTCTTACTATCTCTGTCCTGAGAGGTCAGTCAGGTATGACCTTTCCCTCCAATCGAGGGCCGTCCTCTTGGACCTCCCTTGCCACCTTATGGCAGGCTCTGTCCCGATTGGCCTTTGCCGCCTCCTTCCTGGGCTTGCGAGCCTTCTTGACCTGCCTGTCCCTCTGGCCATGAGGCATTCACCATCTTGCTTCAGACCAGCACTTGTCCTGCTTCCAACTCCATGGAATGAACTTGGTTTTTTACCTTGAAAATATCTCCTCTCTAATGAGATATTGCACTCTCCAGTCACCCAGCTTTGAACCACTTCTATCTGCTCAACTATTTCTCACCTGCAATAAAGCTACCTCTCTTCAGATCTCCACCTCAAACCACTGAAACATCTCTCAGGATTACGGAGTCTCTGTGCCCTGGAGCAATACTTCTGAACATCTGACTGTGAGTAATTATCTGTGATTTATTCAATAAAGAAACTTCATAAAATAATAGAGACTTCAGGTGTGAACTGGTGTGCCAAGGTTATACTTTCAAAATATCAAGACTTTGTAGTCTAACAAGTCCTGAGAGGCTTGAATAACTACCATGATGACACATTTTGTTAACCCCTTTGGGGCCAGAGTGAGTCCATAGGGAAGAACTTGATACTGGTAATGCTGATCTCACAGTTGAAAACAGAGATACTGAGGAACTGAGTTCAATTCCCAGCACAGGCAGCTCCTTGTGACTCTGGGCAAGTCACTTAGGGGCAGATGCAGCAACCAAACGTAAAAAAATCAAAATCGTTAAAGTCCCTAACGATTTTTAAAAAACGAAGAATGCACCAAAAAAAAAAGTCACACATGCTCAGATCGGTATTCAAACGTACAATGTATCAAAGAATCACAATACACATCGGTAATCGGCCCCTAAATCATGCGCAGAGCAGCCAAGCGTTTTGCTGGCTGCTCTGCGCATGCTGCAAACGTAAAAACAAACAAAAAAAAAGCCACAACACATACACGTGGCTACCCGGTCAACAAAGGATCGGGAGGGGGCAAGGGCGCTCATCAGGAGCGTCCTGTATGGACGGCCTTGCCCCCCCCCCCCCGCTGCTCCCCACTTTCCGCCGCTCCCCCCCCCCAAAAAAGCAAAATGCTAGCTGCCCCGGTCCCCCTCCCTTCCCTTCCTGTTCCTGTGTTCTGCAGAGCTAACTCCGCCTCCCGTCATTCTTTCGCCCCGTGCCCCGCCCCCGCTGCCCCCCCTGAGGTCGACTACGCCGCTCCCCCCCTCCACCGAGACCCCCCTCCCTATTAACGACCCGAGCAGCGCCTCTCACCTCTTTCTGAAGCGCTGCACGGGCAGGAAGATCTATTGTGTTGGCTGTAGAGTCTCCATGACGTCTCTTCTTCCCTGGCCCAGGCCCCGCCTCCTTCTGACGTAGTCAGAAGGAGGCGGGGCCTGGGCCAGGGAAGAAGAGACGTCATGGAGACTCTACAGCCAACACAATAGATCTTCCTGCCCGTGCAGCGCTTCAGAAAGAGGTGAGAGGCGCTGCTCGGGTCGTTAATAGGGAGGGGGGTCTCGGTGGAGGGGGGGAGCGGTGTAGTCGACCTCAGGGGGGGCAGCGGGGGCGGGGCACGGGGCGAAAGAATGACGGGAGGCGGAGTTAGCTCTGCAGAACACAGGAACAGGAAGGGAGGGGGACCGGGGCAGCCAGCTAGCATTTTGCTTTTTCGGGGGGGGGGGAGCGGCGGAAAGTGGGGAGCAGCGGGGGGGGGGGCAAGGCCGTCCATACAGGACGCTCCTGATGAGCGCCCTTGCCCCCTCCCGATCCTTTTTTAATTTTTTTTATTTGATGTGTTTTCTGACGTCCTTTGGACCAATCACAGCGCTTTTAGCTCTGCTAATGCGCTGGGATTGGCTCAAAGTTTGTTTATTTTTTCACTTAATGATTTTTCCTGGCACAGAGCTGTCCTAACGAGAGGTCCAGACCTCTCGTTAGATTTCCTGCCTTTTTCCTGCGTAAAGGCAATCGGAAAAGGTTAGTGCATGTCGTTTCAATGGGGTTTTCACACTAATTGCTCATCTCCATTCCGTTTTCGTTAGCTGCTGGCTTCCTCGGTAAAAGCCCTTTGATGCATGCAACAGATCAAATTTTCCTCGTTGGAGGGTCATTAAAGGCTCATTTAGCTTTAGTGCATCTGCCTCTTAACCCTCCATTGCCCCATGTAAGCCACATTGAGCCTGCGATGAGTGGGAAAGCGCGGGGTACAAATGTAACAAAAAAAAAAAAGATGGGTAGATTGGATTGTGCAAGTAAGCGTCTTTCAAGTCCAGCAATGCCAACCAAGTGTTTTTGTCCAAGAGTGGCAGGATAATAAGAAGAGTCGTCATTCTGAATTTCTCTCTTGAATTATTTGTTTAGTGGCCATAGGTCAAGAATCGGCTAGACCCCACTTTTATGAGAAGATATTTGGAATAGAAGCCGGTATTCTAGTGCAATGGCTATACTGGCTGTATTGCATTGACAGCTAATAAACAGTCGACTTCTTCCTGCAATTGACTGGTTTGATTTGCTGAAATTGCCATTTTGATTAGATGTTTGAACAGTGGTTGATGGATAAAATAAATCTTTGCAGGGCGGGAGGGGGTCAGTGACCACTGAAGGAGTAAGAGGGTGTCATTCTTTTATTTCTGCAGTGGTCACCTGGTCATTTAGGGCATTTTTTTGTGGCTTATTTGGACCAAAACGGCTAACTTATAGTGTTGGATGTTTTTGTTTTGTTCTATTATGAAAAATGTCCAAGTGTTAGGAATGCCCAGATCCCACCCTTAACACACCCCTGACATGCCCCCTTGTGATTTGAATGCACTTCTGACAGACTTTGTAGAAAAACATCTAAAAATTGTTTTTGAAAATACCAATTTGGATGTTTTTATGAGAAAAACATCCAATTGTAGATTTATGCCACTGTTTTGGACATTTTTCTCTTTTGAAAATGAGCTGCATAGTCCTCCAAATACTCAGAGCAAAATTTTCACTTATTGATTTTATTTCTGAGCTGTCTTTGAACAATGATACATTTTTAGTTTTAGGAGATTTTAATATGCCTATGCTTTTCAATTTGTACCTTGCTCCTTTGGCTTCACTGTTGGAGAGCTGGGATTTTACATCTCATTTTTTTTGCTGAAGATATAAACTTGTTTTTATGAAGGATGATCAGATGCAGGTCACGTCCAATCTTAATTGTAGACGTGATTTTTTTGAAAAATGGTTAATAGATCATGATCTGTTTATAAATCTGCTGCTACTTGGCTTTCTCGTAGAGGCAGGCTCTTGATTGTTCATCCTTCAATAGGCAATCATTCAGTTCCTCTCAAAGATGATATACTGACTCTTAGTTTTTATTGTGATTGTGCTATGAAATTTGTAAATCAACCAAGTTGATAAAATATGTTACTTTAAAAATGAGGCAAATCCGGCACCTTAAACCTCTTCTGACTTGGTCTAATTTTATTAAGTTAATGCATGCATTTGTCACAAGTAGAACTGATTACTGCAATTCTTTGTATCATGGAGTAATTCTAACCAGTCAGAAGAGGCTTCAGCTTGTACAAAATACTGCTGTAATTCTAGTAGTTAACGGAAAGAGAAGTGATCATATAACGCCAATTCTTTTTTTTTTCAATTTTATTTTTAATTTTATTCAATAACATTTACAAAATCGGCAACACTGTCTCATATATCATTCACATCATAACAAAGTCTGTATAGCCACAACATCTTAAACTCTTAACACATCATAGAGTTTGTCCAACCCTCCCCTCCCCACCCCCTCCCCTAAGGTGATGGTGCTAATGTAGCTCTCATCTGCTCATATGGTTGCCATATTTTCTGAAACAACTGGAGATGCCCCGTCCTTAGTGCTGGCAACTTCAACATCTGGTGAATATAATCCACCTTGCACAGTACCCGTTGCATAGATGGGGTCTCCAACTGCTTCCAGGCCCGTGCTAATACCAGCTTGGCCGCCACAAAAATTGAATAACCAATTTATGATCCTGTACCCGACATTTCTTGGGCCTAGAGTGCAACAAACAGTATTCTATCTGACAGGGATATTCCCCCTTAGTTATCGTATTAACCATCGCAAGCACCTGCCCCCAAAATGTCTGTACCTTTGGACACTCCCACCATATGTGTATGAATGTTCCCAGTTCACCACACTCTCTCCAACAGTCTGCTGAGACCTGTGGCGTATAATACCACCAGTATAGGATTTTATATCCATTTTCGATCAGTGGCTGTGTGATTGATGGCTTCAACAGATACCTATAGCTGCTTGCCCACCACTCTGCCGTGTAACTTTTCTGAAGTACTTCTTCCATCTTCCAGTATAATATCCCTGCGGAGTAGAGAGCAGCAGCAGCGCCCTATATAATCTTGTTACACTACCCATCCCCCTCCCCCTCTCACCGCTCTTTCCAATCCCGTTTCTGCCAACTCCAGCTCCTCCTTTGCCCGCCTAAGAATAAAGTTTCTCAGACAATGATAGTATACTAAATCCCTTTCCTCCAACCCACATTCCTCTTTTAAGTGCCCAAAATCCTTTACATTCCCATTATCACAAAATTGCCCTAACATATATAGCCCCTTATGAGCCCATTTCTGATAAGTTTTCTCTACTTCTCCCAGTGGGAATCCTGGGGCTCCACATATAACCATCTTCAAAAAGTATTTTCTCTCAGGGAAAACTCTTTTTCTTATTTGAAGCCAAGTATATAACAAATGACTCATCCCCAACGGAAGCCTCCGTGCAGTGGCCAATATAGCACTTCCCGACTTCCACAATATATCTCCTAGAGAATGTGTACCCATCCACGCTCTCTCCCACTGTAGCCATTTCTTCGAGCTTTTCGGGGTCCACTCTGCCAACACCCTTAATTGTGCTGCTTGATAGTATAAAGAGAAATTAGGGACTCCCATTCCTCCCCCCACTGGAGCTTGATACATCATCGACCTACGCACCCTAGGTGGTCTCTTCCACCAAATGTAAGCAAACACTTTTCGATTTAGTTGTTGGAAGAAGGCCTGAGGGATCAGTATCGGCAATGCCAAAAATAGATATAACAGCTTTGGGAATATCAACGTTTTTATCGCATTAATTCTCCCCATCCAGGATACATTTAAGCCCTCCCACCAATCTAAGTCCTCAAACAACTCCTTTACCTTCTTAGGATAATTAGCCCTGAATAAATTCTCTATCTTAGGGTCTGTATTCCCAGGTACCTTATAGATTTCGTTGCCCACACAAATGGATGTGCCTTCTGTATCACTCCTATTTCTTGGAGGGGGGGTGCTGTGAGGTTAAGTATCTCTGATTTTGTTACATTGATTTTGAAGCCTGACATATAACCGTATTGAAGAAACACCTCCATCACCCGTTTCAATGACAGCTAAGGAAACAGTTGACATTTTGATTACTGCCATGTTAAGCCTAGAGCATTTTTGTAGTACCGTGTTTCCCCGAAAATAAGACACTGCCTTATATTAATTTTTGCCCCCAAAATGTGCTAGGTCTTATTTTCAGGGGCTGTCTTATTTTTCGGGGAAACATCGGGGTTGGCCTGCCCGCCCGCCCTCCGTCGCTCCCGGAGCTAGCCTTGGACGCCTCCTTTCGCCTTCGCAGCGGCGGGGCGGGCAACTCCTTCCTTCCGTGTCCTGCCCTCGCCTGACGTAACGTCTGCGAGGGCGGGGCACGGAGGGAGGGGGAGGTCTGCCCTGCTGCTGCTTACTGCGAAGGTGGGGGGAGATGTTTGGGGTTGGTTCTGGGAGCGACGGAGGGTGAGGGGGGGGGGCCCGGGGGCGGCCTTGTCCGGCTCTCGGTGGCCCTGCTTTCAAACAAAAATTTGCTAGGTCTTACTTTCGGGGGAGGCCTTATATCTACCAATTCAGGAAAACCTCTACTAGGTCTTATTTTCGGGGATGTCTTACTTTAGGGGAAACAGGGTGTCTCTTAGATTATTATGGGACTACTGTGTTTGGAGTGTGGGGTTTCTCTATTGTTTATGCCACATCCATGAATAAAGATTTCTTCTTGCTGAAGAATGTACATATGCAAATCCAGTAAACCTAACAAACTTACAGCCGAACACACATGTGAAGTAATTAATCTTTCTTTGTATGATGCTGTGTGATTTGGGTCTTTGTGTAATGCTGTCAATTAGAATGTGGTGGGGTTTTTGTGTATTTTTGTTTTCATGCAGCCTTGCTTTTTAACTCTTGTTAGTGTGAAACTCCATTTGCACTGTTTACGTACCTGCTGAGAGTAAATTAACAAATTAAATAAAGTACACTTTTGGATATAGTGTAACGGTCTCAAAACAAAAGTACACTGATTTTCTGTCAAAGGCCATATAAAATCGCTGTTTTGCCGATTGTTGAAATGTAGTTACTAGTTGTACTTGTTAATGCTGCAGTTTACAAGCTGTCCAGGAGAGGGCGCTGCTCTGTTGCAGTTTGTACTCTCTGTTTGTGAATGTAATGGGAATGTCTCAGGGAAAGTACAGAGTAAGTTTCACAGTGCGTGTCTTTGTGAAATGTTGCTGAATTAATAATTAGCTCAAAAGTGATGTTGGGGAGTGTTTTTTTTAGTTAGCCAGGAGAGTACCTAGGACTTTTGACAGACCCAGGCATGGTCTTTGTATTTCTGTTGCAAGATGTGTAAGGGGAAAGGGAAATGTGACTTGATATACCACCTTTCTGAGATTTTTGCAACTACATTCAAAGCGGTTTACATATATTCAGGTGCTTATTTTGTACCAGGGGCAAGGGAGGGTTAAGTGACTTGCCCAGTCACAAGGAGCTGCAGTGGGAATCAAAGTCCACTGCACTAACCACTAGGCTACTCCTCCACCTGGCAGCTAGATTTTCAAATTAATTTTTAACTGTTCAAAAAGCAAAAGTTTAAACGCAGAACAGTGGCATCCGATTGTATTGTTACTGAAAACTAAAAAAAAAATGTAAATTATTTTTCTCATGTATCAAAATGAATTACAAGTTAAATCATTTGTGACAGAAAAGCAGGAAAAAACAATTTACAAAATTAGAAATCAACTTAATTGTACAAGAAAAATTGCATTCCTCCACCACAACTAGAGAGAGTGAAAGGAAAATCAAGATCAAATAGAAACAAAATATAAGGTAAGGCTATAAACGTGAGAAACTCCAGCAATAAACTGTATTACTTGCTCAGTTTGTCCGTTTGGGATCTTAACGTCCAGGAAGGCCTTCAACTTTTCTGCTTGGAAAAAAGTATATATACTTCACTTACAATCAACAACAACAAAAAAAGATGCCCCTAAAGATTATACATCTTGACGCAAAGCCAAAAAAGCTTTTCGACCATCTTGAGTCTGTTTTGTAGCATCTGGGTAAACCCAGACTTTCTCAGATGTTTACAAGATTAGATCTTTTTTTTTTTGTATCACTGTACCATCACATATATGGTCAGTGGTGTAACCAATTAGCAGAAATATGATGGGCCTTATAAAGGGTTAACCATCTGTTATGTTCTTTACACAGAAATAAATATTTTTTAGTGTATAGACAAAGGGACTATGAAGTCCGTCAGAAGTGCGTTCAAATCACAAGGGGGGGCGTGTTGGGGCTTTTCAAAGGCGGGATTCGGGTGGACATTTTATCGTTTATTGAGCTTGTTATATCGCCCATGTTGCAGGCAAATCAGAGTGGTTTACAAATAAAAATATCCACGCCAGGAAAGACCTAACCATAGAACGTTCAGTCATAGTAAAGAGACCAAACATCACAAAAGGACAAAGGAACAAAACAAAAACGTCCAGGACTGAAACAAAGATGTTTTGGGCTAGACCTGTTTTCAGAAAGAAGAAGGCACCAAACAGGTGCCCTAAATGACCAAATGACCCCTGGAGGGAATCAGGAGTGACCTCCCACCCTCAAAAAAAAATGTGAATAAAAATATGACCAGCCCCTATCGGACCGACCGTTCACTTGTCTATTAGATTGTGAGCTCTTTGAGCAGGGACTGTCTCTCTTTGTTAAATTGTACAGCGCTGCGTAACCCTAGTAGCGCTCTAGAAATGTTAAGTAGTAGTAGTAGTAGTACTGTTTCAGGTGGGCTAGGGTCAATAATATATCATCAGCAAACAACATGATCTTGTGCTCCAGCTTGCCTCTAACCACCTCCTCCTAATCTTTTTGGCCAGGGGCTCTATAGACAGCGCGAATAGTAGTGGTGAAACCGCGCATCCCTGTCTCGTTCCCCTATGGAGCTCTATCAGTTTAGACTGTGTACTGTTTATCTTCAGAGTTGCCAGCGGGTTAATATATAACAATGAGTGTGGCAATTCTCGCACTTCATCAAAGAAGGAAATCACCCTTAGCAGTGTGGGCGCTAGCCACTTGGCAAATATCTTATAAAATCTTGCAGGGAATCTATCCGGTCCTGGAGCTTTATTGTTGGGAAGGTCTGCAATTGCCCTTTCTACCTCCTCCAGGGTTATGGCACCCAATAACTTTTCCATCTCCCCCCTCGATATAGTGGGCAGGTCCACCTCCTGTAAATATTGTTCCATTTCCCCCGGGGCTGCAGTCTGTTCAGGCTGATAGAGGCGGTTATAGAATTCCCAGAACACTTCCTGTATTTTATCTGTTTTGGTAATTTGCTCTCCCGAGTTATTCTTCATACTAGTAATGTAGTTACGCTGCGCTCGATTTTCAAGCTACTGGCTTTGTTGCCAAACTCAAAATGTTCTTGTTGAGCTTGCTGCATCTGGGACACAATCCAGCTTATTTTTGAAAGAGATGGACGCCCATCTTCTGACACAAATCGGGAGATGGACGTCCGTCTCAAAAACAGGTATAATCGAAAGCTGAATTTGGACGGCCCCAACTGCTTTCCGTCACGGGGACGGCCAAAATTCTCGGGGGTGTGGCCAAATGGTAGCGAAGGCGGGACAGGGGCGTTCCGGGGCGTGGTTAACAGATGGACCTCCGCGCCTGATAATGGAAAGAAGCAAGACGTCCCCGATGAGCATTTAGTCCACACAAAGTTGGTCCTGTTTTTTTCACGACCAAGCTTCCAAAAAGTGCCCAAACTGACCAGATGACCACCGGAGGGAATCGGGGATGATCTCCCCTGTCTCCCCCAGTGGTCACTAACCCCCTCCCACCCTAAAAAACAAACTGTTTAAATATTTTTTCCCGCCTCTATGTCAGCCTCAAATACCATACCTAGCTCCATGACAGCAGTATGCAGGTCCCCCCAGCAATTTTAGTTTAGTTGGTGTTGCGCGGGACCCATGCAGAGAGCAAAAATCGGAAGAAAAAAAAACATGCAAGTGCAGTCAGGGAGGTAAAAAAAACAAAAAACATGCAAGTGCAGTCAGGGACGTCCAAATTAAAACAATAGTAATGGGGGGACTTGAACCAGCCACCTTCTGATTATAAGACTTGTGCTCTAACTACTGCACCACTTATGCAGCTGTTTAAACATTCCTTCCCTTTCCATTAAGTCCCTCCAAGTTTCTGTCAGCCAATCACAGCTCATTTACCTGACATCAGTGTCAGCTAAATGATCTGTGATTGGTTGACAGAAACTTTGAGAGACTTAATGGAAAGGGAAGGCACTCTAGGCAGCTGAATAAGTGGTGCAGTGGTTAGAGCACAGGTCTTGTAATCAGAAGGTGGCTGGTTTAAATCCCACTATTACTGCTGTTTTAATTTGGACGTGCCTGACTGCACTTGCATGTTGTTGTTTTTTTTGGACGTGCCTGACTGCACTTGCATGTTTTTTTTTCTTCCGATTGTTGCTCTCGGCATGGGTCCCGCACAGCACCAACTAAATGAAAATTGCTCTGGTTCGAATCCCCTTATTACTATTGTTTTAATTTGGACGTCCCTGACTGCACTTTCATTTTTTTTTTTTTTGGACATCTCTGACTGCACTTGCACTTCCGATTTTTGCTCTCTGCACAGGTTCCGCGCAGCACCAACTAAACTAGAATTGCTCCGGGGACCTGCATACT
Source organism: Microcaecilia unicolor (assembly GCF_901765095.1). NCBI lineage: Eukaryota > Metazoa > Chordata > Amphibia > Gymnophiona > Siphonopidae > Microcaecilia > Microcaecilia unicolor. The sequence continues at coordinate 249,756 of NW_021963032.1, read as the reverse complement.
GCTGTCATGGAACTAGGTATGATATTTGAGGCTGGCATAGAGGCATCTCAGGGGGACCAGTGCACTACGAATGCTGGCACCTCCCATGACCAAATGGCTTGGATTAGGTCCGTTTTTGAGATGGCCGGCAGCGGTTTCGATTATCGCTGAAAACCGCGGACGGCCATCTCTAGGTCCAGCAATCTCACCATTTGTGTCGTCTATCTCTAGAGTCGACACAAATGACGGGATTTCAGCGGGCCGAACCGTATAATCGAAACCAAAGATGGACGGCCATCACGTTTCAATTTTACGGTTCGCTCCGCCTCTTTGCGGAGCCATCTCCGGAGATGGACATTTTTACACATGGGCGTTCACGTTCGATTATGCCCCTCAATATCTGCCATCTGCAATTCATTAAGTTGGGTCCTGAGTTGGTGCAATTCTCCCGTCTTTTTGCTATCTAGCGGATCTGCCTTATGCGCTTTCTCCATCTCTATTAGCTTGTTTCTAATGTCAGTTTCTTGCCCTCTCTTCATCCTGTTGAGGTGGACCTGTAGTGCAATAAGTTGTCCTCGCACCACTGCTTTTAGCCCCTCCCATAGACTAGCAGGCTGTACCTCCTCCGTATCATTAAATTTCATATATTCTGTTATGCCTTTTTCAATCTCAATTACGTTCTGTGGTTCTAACAGAATTGCCTCATTCAAACGTCAGTATCTTTGTCCTTTATGCTCATCTCCTATATTCATCGTCAGGATCACCAACGAGTGGTCTGTCCAGGCACAAGGCTCAATCGTTACCTGACTCACTGTTCCCCTTATATTTCCATCACCCAGCCAATAATCGATTCTCATATATGAGTTATATTTGGGAGAAAAGTATGTGAAGTCCTTATCAAGCCCATTCAGATCCCTCCATAAATCTACTAATCCCCACCATGCCAGCCACCCCCTTGGGGCGATTCTATCACTCTTAGCATAATCCGTCCTACTCCCAGAATTATCTACTCGGGGATCTATCGTAAGATTTAGGTCTCCTCCTAGCAACAGATGGCCTTGCGCATTTTTTTGTATAACCCTTTCCAGTTCACTCAAAAACATTCTCTGGTCTTCACTGGGCGCGTATACACACACCATGGTATAGTAGACACTGTATAGGGAAACCACCATCATCACATATCTACCTGCTGTATCTTTTATAGTTTTATGTATGCTCCAAGGATGTGCGTTTGATAGAGCTATAAGCACCTCCCACTTTTTTTTATCATCTGTGCTTGAGGCACATTGTACTATAGAAAATCGCCTATGCCTCACCAAATGCTCATGGCTTCGCTTCAAGTGCGTTTCTTGAAGAAACATTACATCCGCTTTTATACGTATCATTTCTCTAAACATCTGACTTCTTTTTTGAGGTGAATTAAGGCCTCTCACATTTAACGTTACATATTTGAGTACCGTCATATTGTCCTACGATAGTCCCGCGTATCCAACCACCACCACCTATTACGAACACCCTCCCACCCCCTCTCCCTACCTTCCCGCTCCCCCATCCAGCATCTATGTACCCCTCCCTCCCTCTTATTATTCTTTTCCCCTATCCCTACCCCTCATCCCTTCCCTCTCCCACTAATCCTTAGCACCTCTTCCATATTTGAGCAGGTGCTTTACGGCAGGATAGTGACCTTCTTGACCACAGTTTATTATACTGATCTTTATCTGTAACCCCTCTCCCACAGCTCTTTAACCCAATTCTAATCCAACCTTTTATCACAACATTCCTGACTCCCACCTCCTGCCAGCCTCTCTCTTACGCCCCACAAATATCTCCTCCACTACGTCAAGTCAATAACAAATCCAACAGGTAATCTTTGAGGGCTCTCTTTCAGTCAGCCCCATTACTAGTCTTATGAAATGTTGTGGAGATTGTTTCACCGTAGTCGTCCTGCCGATTGTTGACGCTGCAGTCTCTTGCACCCCACTCTTTGCCACTTTGGGTGGGAGCTCAAGCCACCAGCCGATCGTTGTACCAGTGGCGTAGCCAGAAGGCAATTTTTGGGTGGGCCAACAGGTTGGATGGGTGGGCACTAGAGTTGCCAACTTTTTTGAAAAAGAAAAAAACAGCAAACCTGATGCACCCATGCTCTGTCCCTACCCCACTCCCCATAACTTCAATGAGGGTTGCAGTGCAGGCTTCAGTGGCTGCAGGCCAATTTAGAGCTAAGGGAAGTACAATAGACTGCACTATTCAGCCCCACTGAGCCATGGTCCTCCAACACATATATGGTATTGAAGCCAAACACATTCTGCATCCAGAGAACCTCCTGGCCCTCCACCAACAATGGATACAGAGCACAGCAAGGACAATTCTCCATAAAACTCATCATATAAAGAAATTTTGTTTTCTAGTGTAATCTCAATTACAGACATATTATAAATTAACTTTAAAAAAAATCTATAAAACAAAAGTCACTCAGAACCTTGAGCAAATCTACCATGCCAACACTAACTTCCAAAAACAAAGATCTTACCTATGAAAAAGAAGTGCCTTAAATATTATAGTAGGGCCCTACAATACAAATACATTTATCAGGAAAGCTGAACAAGCCAAATTACTACAGAATGCTACATGGAAACTTCATGCTAACAGAATACCTCAGTCACACACCCAAGACACAAATGCCAAATACAGAATAAGTGACCACAAACTCTAGAAATATAAATTAAATGGAAACCCCAAGAAACTAGACCTTGCATGTAGTACAACACCAGAGAAACAAGAAAGAAAGGCATTTGCTCCTGTGCAAAATATAAAGATGGCACATGCCAGGGATGGTGTTAGGGGTTGGTTCCTTGGCCAGAGAAAGCCTGCATGCTGGAAGCTGAAGGCGCAGCCTGGTAATGGACTTTGGGGTCCTTTCCTAGATTTCTGTCCTGGACCCCAGCCATGTTTACCATCAACTTTGGCAAGATGTACATTCCAAATCCAACATATTATATTCACAACATTGAAAATAAAATATTTTTTTATACCTTTTTGTTGTCTGGTCATTTTTTCTCAAATCATATTGGTCCCAGTCTCTGGTTTCTGCTTCCCTCTGTCTTCTCTTAACTCACTTGCCAGGGTCTCCTATTTGACATTTCTTCTTTCTTCATGTCCATCATCCATCTCCCATCTCTGTTTTCCTATATTTCCTTGTTCATTATCTCCCCTGTGTTCATATCCCCTCATCCATCATCATTCCTCTGTGCACCTATGCACCCCATGCCCAGCATATCCCTTCTGCGTTCCTATTCTCTCCCTTGTCTAGTATCTTCCCCCCCCCCCCCGTGTCCATATACCCCCCTCTCCAGTGTCCAGCATTTTATCTCTATTCCATATCCCCGTCCCCTTCCCCCCCCTTGGTCAGGCATTACCCCTCCGTGCCCATGTGCTATCCCCATACAGCATCTCACATTTGTGTCCCTGTCCCCATGCTCTCACCTAATGCCCATCATCTCCCTTCTGTATCTGTATACTTCCCTATGTCCCCTTTCTTCCTCCTCCACACCAATGTGTCCCTCTCCTCTCTGATCCCACGCCCCAACCAGCTTCTCTTCCTCTCTTTCCTTCCCCTTATGCATCTGGCTCTTTCTCCCTGCATCTCTCTCCCTTCCCTCTGCATATCATCATCTGCATATCCAGCACCTCTCCTTCCGCTCCCCCCCCCCACACGTCCAGCATCTCTCTCCCTTTCATCCAGCCCCCATACATGTCCAGCACCTCTCCCCTTCACTTCAACCCTCTGCATATCCAGCACTTCTCCCCTTTCCCTCCACCCCCCTGCATATCCAGCACCTCTCCCCTTCCTTCCACCCCCCTATATATCCAAAACCTCTCCCCTTCCCTCCAAACTCCCCTCTGCAAATTCCAAAACCTCTCCCCTTCCTTCCAACTTCCCCTCTGCAAATCCAAAACCTCTTCCCTTCCCTCCAAACTCCCCTCTGCAAATCCAAAACCTCTTCCCTTCCCTCCAAACTCCCCTCTGCAAATTCCAAAACCTCTCCCCTTCCTTCCAACCTCCCCTCTGCAAATCCAAAACCTCTTCCCTTCCCTCCAAACTCCCCTCTGCAAATCCAAAATCTCTCCCCTTCCCTCCAACCTCCCCTCTGCAAATCCCAAAACCTCTCTGCCTTCCCTCCAACCCTCTGCCCCTGGCAAGTCCAGCACCCTTCTGTTCCCTCCCCTCCCTGCCTCCCCTTACTTCTGGGCCAGCACGCAGCACCCCACTGACTTCCTCACCCCTCTCCCACCCCTGCCGCAGCGCTTCATTTAATGTTGTCGGCGCTGCCGTTACAGTTTCCCACCCCCGCGGCGGCGCTTTACACTTTACCTAACAGCCAACGCTACAGATGCAGCGCTGACATCCGAATCCGACGTCCTGCTCCGGGGCCTTCCGCATCCCGCCTTCGTAACAGGAAGTTACATCAGCGTGGAAGGCCCCGGAGCAGGACGTCGGACTCGGACGTCAGCGCTGCATCTGTAGCGTTGGCTGTTAGGTAAAGTGTAAAGCGCCGCCGCGGGGGTGGGAAACTGTAACGGCAGCGCCGACAACATTAAATGAAGCGCTGCGGCAGGGGCGGGAGACGGTCAAGATAAGGATCTGCTTCTGGGCGGGCGGGCGGGCCTGAGGCTAAACTGGGTGGGCCTGGGCCCATCCAGGCCCACCCGTAGCTACGCCCCTGCTTCTAATTTATCAACAACTTGTTGCTGCCCGATGCGTAGGTCCGTAATCTGTATGTCCAGGGAGCCCAGCGCTTCTGCATGGTCGTCAACTCGGTTCTCGATCTCCTTCACTCTATGGCCCAGGTCCGCGATCTCTCCCCTTAGGTCTGCTCCCAAGGCTGCAAGATCAACATGAACTGCCTTTAGATCTGAGCAGATCTCCTGCAACCACTCGCGCAGCTCCGAGAAGCTTCCCTCCTCCTGATCCGCCTGATCTTGCGTCTGGAATAGATTTGTACCCGATTGCTCTCCAATCAAGTCCTGTGTATCGGGGGGAGCCTCCGTTCAATCCGCCATGTGTTTCTGGGCCGTGCCACTCGTAAACGCGAACTGGGACAGATTCACCGGATCCCCTCGCGCTTGCATTCTCTCATTCATGCTCTGCCCTTTGTATCTCTCTTCCGAGCCGATTTTAGCCCGCTTTAGCTGCTGCAGGAAGGGGGTATTTGCCAACTATACTGTGGGTTTTCAGGAGCCCAGCACTCAAGCGGCCATTAGCTCCGCTGACGTCACTTCCTCCCCCCATATAACGCCAATTCTGAAGGACTTGCATTGGTTGCCTGTTTCTGCTAGAATTGTTTTTAAGATATTACTACTACTACTACTACTATTTAGCATTTCTATAGCGCTACAAGGCGTACACAGTGCTGCACAAACATAGAAGAAAGACAGTCCCTGCTCAAAGAGCTTACAATCTAATAGACAAAAATAAAGTAAGCAAATCAAATCAATTAATGTGTACAGGAAGGAGGAGAGGAGGGTAGGTGGAGGCGAGTGGTTACAAGTGGTTACGAGTCAAAAGCAATGTTAAAGAGGTGGGCTTTCAGTCTAGATTTAAAGGTGGCCAAGGATGGGGCAAGACGTAGGTTTATTCCAGGCGTAGGATGCAGCGAGACAGAAGGCGCGAAGTCTGGAGTTGGCAGTAGTGGAGAAGGCAACAGATAAGAAGGATTTATCCATGAAGCAGAGTGCACGGGAAGGGGTGTAGGGAAGGACGAGTGTGGAGAGATACTGGGGAGCAGCAGAGTGAGTACATTTATAGGTTAGTAGAAGAAGTTTGAACAGGATGCGAAAACGGATAGGGAGCCAGTGAAGCGACTTGAGGAGAGGGGTAGTATGAGTAAAGCGACCCTGGCGGAAGACGAGACGGGCAGCAGAGTTTTGAACCGATTAGAGAGGGGAGAGGTGACAAAGTGGGAGGCCAGCAAGAAGCAGATTGCAGTAGTCTAAACGAGAGGTGACAAGGGTGTGGATGAGGGTTTTGGTAGAGTGCTCGGAAAGAAAGGGGCGGATTTTACGGATGTTGTAAAGAAAGAAACGACAGGTCTTGGCGATCTGCTGGATATGAGCAGAGAAGGAGAGAGAAGAGTCAAAGATGACCCCAAGGTTTCGAGCTGAGGAGACAGGGAGAACGAGAGAGCCATCAACAGAAATAGAAAACGGAGGGAGTGGGGCGGTGGGTTTGGGGGGAAAAACGAGAAGCTTGGTTTTGGTCATGTTTAATTTCAGGTGGCATTGAGACATCCAGACAGCAATGTCAGACAAGCACGCTGAAACTTTGGTTTGGATGCAAGGTGAGATATCAGGGGTAGAAAGGTAGATTTGGGAGTCATCAGCATAGAGATGGTAGGAAAAGCCATGGGATGAGATTAATGAACCAAGGGAAGAAGTGTAGATAGAAAAGAGGAAGGGGCCAAGAACAGAACCCTGAGGTACGCCGACAGGCAGAGGGATAGAAGTAGAAGAGGATCCACCAGAGTGAACACTGAAGGTGCGGAGGGAGAGGTAGGAAGAGAACCAGGAAAGGACAGAGCCCTGGAATCCAAGTGAGGACAGGATATCGAGGAGTATGCTGTGATCGACAGTGTCAAAACAGCGGAAAGATCAAGAAGAATGAGGATGGAATTTTGGCCTCTGGATTTAGCCAGTAATAGGTCATTGGAGACTTTAGTAAGTGCAGTTTCGGTTGAGTGGAGAGGGCGAAAACCAGATTGTAGTGGGTCAAGAATAGCATGTGAGGAGAGAAAATCAAGGCAGCGGTGGTGAACAGCACGCTCAAGTAATTTGGAGAGAAAAAGGAGGAGGGAGATGGGTCGGTAATTAGAGGGACAAGTTGGGTCGAGTGAAGGCTTCTTAAGGAGAGGTGTGACCACAGCATGTTTAAAGGCAGTAGGGACAGTTGCAGTGGAAAGTGAGAGGTTGAGAATGTGACAGATAAAAGGAATAAGAGCAGGTGAGATGGCATTAAGAAGGTGGGTGGGAATGGGATCAGAGGAACAGGTGGTACATTTTGAGGAAGAAAGGAGAAGTGTAGTTTCCTCTATAGTAACTTCAGGAAAGGAGGAAAAGGAATGAGGGGAAGGAGAGAGAGGGGAACGGATTAGTGGAGGGAGAGGTGGCAAGGTAGAGAATTCAAGGTTTATCTTTTGAACCTTGTCGTGAAAGAATTCAGCAAGGGTCTGAGGAGATAATGAAGGGGGAGTTGGGGGAGAGGGCACCTTGAGGAGAGAGTTCAATGTGGTGAAGAGAAGTCGAGGGTTAGAGCCAAGAGAGTTGGTCAGTTGGATATAATAATCCTGTTTGGCGCGTAAAAGAGCAGATTGGAAGGAGGTCAGCATGAACTTAAAGTGTAAGAAATCAGCGAGGGCCCGAGATTTCCGCCAGAGGCGTTCGGTGGAGCGGGTACAGGAACATAGGTAGCGGATATTAGAAGTCAGCCAAGGTTGGGGTTTTGTACGCCTTATAGGGCGGGTCACCAAAGGTGCAAGAGTGTCTAAGGCAGAGGATAGAGTATTGTTGTAAGAAGAAACAGCCTCGTTGACAGACGTGGATGGTGCCACAGTAGAGAGGAGGTTTGAAACATGGGAGGATAGAGATGAAGGATCAATATCGTGAAGATTCCTAGATAAATTAGATAAGATAGGACGGGACTGTGAGGGAGGAGATTTAAGTGTGAAAGTTATAAGATGGTGATCAGAGAGGGGAAGATCAGAGGCAAGGAAACTAGAGGGTGAACAGTTGGAGGAGAAGATGAGATCAAGACAGTGACCATTTTGATGAGTGGGGGAGGTGGAGCATAGTTGGAGATTATAGGAGGATGTTAAAGCGAGTAACTTGGAAATATAAGAGTTGGAAGGATCATTAGCAGGAATATTAAAGTCATCAAGGATGAGAGAGGGGGAGGAAGGATCATGGAAGAAGGCAAGCCAGGCATCAAAGTCACTGAGAAAGGATGAAAGGGACTTATCAGGGGGACGATAAATGACCGCTATTCGAAGAGGCAGAGGAGAAAAAAGGCGGATAGAGTGGACTTCAAAGGAGGAAAAACAGTGAGATTGAGGTGGAAGAAGGGGTTGAAATCTGGAGGAGGGAGAGAGAAGTAGTCCAACACCGCCCCCGCGACCAGCAGGGCGAGGAGTATGTGAAAAAAGATAACTGCCATGGCAGAGGGCTGCGACTGAATGTCACGGTTGTGCCCAGGTCCCGGGCTCGTAGTCACCTCAGTCCCCGGGGTTCAGACCTGGGGAATGCTGCGAGGTGATGGTTTACCGCTTCCCGTGTTCCAGAAGATATGCTGGTCCGGTCCGGATCTTCCAGCTCTCCAGATTGTTTTGGGAGTTTTTTGGAACCAAGCAGCACCCATACCTGGTGAACTCCCTTGTGACCTGCCTTTATTAACCACCTGGTAAGGTTCTTAGTTGCCTTGCAACAGTGTTTTTCAGAGGCGTTCCTTTGGTGTGAAGTGTTGCAGTGCCGTTGTGCTGTTCGTGTTGGTGACTTTTACTCTGCTTGTTTTTTGGACTATTCTTCTGCCTGCCGACTGCCCAGACCCAGATTGTTTATTGGACTATTCTTCTGCCTGCCACCTGCCCAGACCCGGTTTGTTTATTGGACTATTCTTCTGCCTGCCTGGACCCGGATTGTTTATTGGACTATTCTTCTGTCTACATCCTGCCCTGACCCGGCTTGTTTCTGGATTGTTTGTTTGCCAGCGTGTTTCTTGTGTTCCTGTTATTTGTCAGCCTGCTGCTGTGTCCTGCTTTGTCCTGCAAGTCCTACCGGCCACCTGAAGCCCAGAGCTCAACTCTTGGTGAAAGGTGGCCAAGTGTAGGTGAAGCCTTACTCCAGTCCACCGTGTTCCAGTTCCGGTCTGCCTTATCTGGTGTTGGGTGATTCTCCTGCCGCTGCTGCTCCTTGGCAGTGGCCCAAGGGCTCACAAACCCAGGTTCCTGCTGTGTATACGTGACACTGAAGCAGAGTCATCAGGGCAGAGCCAGGTTTCTGTTATGGCGAGCAGATGGAGGTGACGCGAGATAAAGAGGTCATGGATATAGGGGAGTTTGTTACAGATAGAGCGGGCATTCCATAGGGCGCAAGAGAAGGGCAGAGAAGAGGAGGGGAGTAGAGGAATAGAGATTGTGTTTTGTTTATAAAGCTCTTCTCTTGCATTCTCCTGAATATCTTTCAGAGATTTTAGTTAAACATGATCACCTGCGTTTTTTCTTTGTTCTTCTCAGCAGAGTTTATTCCTTCACTTGAAGTGATCAAATTGACTTCTACTAGGATGAGAGCTTTTAGTTATGTGGACCTCTGTCATGGAACTTATTACCTGCTAATGTTAGCAGTATGACAATTCGTAAAGTATTGAAAACCTGTCTTTTTGAAACTAAGTTTTCTAATTTAGTATTATTGTATAAATCCATTGTAACATTTACCCCGTTTACTACGCCGTGTAGCAATTGCCGGCACAGCCTATTCAAAGTAAATGGACTGTGTCGGCATTAACGCACGGCAGCCACTAGCACGGCTTAGTAATCAGGGGGGTTAAGCTATACAGTTTTATTATGTTTTAAGTACATTTACTTTTATTGTAAACCACTTTAAAACTTTAGTATTAAGCAGTATATCGAGTTAATAAATCCAATTCAATCCTTCACCATTTCCTAGCTTCTGTAGAGAAAGAGAAACACTAGGAGGGGAATAGAGAGGCTAGGACGTAGTGAAAGGAATTGAAAGGAGTTACTCCCTGGGCAAGAGAATGCTGCTGTGAAGGGCTGGAGAATGCAGAAAGGACCCATAAAGAGAAGAGAAGCTGGGCAACGAGGTGGGGGATTGGGAGTAGAGCTCTGGGAAAAGAACAGAGGGGACTAAGAAGGCGTGAAGGGGACTAAACATATTACTTTAGTAAGACATGTAAAATTGACAGGCCAATAAAGTTAACTGACTGTTTCAGACACAGCCAACCAATATGTTGCGGGGAGGGGGGGAGCAGTAGTTAGTACAGTATACAGAAACCTTCCTTCCAGCCCTTTCTTGCAGCCCTCTGCTCAAATCTATGGAAATATAGGATAAAATATGGTGCTCAGGCACCAATAGAGCTTGCATCTATGACCACGTGCACTTCAGCATCAGAAGTCTCACCTGTGCTAGTCTTCAAATACATAGATCCACAGTTATTTCTGGAGGCATCACAAGTTATCTCTGTGCCCTGGCAGTTGTTTTCAGTTATACTGTTACACTTCTGACATTTTAGGGAGTTCACTGCAAAAAACAAGAAGGGAAACACAGTTATTGGTATCATATTATAGCTAACATATTGCAGAGCTGCCAATTCAAGAGGGAGATATCAGCCAGTCCTGGTTTTGGACTTAAATCCCAAAGCATTGTGGTATTTGTAGTCCCTGATTCTACCCACTGAAACCGGTGCTGCAAGCCCCAAAATACAGCAGGATTCTAGGTTGTCAGAAATCCAGGGATGACCTAAAATCTCCCTCCTGGAGCTGGGAAGCATGAACATAAGAACACAAGAATAGCCATACTGGGTCAGACTAATGGTCCATTTAGCCCAGTGTCCTGTTTCCAACAGCGGCCAATTCAGGTCACAAGTACCTGGAAGAAACCCAAATAATAGCAACATTCCATGCTACCAATCCCAGGACAAGCAGTGGCTTCCCCATGTCTATCTCTATAGACTATGGACTTTTCCTCCAGGAACTGGCCCATACCTTTTTTAAACCAAATATGCTAACCGCTGTTAAACACATCCTCTGGCAAAGAGTTTCAGAACTTAACTATTCATTGAATGAAAATTTATTTCCTCCTATAGATTTAAAAGTATTTCCGTGTAATTTATTGAATGTCTGCTAGTCTCTGTACTTTTTGAAAGAGTAAAAAAAAAGTAATCAATTCACTTTTACCTTCTACACCACTCAGGATTTTGTAGACCTCAATTATATTTCCACTCAGCCATCCCTTTTCCAAGCTGAAGAGCCCTAACCTCTTTAGCTTTTCCTCATGTGAGGGGAATTCTATCTCTTTTATCATTTTGGTCGCTCTTCTTTGAAGCTTTTCTATTCCAACTATATCTGTAATATACGGGACCAGAATTGAACGCAATACTCAAGGTGAGTTGCACCATGGAGAAAGAAAGAAGCATTATAATATTCTTGGTCTTATTTTGCATCCCTTTCCTAATAATTCCTAGCATCCTGTTTGCTTTGTGGGCTGCGCGGCAAGGTTTCAGCGTATTGTCTACACTCGGCAAGGTTTAGCGTATTGTCTGCAATGACACCCAGATCTTTTTCTTGGGTGCTTACTCCTAAGGTGGACCCTAGCATCAGGTAATTATGATTTGGACTATTCTTCACTTTGCATTTGTCCACATTAAATGTAATTTGCCATATGGATGCCCAGTCTTCCAATTTCCCAAGGTCTTCCTGCAATTTCCACATGTGTTTTAACAACTTTGAATAGAGGCTCTAAATGGCTTTATTCTGGATTGGCCACTGTTGGAAACAGAATACTGGGTTAGATGGACCATTGGTCTGACCCAGTATGGCTGTTCTTATGTTCTTAACCATTTCTTGAATAACTGGATGATTCTGTTGGGCTCATTTTCAAAAGAGAAAAACATCTAAAAAGTGGCATAAATCTGCATTTGAATGTTTGTCTCAGAAAAATGTCCAAATTGGTATTTTCAAAACCAATTTCTAGATGTTTTTCTATGGAGTCCATCAGAAGTGTGTTTAAATCACAAAGGGGTGTGTCAGGGGCGTGTTATGGGTGGGATCTGGTCGTTCCTAACACTTAGATGTTTTTCAGCCATAATGGACCAAAACAAAAATGTCCAGGACTAAAACCAAGAAGTTTTGAGTTAGTGTTGGGGGTCTAAGGCAGACAAAGCATTCTAAGACCCTAGGCTCGTAAACCTGGAATAAATTGAATCTATGAAATAACAATTAATCAAATCAAGCAAATTTTAATAAATGGTTTTAAATGATACAGAAATAAAGGAAGGGTTAATAAAGGCTCAAGAAAGAGGTATAAGTATGTTCTTGAGGGAGCATCACAGGGCTACTCACTAAAACAAGGAATCCAGATGCGAGTGCTCACTTCCTGGTTCTGAGCACTTACTTATATACTAAAAGTTTTGCTTGGTTTCATATACTTGCTTCCTTTGCAAACTGTCTCTTCAAAACCTGTTTAAACTGGCTCTGTGAAAGGGAAAATTAGGTTCTTACCTTGGTAATTTTCTTTCCTTTAGTCACAGCAGGTGAATCCATTACAAATGGGTTGTGTCCACCTACCAGCAGGGGGAGATAGAGAACACTGAAAACCATAGTACCTCTAGGACAGCTAGCTCCATCTGCCTCTCAGTATTTTGAAGCTTCCAAAGCAATGTTAAACCGCAAAGTAGCATAACATGAACTTTCCTCACAGCGAACGAACGCCCCAGAACAGGAGCAATAACACAAAGGAGGGATGAAAACCTCCTGTAGAAGAACAGAAATCCTGAAGACTGTTTACCAACTTCTCCCAATGAGGGAACATGTCTGCAGGAAAAACTGAACACAAAACAGAGTCAATCAGGGAGGGATCACGGATTCATCTGCTGTGACTAAAGGGAAGTGTAATCCGTTGGGTTGGTCGTGAGCCCTTGGGCCCTGGCCGAGGCCAGCAGGGCGCCGATCCAGGCCAAGGGGAGACCGACCCACCACCACACACCCCAGCTACCCAATGCCCCTAAGCTACCCCTCCCCGCTGTCCCTCAGGAAGAAGGGAAATAGGCATACAGGCGGGCCTCGCGGCCGAACCGGAACCCACTCACACAGAGCCATTCGTGCGAGCCTCACGGCTGAACTGGAACCCAGACACACACAGGGAGGGGTGAAAGAACCCAGAGGGCCCCCCGGGACCCCAAGATGCCAGACACGAGCTGAACACCAGCGATAGGGCAGTGGGAGAAACAAATGAACCAAAGCGGGCCACGCCCACCCAGGGGACTTGCACAGGACAGGGGAACTAACACAGCAACGCCCTCCCCCACAAGGGTGAGGAGGCCCCAGGCAGAAGCCAGAGGAACCAGTCACAAAAGAAAGGCAGAAAGCCTTTGCCTCAAACCCACTGCAGACAGAGGCAAACAGAACACAAAGGGTTAAGCTTGTACAGCCAGCCGGCACACCAGGGAGAGAGAGAGAGTTCCATAAATCAACAAACACACAGAGAGAACGCTCCCAGAGGGGGAGCAGGGCCGATAGAACAAACACACTGTCAGAGGCAGGGACACAATACACACAGTACACAAAGGGTAAAACTCACTGAGCCAGCACTGGGAAGAGAAATCCTTAGAGTAAACAAACAACAGGAGAGGACGCCCTCAGACAAGCAGCCTAGCTGAGACGAGAGCAGAACAAAGCCCAGCCCCTACTGAGGAACAAGCAGCTGGCTTCCCACAGAGAGCTGTAGCCAACCAAGGGAAGCCCATCTGGAGGCAAGAGAACTAATTATACACACACACACACACACACACACACACACACACACTGCCCCCAGCTAACACAAACAAGGGGAAAGGAAGGAAAGAAATCCCTGAACAGGGAACTCAGATCACAGTCAGAGCACACAGCACGTTCTGACCAAGAACTGCGGCTTTCAAGTTACCACAAGAGTGTAAGTAACGCCAAAGTAAGGCAGGGAGTAACACGCAGGCTTAAGTAGACTCACAGATGTCAGCACAAACCCTGGCAGCCAATCAGAAGATACGTCTCCCCTCTCTCCCTGCCAAACCGGCAGAATCATAACATCACCCCCCCCCCTTCAAGGGCCCCCTCTACCCCGGCCACGAGGCTTAGGCTTGTGAGGGAAAAGGCGGTGGAACCGTCTGACTAAGACCGGCCCGTGGACATGAGTAGCGTCCTCCCAGGAGTTGTCTGCCGGTCCATATCCCTTCCACACAATGAGATACTGGAGATGTCCCCTGAAGCGCCTCGCATCCAAGACATCCCAGACTTCGTATTCCCCCTGGGAGGCTGAGATGGCTGGACTAGCAGGCAACACAGGTAGAGCCCCTCTTCTCAGAATCACAGGCTTCAGCAAGGACAGATGAAAGGTGTCATGTACCCATAATGTAGGTGGTAACTTTAGCTGATAACAGACCCGATTCACTTGTCTCACAATAGGATACGGGCCCACAAATCGAGGTGCAAAGCGGGAGGAGGGGATCTTCAGACGAAGATTACGCGTGAACAACCACACCAAGTCGCCAGGCTGGAAGCGTGGTTCCACTCTGCGAGACTGATCCGCTTGGCGTTTCATACGAGCGGAGGTCACTCGCAGCGCTTTCTGAACTGACGACCAAATTGCTTGGAGCGAAGTCACCGGATCGGCCGCTGCCGGGACATCCGAGTTGGTTTTCAAGGGGGATGGTATCCCTGGATGTCTTCCATATACGATGTAAAAGGACGAAGCGCCCGTGGCCAAGCTCACTCGGTTGTTATGAACGAATTCTGCCCAAGGCAGCAGCTGACTCCAGTCATTGTGGTGCTCATTGACATACATCCGCAGGAACTGCTTCAAGCATTGGTTCACGCGTTCTGTTTGGCCGTTAGATTGTGGGTGATATCCCGACGACAAGTTCAGCTTTACCTCAAGGGCCCGATTCAGAGCTCGCCAGAACTTCGAGACAAATTGTACTCCTCGATCAGAGGTAATAGACTCCTGCAGACCATGGAGGCGAAAGATAGTGCCGATGAAATACTGTGCCAGCTGCACCGCCGAAGGAAGGGTAGGCATGGGTACGAAGTGGGCCATTTTAGAGAAGCGGTCCACCACTACCCAGACAACTGTGTGCCCTTCAGAGCTAGGCAGATCCGTCACAAAGTCCATGGCAATGTGGGTCCACGGTCTCTCAGGTACCGGTAAGGGCATCAGCAAGCCCTGGGGTCTCCGACGGTCGGCTTTATACTGAGCGCACTCCAGACACGCCGCCACAAACTCCTGCACATCCCGATCAAGTGAGGGCCACCAATACTGCTGGGAGATGAACCGCTTGGTTCCCAGGATCTCAGGATGTCCTGCCAGTCGAGAGGCATGTCCCCATTGGAGCGTCCTTTCCCTCAGCCGTGGTGGCACAAAGGTCATACCCGCAGGTACTGCTAGCGTCATAGCGGTCACAATGGCGTCAGGTTTAATTACATACTGCAGGGGTTCTTCCTCCAGGTCAGCCTCCATGGACCGGGAGAGGGCGTCTGCCTTAGTATTCTTCTCCGCTGGCCGATAGGTCAAAGTGAAATCAAAGCGGGAGAAGAATAATGCCCACCGGGCCTGGCGAGGATTCAACCTTCTCGCTTCCCGTAGATAAGTTAAATTTTTATGGTCCGTGAATACCGTGAAGGGCTCCTGCGCCCCTTCCAGCAGATGACGCCATTCTTCCAGGAACAATTTAATGGCTAATAGCTCCTGATCCCTGATGGCGTAATTCTTCTCGGCAGGGGTATACTTTTTAGAGAAGAATGCACACGGGAGAAGCTTCCCACTGGGGTGGGCCTGGGACAGCACTGCTCCTACACCAACCGATGATGCGTCCACTTCCACGAAAAATGTATTTGCCGGGTTGGGATGGCGCAACAGTGGAGCTCCAACAAACGCCTGTTTCAGCTTCTCAAAGGCCTGACACGCCTCAGGCGACCAGTTGCGGGCGTCAGCGTTCTTCTTAGTCAATGCAGTAAGAGGGGCAGTCAGGGACGAGTAATTCCAAATAAACTGCCTATAGTAGTTTGCAAAACCTACGAAGCGCTGTAGAGCCTTACGCCCCATAGGCTGCTGCCAGTGCAGGATGGCTGTCAGCTTACTGGGGTCCATACGCAGCCTGTGGTTAGAAATGATGTACCCCAGGAAGAGCAGCTCGGAGCGATGGAATTCACATTTTTCCAGGAGATACCTGAAGATGTCATTCATGTGCCTGCATCCACAATGGGTAAGGCAGGGAAAGGGCAAACTTATGTGCCTTTAAAGTGGCCATCACCAGCCACAACACCCCAGCTCAACTGGCCAAGCACAGGAGCCTCCCCAGGCAGAAATTTTCAAGGAGCTGAACAAGCTGCATCCTATCCTGCTTGGAGATAGAGAAATACTGAGAGGCAGATGGAGCTAGCCGTCCTAGAGGCACTATGGTTTTCAGTGTTCTCTATCTCCCCCTGCTTGTAGGTGGACACAACCCATTCATAATGGATTCATCTGCTGCTGTTGACAAGGAAAGTGCCTTTGCAGCAATATTTGTTTTTGAGCTTCAAGCTTGTGACTCTTGTGCACAGGAAACATAAACCACAGCCTAGTCCTGCACCTGGGCCTGTGTCTCAACTGTAATTGTTAAGCTTGATCAACACTAGACCTGTTTTTATAACGAATGAGGCACAAAAAGGTACCCTAAATAACCAGATGACCACTTGAGGGAATCAGGGATGACCTCCCCTTATTTTCCCAGTGGTCACTAACCCCCTCCCCCCCCCCAAAAAAAATGTAATTAAAAACATTACTTGCCAGCCTCAGATGTTATACTCAGGTCCACTAGAACAGCATGGAGGTCCCTGGAGTAGTCTAGTAGTGATGCAGTGCTCTGCAGACAGGAGGACCCAGGCTTCTACCTCCCCCTACCTGTTACACTTGTGGAGGAAACTCTGAGCCCTCAAAAACTCACCAGAAACCCACTGTACCCACATATAGGTGCCCCCTTCACCCATAAGGGTTATGGTAGGGTTCTGGGTGGCTCAGCAGACAAGTTAAGGGAGCAATGGTGAGATGTGTACCTGAGTGCATTTTATGAAGTCCACTGCAGTGCCCCCTAGGGTACTCTATTGCTTTCCTAGGATGTCTGGGGGACCAGTCTACTAAAAATTCTGACTCCTCCTACATCCCAATGGCTTGATTTTGTACGTTTTGCACTTGGACGTTTTTTGTTTGAAAATGGACCAAAAAACAAAACGTCCAAATCACAAAACCTTCTATTTTTGAAAACAAAAGATAGACGTTTTTCTTTTTTGAAAATTACCTTCTTGCCTATTCAGATTTTGGACGTTTTTTGCAAAATGTCCAAAGTCAGACTTAGATGTCATATCGGAAATGTCCCTCTGTGTCAACTGCACAAGCAGAGTCAGTCCTGGTTTTGCCCCATTACCTTTGTGGATTTGTAGCTGCAGTTTTAACTTTTCCTTAGCAAAAAAGGTACAAGTCCATGACATCAAATACTGGCATAATCCCCTCCTTTCCCCCTCATGTCCTTCTTTTAAAATAACATTCATTCTGGTGACTACAGGGCTGGAGGAGAAGGGCAAAACTTAGCTATTGCCTACCCTTGATCCAGTCCAGTTGACACAGAAATCTTTACTAAAATATTTTTTCTAAGCTTTGAGTCTGTAGTTTAACTTCAGGCCTCTGTCTGTACTTGATCTTGTTTTTCTCTCTCTCCTCATGTTCCTTCTTTTAAGGATTTTCTTCCAGTCTTCCTTCCATGTCACCATTTCTCTTTGCTCCATGTATATTTGTCTCTCTATGGTTTCTCTCATCTCACTTTCTTCTGGTCTTTACTCCCTTCTCCACTCCTTACCCTATTCTCACCTTTATGTCTGTTCTCACCACCATGACCCCTCTTTCTCTCAGCTGCTCTTTTCCCAGTCCCACACAGCTACTCTCCATCTCTTTCAGATCCTCTTCTAACTGCAGCTTGTGTCCCTTCTGACTACTCTTCTTTCTCTCTCCCAAATCATATCTACATTATGTTACATCTACGCAGACGATGTCACGATCTACATCCCATTCAAAAATGATCTCACAGAAATCACTAATGAAATCAAACACAGCCTCCAAATAATGAACTCATGGGCAGATGCATTCCAACTAAAGCTCAACGCAGAAAAAACACAATGTCTCATCCTCTCATCACAATACAACAGGAACAAACCCACCACTATAAACACCCCAGACTACACCCTTCCTGTCTCAGATAGCCTGAAAATTCTCGGAGTTACAATTGACCGAAATCTCACACTAGAAAGCCACGCAAAAAATACAACAAAGAAAATGTTCCATGCAATGTGGAAACTCAAAAAAAAACCTTTCTTCCCAAGGGAAATATTCCGTAGCCTGGTACAATCAATGGTGCTAAGCCACCTAGATTACTGTAATGCCATTTTCGCCGGATGCAAAGAACAAATCATTAAGAAACTCCAGACAGCCCAAAACACGGCAGCCAGACTCATATTTGGAAAAGCGAAATACGAAAGCACCAAACCCCTAAGAGAAAAACTACACTGGCTCCCACTAAAAGAACGAATTGCATTCAAAATCTGTATCCTGGTCCATAAAATCATTCACGGCGAAGCCCCAGCATATATGTCAGACCTCATAGGCTTACCAACCAGAAACACAAAAAGGTCAGCACGCACATTCTTGAATCTCCACTACCTCAGTTGCAAATATACAGTATGCATCCAGCTTCTCCTATTTCAGTACACAACTATGGAATGCACTACGAAATGTCATAAAAACAATGCACAACCTAACAACCTTCCGAAAATAACTAAAGACCAACCTGTTCAAAAAGACATACCACAATGATCCATCCTAAATACCAGACAACGAAACTCTACCAGAACCTGACAAAACCGAACTCTCTATACTTGACTGCTTCAATCACTCTGTCACTAATGGATGTTAACACACTACAACCTTATTTCTCACACCGGACATGAACTGATTATCTAACTTATTCTATAACTTACTCTATCATTTATGAACTTTAATGCAATACCACTTTGTATTTCTCATTCCGGAAATGGCGATTGCCATTATGGCATAATGTAAGCCACATTGAGCCTGCAAAATGGTGGGAAAATGTGGGATACAAATGCAACAAACAAACAAATAAATAAATGTCTCCTTCTGCTATCAGCCTTCCCCCACACAGCCCATGCTGTCTGAGTTTCTCTCACCCTCACAGCCTGTTTACTTCTCCCCCATGGCCAGGGTTACCATACCTCCAGATCTCCCTGACATGTCCTCCTTTTCAGGGGACTGTCAGGGGTCCAGGCATTTTTTTCCCAGCCAGCCAGCTGTTGTGGGCAGGCAGGCTGGCCTTCTTCCCCCCCCCCCCCCCAAACCTACTGTAGCATGCCCTGGTGGTCTAGTGGCCTCTTCAAGGCAGGAAAGAACCCCACTAATTCCTGCCTGCTGTCGCTGACCTCCCTGCTGCTGCCGCTTCTTGAAAATGGCTGCTGAGACTTCAAGCGGCAGCCTTGCGAGACTTGCACGATGATGCAAAGGGGCGGGGCGTGGGCGGGGCAGGGGCTGGGCATGTGTCCTCTTTTTAAGAGGACAAAATATGGTGACCCTAGGAGGGAGCTGCTCAAGGATGGGAGGGAGAGAAAGGGGCAAGCTGCACGTGGATAGGAAGGAAAGGAAAGGGGGATATGCCGTTTATGAATTTTGCTTTGTTGGAAATGTACATCTTTTCTCATTTTGTATTTAGACTACAGAAGAAAATGCATTTGTTACTTTTTACCAGTATTTTCACTGCTTATACAATCCGGCTTTTTGGGGATCAAGGCAGCTGTGCGGCAGGGGTGGGGCACCTGGGTAGTATTTCATTTGTGTCCTCTTTTTTGTCTCTGAAAATATGGTAACCCTAATACCTAGGATAAAATCTGTTTTATTCTTTTGGGATCTTGCCAAGTACTTCTGACCTGGATTGGCCACTGTAACAGGATACCGATGTCCCGGATGGACGAGTTACTAGACCATTTAGCTGGGGCCCAATACCTGACTACAATGGACCTTAGTCAAGGGTACTGGCAGATTCCCCTATCAGCTGCTGCTCAGGAGCTATCAGCATTTATTTATTTGTTTGTTTGTTTGTTTGTTTGTTTGTTGCATTTGTATCCCACATTTTCCCACCTCTTTGCAGGCTCAATGTGGTTTACAAGACATCATGAATAGTGAGAATACATGTGAAGGTATGCATTTAGTATAACAGAAGGATTTTGGGTAACATGATAATGATAAGACATGATAGTATAAGAATTATATAGAAAATTTGCATTTAGTAATAGTGAAGAAACTTGATAGTTGTTTGGCAAGCAATTATTGTAAGGGCAGTTCTGGGTATGTGTACAGGATTTCATATTTGTTGATCCTTGTTGTATGCCTTGTTGAAGAGATGGGTCTTCAATAGTCTTCGGAAGTTGGCTTGTTCATAGATCGTTTTTAGGTTTCGCGGCAACGCATTCCAGAATCATGTGCTCAGGTAGGAAAAGGTTGACGCATATGCTAGTTTGCATTTAAGACCTTTACAGTTTGGGAAGTGAAGATTAAGGAATGTACGGGATGATTTTTTAGCATTCCTGGGTGGTAAGCCTATTAGGTCTGACATGTAGGCTGGTGCATCTCCGTGAATGATTTTGTGAACTAGGGTGCATATTTTGAACGTGATACGTTCTTTGAGTGGGAGCCAGTGTAGTTTTTCTCGTAGGGGTTTAGCGTTTTCGTATTTTGTTTTACCGAATATGAGTCTGGCTGCAGTATTCTGAGCTGTCTGAGTTTCTTGATTATTTGCTCTTTGCAGCCGGCGTAGAGTGTGTTGCAGTAATCTAGATGACTGAGTACCATTGATTGTACCAGGTTGCGGAAGACGGTTCTTGGGAAGAAAGGTCTTACTCTTTTTAATTTCCACATTGAGTGGAACATCTTCTTGGTTGTGTTTTTCGCGTGCCTCTCAAGTGTTAGGTGTCGATCAATGGTAACTCCAAGAATTTTTAGGGTATCCGAGATTGGAAGATTCAGTTTTGATGTGTCAATGGTGGTGAATTTGTTCGTGTTGTATTGCGAGGTGAGTACTAGGCATTGGATTTTCTCAGCGTTGAGTTTCAACTTGAATGCGTCCGCCCATGTGTGCATGATGTGTAGGCTTTGGTTGATATCATTGGAGATTTCCTTTAGATCTTGATTAATGGAATGTAGATCATTACGTCATCTGCGTAAATGTATGGGTTAAGGTTTTGGTTTGATAGTAGTTTCACCAAGGGTATCATCATTAAGTTGAATAAAGTCGGTGAGAGCGGAGATCCCTGTAGAACTCCACATTCAGGTATCCATGTGGCTGATGTGGTTGAACTGGATGTCACTTGGTATGATCGCGTGGTTAGGAATCCCTTGAACCAGTTGAGAACATTTCCTCCGATTCCAAAATATTCGAGGATATGTAATAGTATTCCATGATCAACCATGTCGAAGGCGCTTGACATGTCGAATTGTAGCAGTAGTATGTTCTTGCCAGTTGCAATGAGAAAATTAAGTTCTTACCTTGGTAATTTTCTTTCCTTTAGTCATAGCAAATGAAGCCATTACGTATGGGTTGTGTCCATCAACCAGCAGGGGGAGATAGAGAGCACTCAACTTTTCACAGTGCCTCATGGCCAGCCAGCTCCACTGCCTCTTCAGTATTTGAAGCTTCCAAAGCAGTATGGCAAACCGCAATGGGAATAACATGAACTTTCCTCACAGCTAACGATGGCCCCTTAACAAGGGCATGAACTCAAAAGGAGAGAATGAACACATCCTCCTGGAGGGAATAAACTCGTCCTCCTTATTGTATAACTGGAGGGGATACACACAACCTCCTGGAGGGAATAAACTCATCCTCCAAAACATAAACTGGAGGGAATGGACTCATCCTCCTATAAGTGAACATGAATCCTGAAGACTGTTTTCCAACTTTCTCCCAAGGAAGGAACTTCAGGAAACAAGAACAGAACCTGAAACAGATTCACAGCATTCAGACAATCATACAGGGAGGGCTCATGGCTTCATCTGCTATGACTAAAGGAAAGAAAATTACCAAGGTAAGAACCTAATTTTCCCTTCCTTGTCATCAAGCAGATGAAGCCATTACGTATGGGATGTAACAAAGCAATCCCTATATAGGGTGGGAACAGGTCACACCACGCACTAACACTTGTGCTCCAAAACGCGCATCCCTCCTAGCAGCCACATTCAGCCTGTAATGTCGGGCAAAAGAGAGCTTAGAAGCCCATGTTGCTGCACTGCATATCTCTTGACGAGAGAGTGCTCCAGTTTCAGCCCAAGAGGAAGAAATCGCTCTTGTAGAATGCGCCTTAAAGGCTACAGGCGGAGACCGGCCGTCAAGCAGATAAGCTGAAAAGATAGTTTCTTTGAGCCAACGGGCAATAGTGGCTTTAGACGCTGGAGAACCTCTGCGAAGACCTGATAGCAAAACAAACAGATGATCATAGATCCTGAAAGAGATAGTAACTCGCAGATACTGCAGCAGAGTCCTGCGCACATCCAACAGGTGCAACTGCCCAAAAGATTCTGAAAACTCCTCCTTATCAAAGGAGGGCAAGAAAATAGGCTGGTTTAGGTGAAACGCTGAAACCACCTTAGGCATGAAGGAAGGCACGGTCCGAACCGTGACCCCGGACTCTGAGAATTGCAGAAATGGGTCTCTACAGGACAGCGCCTGGAGCTCTGACACCCGTCTCGCCGAAGTAATGGCCACAAGAAAAACGGCCTTTAGTGTCAAATCTTTCTCCGATGCTCACCGAAGCAGCTCAAAAGGAGAAGCCTGCAGGGTCTTCAAAACTAGCCCCAGGTTCCAAGCTGGACAGGGTGCTCGCACGGAAGGCCGGAGCCAAAGCACCCCACTAAGAAACCGTGCCACATCTGGATGAGCAGCTAAAGACATGCCTTCAACCTTACCATGAAGGGAGGCTAATGCTGCCACTTGCACCCGCAGGGAATTATAGGCCAAGCCTATTTGTACACCATCCTGCAAAAAGTCCAGAATCGGCGAGACAGGAGCCCGCATGGGTGTGATCGCTTTTGAAGCACACCAAGACTCAAACTGGCGCCAAATCCTGGCATAAGCCACGGAAGTGGAACGCTTGCGGGCCTGCAGGAGAGTGGAAATGACTGTGTTTGAATAGCCTTTGTCCCTCAATTGCGCCCTCTCAATCGCCATGCCATAAGACCAAAGCGGCAAGCGTCCTCCATGGCTACCGGGCCCTGTGACAACAGGTTCGGTACCAGAGGTAAAGGAAGGGGAACCTCCACTAGCATCTGTCGGAGGTCCACATACCAAGGCCTCCTGGGCTAATCCGGGGCGATGAGGACCACTTCTCCTGGGTGCAGCCGAATCCGCAGGAGCACGCGCCCTATCAAGGGCCACAGAGGGAACACATATAGTAGGCCCGGAGGCCAGGGCTGAGTCAAGGCATCCAACCCTGCCGAGCGAGGATCTGTCCATCTGCTGAAGAAGCACGGGACTTTGGCATTTGAACTTGTCGCCATAAGATCCATCACGGGCTTGCCCAATTTGGCACATATCTGCAGGAATACTTCGTCTGCTAGTTCCCATTCTGCTGGATCGATCTGATGCCTGCTTAGATAATCGGCTTGCACATTGCTCTGATCTGCAATGTAAGCTGCTGACAGAAACTGAAGATGCAGCTCAGCCCAGTGGCAAATCTGTTCGGCCTGCGCGGCCAGTGCTCTGCACTGAGTGCCGCCTTGCCGATTTATGTAGGCCACTGCTGTCGTGTTGTCCGACGTCACTTTGACAGCCAATCCTTCCAGGGTCACTTGAAAGGCCAGAAGCACCTGAAACACCGCTTTCAACTCCAGGTGGTTGATGGACCACTCCGACTCCTCGGGTGTCCATAGACCCTGGGCATGCTTCCCCTTGCAATGTGCACCCCAGCCCTTCAGGCTGGCATCTGTCACTACTAGACACCAATCGGTGAGCACCAGCGGCATTCCTCGCCGCAGCATGCTGTCTGAGAGCCACCACTCCATGCTGAGTTGGGCCGCAGGGAGCCAAGAAAATCTGCATTGATAATCCTGAGAAACTGGAGACCATCTTTGAAGTAGGGAATACTGTAGAGGTCTCAGGTGCGCTCTCGCCCAGGGCACCACTTCCAATGTGGCTGTCATCGATCCCAGCAGCTGGACAATGTCTCAAGCTCGCGGGCGGGGCATCCTCAGGAGCAGACGGACCTGATTCTGAAGCTTGCACCGCCTTAGCTCGGGTAGGTATACATAGCCCGAGTCTGTGTCGAACCTGGCCCCCAAATATTCTAGAGACTGCGTGGGGGTCAGGTGACTTTTGGCCATATTGATGACCCAGCCTAGAGATTGAAGTACTGAGACCACTCTGGCTGTAGCTTGATAGCTCTCTGTTAGAGAGTCTGCTCTGATGAGCCAGTCGTCTAGGTACGGGTGAACCCTGATACCTTCTCGCCTGAGCAAAGCAGCTACTACCACCATTACCTTCGAAAAGGTTCGGAGAGCTGTGGCGAGGCCAAAAGGCAAGGCCCGGAACTGGAAATGTTTTCCCAACACCGCAAACCTCAGAAACTTCTGGTGCGGGGGCCAAATTGGTATGTGCAAGTAAGCTTCTTTCAGGTCTAGAGATGTGAGAAACTCTCCTGGCTGTACCGCAGCAATGACGGAGCGCAAGGTTTCCATGTGAAAATGCCGCACTCTCAGGGACTTGTTTAATTCTTTTAAGTCCAGAATAGGGCAAAAAGACCCATCTTTTCGCGGCAACACATCCTTCAGGGCAACTCCTCCTTCCACAGGGAGGGTAGTTCTCTTTGTCACCGCAGTGACTAGGGCATCTACTTTAGGCATTGCAAAGCGAGCCAAATGCTCCTCACACAGAGGGTATAATTGCCCCATAGCCCTGGAATCTTTCAAAGGTCCCTCGGGGTCAGCCCACTGAGCGGAAATAAGCTCTTGGATGGAGTCATGCAAAGGAAAGGCTCGAGCAGGCTTTTTGGTACTAGCCATCCTAGGATTCGCAGAGGAGGCCGTGCCACTGTCAGGCTCTTCAATAGAAAGGACCTATAGGGCATCTGAAATAAGCGCTGGCAGCTCATCACGGTGGAAAATCCTCACCGCGGAGGGATCATCCAGATCCTGTGGTAATTCTGCACCTGACTCTGGCTCCTCAAACCACGAAGGCCTGCCAGAACTCTCCAAATCCTCACAGCCCGACCACGGGGGGGAAAAAGGAGGTGCACCACAATCTGAAGGGGAATTAGCCCTTCTACGCTTTTCTTTATGCCAATTATCAGGGAAAATAGCCTCAGCGGGCAGTCCCAGGCCAGAATCCACCGGGGGGGGGAGGGGGAACAATAGAAGGGGCCTCAGACGACCCTTGAGGGAGAGCTCTTTTCAGCATGTATGCTTTATGCAAAAATAACACAAAATCAGGGGAGAAAAACTCGCCCTGGGCACCCAGATCCCGTCCGGGGCTAGCCGCTCCCTGAATAGCCTCAATTCGAGGTCCCCCCCTGGGCTCAGGGCTCTCCGTCTCTAAGGAGGCCGCGCCATGCGGAGAATTCAAAATGGCGTCCGCTGCCAGCTCTGAGCGGGAAGAATCATCGCTCGCCATGCTCGGGCCGGCTATTACACCTGTACAGCACGATTTACAGAGCCCCGCTGCTGATTTGCGCGTGCCACACCGGGAACAGCGCTTTACATTCTCTGCAGCCATTGCCGAAAATGGCGGGAAAATTCAAAATGGTGGTTTCGCGCCAAAAACGCCCCGATCGCGGGCCCACCCCGGAGGAGTTAGAAAACACTCTTACCTCACCGGACCGAGTATCACAGCTCCGGTCCCATAGAAGAATCAAAGGAAAACCTCTGTTCCATTTATTTTTTTTTTAACGCTGTGAGGAAAGCAGAGGTAATAAGAACTCCGGAGGCTCAGATGAGTGGGAAAGCAGGGAAAGGCGAACCAATGTGCCTGCATCCACTGAGTGGGAAAGGACAGGGAAAAGCAAGCTAATATGTCCACATCCACGGGGGCATGGGTAAGGCAGTAACCTATGTGCCTTCAAAGTGAAGCTGCTATAGCCTCTAACACCCCGGCTAACAACTGGCAAGCCAGGAGCCACCCCCAGGCAGATTTTTGATGGAGCTCGAAGAAGCTGCAGCCACCCTGCTTGGGGAGATAGAGAATACTGAAGAGGCAGTGGAGCTGGCTGGCCATGAGGCACTGTGAAAAGTTGAGTGCTCTCTATCTCCCCCTGCTGGTTGATGGACACAACCCATACGTAATGGCTTCATCTGCTTGATGACAAGGAACATTTGTTTAAATTTATTCATGAGGGTGACTAGTACTGTTTCCGTGCTGTGGTTAGACCGAAATCCTGATTGGGAGTCGTGTAGTATTGAGTGTAGTTTAAATAATTTGTGAGTTGTTTGGTTACCATCCCTTCTGTTAGCTTGGTTATTAAGGGTATGGATGCTACTGGTCTGTAATTGGTTAGTTCACTGGTGCTTTTCTTTGCGTCATTGGGTATAGGAGTAGAATGTTTCCTTTTTCCTTCGGAAAGAGTCCAATTTGTAGCATATAGTTTACGTGACTCGTGAGGTCTGTTATGGTGTTATGAGATGCATAGCAAACATTTAAAGGTTCTAAATGCAATATAATGCTATGAGATGGAAATAAGTATTTAAAAGGCATTTAGCAGATTGCATAGCAAGCATTTAAAGGCGTTTAGATTACAGTTCTAGATGCAGTATAATGCTGTGAGATGCAAATAAGCATATCAAGCATTTAAAGGCATTTAAATTATAGTTTAGATGTAGTATAATACAGGGGCGTAGCTACGGGTGGGCCTGGGTGGGCCCAGGCCCACCCAATTTCAGCTCTGGCCCGCCCACTCCCATTGCTCCCATTGCCGGCCACTGCTGCTTTTCTTGTTGAGCAGCAGGGCCGGCGCTACAAAAAGAAGAAGCGCTCAGCTGACTGAGCTGAGCGCCGCTGCCAACGTTAACAACGAGAAAAAATGTAAAAAAAAAAAAAAAAGCACGGCACCGTAGGCAGCCTCGAAGCATTGGCTGCTGGCTCTGCAGGCTCCTCCCGTCTCTTACGTCACTGCCCCTGGAGCGAAGCAGGGGCACTGATGTAAGAGATGGGAGGAGCCTGCAGAGCCAGCAGCCAATGCTTCGAGGCTGCCTGCGGTGCCGCGCTTTTTTTTTTAAACATTTTTTCTCGTCTTTAGCGTTGGTGGCGGCGCTCAGCTCAATCAGCTGAGCGCTTCTTCTTTTTGTAGCTGGGGCTGGCGGGCCTGAATCGGGTGAGGGGAAATGGATGGCAGGATGGAGACTGGGGAGAAAGAGGGAAAACGGAAGGATGGGGAGAGAAAGAGGGAAAACGGATGGCAGGATGGGGACTGGGGAGAAAGAAGGAAAACGGAAGGATGGGGAGAGAAAGAGGGAAAACGGATGGCAGGATGGGGACTGGGGAGAAAAAGGGAAAACAGAAGAATGGGGAGAGAAAGAGGGAAAACGGCAGGATGGGGACTGGGGAGAAAGAGGGAAAACAGAAGGATGGGGAGAGAAAGAGGGAAAACAGATAGGAGGATGGCAGAGAAAGAGGGAAAACGGAAGGATGGGGAGAGAAAGAGGGAAAACAGATAGGAGGATGGCAGAGAAAGAGGGAAAACGGAAGGATGGGGAGAGAAAGAAGGAAAACAGACGGAAGGATGGCAGAGAAAGAGGGAAAAAGGAAGGATGGGGAGAGAAAGAGGAAATACAGATGGAAGGATGGCAGAGAAAGAGGGAAAATGGAAGGATCGGGAGAGAAAGGGAAAACAGACGGAAGGATGGGGAGAGAAAGAGGGAAAACAGACGGAAGGATGGCAAAGAAAGAGGGAAAACGGATGGAAGGATGGCAGAGAAAGAGGGAAAACAGATGGATAGGGAGAGAGACACTGGATGGAAGGATGGGGAGAGAAAGAGGGGAGATGGATGAAAGGATGCAGAGAGAAAGGGGAGAGACTGGAAGGATGTGGAGAGAGAAGGGACACTGAACAGAAAAGGGTAGAGAGATAGAGAGACACTGGTTAGAAGGAGGGAGAGACATTAGATGGAAGGATCAGGAGAGAGGGTAGATGGGTGGAAGGATGGGGAGAGAAAGAGGGAAGACGTTGGATGGAAGGGTAGGGAGAAAGAGGTGACACTGGATGGAAGGATGCAGAAAGAAAGAGGGGAGACTACTGGAAGGATGGGGAGAGAGAGGGGAGACACTGGAAGGATGGGGAGAGAAAGAGGAGAGCTGCTGGATGGAAAAGGGGAGTAGTGAAAGACTGGAGAAGAGGAAGGGGCATGGGAAGAACAAGGGTGAGAAAAAGATGAAAAGCCATAAGTAGATGAAGGAAATTAAAGAATGGATAGTAAGAATGAATTAAATCTGAACAGAGAGAGAGAGAGAGAGAGGGGCAGAAAAATATTGAAGAAAGCAAAGAAAAAGGAGAGCAAAATGACAAATGGCCAGGAAACCCTGGCAGAAGAGTTAAGCGAAAATGAAGGAAAGCAGAATCTAGAGACGGGAGCAACACAATGAGAAAAAGTAAATGGCCATACAACAAAGGTAAAGAAAATAATTGTATTTTTAATTTAGGATAAAGTAATATGGTGTTAATAAAGTTTCAGAGACCAATACTTCCTTCCTTAGGTCAGGAGAGGATACCGTAACAGCATTATACTGACCTGAGGCAGGAGGTTTTGGCCTCTGAAAGCTCACTGAAAAGGATGTTAGGCTATTAAATAAATTGTCTGAAATCTGATGCACTGAAAAGCAGCACTTTACCCTGTGTGACAAATGTATCTGAGTGTGACTACATTTTGCTGGGGGAGGGGGGTAGAGAGAAAATTTTGTGCCCACCCACTTTGGGTTCAGGCCCACCCAAAATTGGCAGTCTGGCTACGCCACTGCTGCACACACACGCACATCTGGGCAAATCACATTCGAATTTGCAGCAGGCAGAAGGGAGCTTCAGTGCTGCCTTGCTCTGCCTACCTCCTGATGCTCTTCTAGCCCACCCTGTTCCAGAAATAGGGCTGCAACACCCCTCAGCCCGGGTGAGCAATTTTTTACACTTTTTTTTTTTAAATACCCCTTTACACTAGCATTTCTTTCCTTCCCTCCCCTCCCATGGTGCCTAGCATTTCTCTTTCTCTAACCCCCACCCCCATAGTCTCTAACATTTATCTCCTTCCCTAACCACCACCCCTGGTGGTCTTCAGTATTTCTTTCCCCCACTCCCTGCAATGTGTTTAGTATCTTCCCTTTCTCCCCCAGGGCGGCCATATTCCAATTGGCACAGCATCAAAAGAATTGAGATCAGCAAGAGTGGGGCCTTGAGCACCTGCTAATAATCAGCACTGGAGCAATAGGCAGTCAAATCTATCCACAATCATATAATCATAGACTCCTACATAGAAATTGATAACGTCAAATATGAATTATATTTGAATTATAGAGGAAAAGCCTCAATCCTGGCGTGTGCTCCTTGTGTTGTGAAACAACGTTAGGGAGCACCGCCCGATCATCACTGGCTCAAAAACCTCTATTAAGTAACCCACTTCTATTTTCCAATTTTAATCAAATCTCAACTTCATGGGTACTTAGCTTGCTCAGTTTTTACGCTATAGACGCATATGCTCAAGCGAAACAGAATTTAAAGAGAAATCTAAAATTCTTAAAAAACGATTATGTGACAGAGGTTATCCAACGAATGTAGTTAATAATGCATACAGAAGGGCGAAATATAATAACCGGGAGTATTTACTCCTCCCTAGACGAAATGAGACAGAAGAGGAGAAGGATAATGTCACTTATGTATTAAAATACACAAGTGAAGCAACCCATGTTTGTAAAATATTGAGGAAAAATTGGCATATAATTCAGACTTTACCGGGGTTTCAAAACACAAGTTTAAGACTAGCTTATAGCCGCGGTAGGAATCTTAAAGAAATTTTGGCACCAGCTGTTCTCAAAAGATCCCGTCTATCAGATCCCCAGTTATTGGGACATAGAAGCTGTGGACAATGCAATATGTGTGGAATAATGATCAATACGAATGAGTTTATAGATCCGAAGACAAAGAAACGCTACACCCTCTATCAAAATACCACCTGCAGTTCGGAATGGGTGGTTTATGCCATCATATGTCCGTGCCAGAAA
Source organism: Microcaecilia unicolor (assembly GCF_901765095.1). Taxonomy (NCBI): domain Eukaryota; kingdom Metazoa; phylum Chordata; class Amphibia; order Gymnophiona; family Siphonopidae; genus Microcaecilia; species Microcaecilia unicolor. Next base: position 219,686 of record NW_021963032.1, on the reverse strand, counting down.
ATTTATGTGGGACAAACTTCGCGAAAATTCATTACAAGACTTATAGAACATAAGAGCAATATTAATATAAAGAAGAACACTGCTCCTTTAGCAGCGCATTGTATTGAATTTAATCATACTTTCAATACTTTGAAATGTGTCATTTTACAACAGATTAAATGGGACATACAAGGAGGCGATAGGAAATTAATCTTATTACAAGAGCAAAGATGGATATATCGCCTACATTCTCTACAACCCGATGGTTTGAACATGAGAATTGAATGGAACCAGTTCTTTTAAGCAAGATCAGAAGGTTCCTTTTTGTAAGTTTAACATCATAGAATATTTTCCGGCGATGATCCATACGGGATTGGATTAGTATGAGTTAGCCACGCCCAGTAGTAGGGTAGGCGGAGCCCGATACAACGCGTCTGACGTCATCCATTACAAATACCAGCGCCATCTTGAGAATTTTACACAGAAGCGAGCGAAGTGCCGATTGAAGTAAGGAAGATTAAGTTAAGGTTGGAGGTGGAACTGTTTATTTATAATTGTAAGTGTCAATATATGATATATTTTCTGACAGATACAGTCGATTGACCCACGGACCCTGAGGAAGAAGGCGAAACTTGGGCCGAGTCGGGCCGTGGACGGGGTTCAGATGACTGTATTCCGTTTGTGAGACTGCTCAGAATTTTTTCCAGCAGCAAGCTAAGTACCCATGAAGTTGAGATTTGATTAAAATTGGAAAACAGAAGTGGGTTACTTAATAGAGGTTTTTGAGCCAGTGATGATCGGGCGGTGCTCCCTAACGTTGTTTCACAACACAAGGAGCACACGCCAGGATTGAGGCTTTTCCTCTATAATTCAAATATAATTCATATTTGACGTTATCAATTTCTATGTAGGAGCCTTGAGCATCTGCCCATGCTCAAGGTCTGCTGGCTTCTGCCCCTTCCGAAACAGGAAGTTCAGAGGGAAATGAGCTGAAAGAACTTGAGCATATGCAGATGCTCAAGGCCCCAAGCCTGCAGGCCTTGATGCTTTTGGTGCTGTGCCGGTTGGAATATAGCTGTTCTAGGGCATGGAGGTGAGGTACTACACATATCGCGGGAGGTGGAGGGAGAAGGAAAATTTTTTTTTGGGGGGGGGGGTGCCATGGCATCTTGGCTCCCCCTGTTCTGATGCCTATGTGTTTTAAATATTATTTGTAAACTATCCTCCTATGTCCTCAGGAATAGAGGTATATTAAATCTAATAAAACATAAACTATCATCACACAAACAACCTATAGAAATGCAGGTTAAAGGATGCTCTGATGGTTCTTTGACTGTCAGGATCTATTGTTTTGCTTTGATCGCAGGCTGCACTTTTCTTTACCCTAAGACGCTGCTGCCCTAGGTGACGGCTTATGACTCCCCAAACGGCTTGCACGGCGGCATCTCTCCTTCCAACTCCTTCCTGCAGGCTCCGGTGTCAGTCCTCCTCCTCTCCGCTGTGCTCCCGCAGCAGTCTTTCCATCTTCCGGGCCACCGGCAGCATTAGCAATGTAAGCACGCTGCCTTTGTTCTGCTCGGAAACCTCTCTTTATTGCGACTTCCTGTTTCCTTGTAGGCAGGTCGCTCGCGGCCTGAAAGATGGAAAGGCTGCAGCGGGAGCAGAGCTGAGAGGTGCAGGAGTGACACTGGAGCTTGCAGGGAGGAAGGAGAGTGCGACACAGGACCCGGTAGTGGCAGCGGGGGGGGGGGGAAAGAGGGAGATTGAGTGACACCGGACTTGTAGGGAAGGAAGTAGGGAGGAAGAAAGGGCGGGTGACATGACCGGACCTTGTGGGAAAGAAGGGAGACAGGGAGGGAGAGTGACACCGACACGGAGGGGGGGAGGAAAATTGGGAGAGTGATACCAAACTTGGGAGGGGGAGGGAAAGTGACACAGGACCTTGTGGGGGGGCGGAGGGTAGGGAGGGAAAGCGACATCGGACCTTGGAGGAAGGAAAAGAGGGAGGGAGGGGGAGCGAGCCTGTATCTTGGAGGGAGGGGGGAGCGACACTGGACCTTGCAAGGGGAGAGACAAAGGAAGGGCACGGGGGGTATAGGGTAAGAGATATAAGAATGGCTTTGGAAGCAAGGGAATGAAAGAGAGACAAGGATGGAGCTGGGGACTGATAGGATGATGAGATTCAGTGGAGGGTAGATGAGGGCTAAGAGGATGGGAATAGGGCTAAGGAAGTGGGTGAAAGATGGGGAAAGATAGGGGTTTAGGAGATTGGATGTGAGAGACAGAGGGAGCAATGGTAAAAGCTAGTAGGTAGATTAGAAGTGAAACAGAGACTAAGGTGAGAGAAAGGGAGATAAACACAAATAATGGGGGGGGGCATGAAATGAAAGGTCACTGCCAGACAGATGTAGAGAAGGAAAGGAAGAAGCCAAGAGGAAAGAGAAGAAATGGAAGCTCCAACATGGAAAAGAATTTAGAGAACACTGACACGTGGAAAGTGGAAAGACCAATTAGAAAAATAAAGTGCTCAGATAACAAAGGTAGAAAAGAAATATTTTTATTTAATTCTCTTTAAGGACTGAGATGTGCCTGCTTGGTGAAATCTACATCTTTTCTACTGTTGTATTTTGCAGAATGAGGGAGAAAATACATTTCTGTTTCCCTTTCGCCAGTACTGTATTTACACTGCTTAGAGTCCGGCTTTCTTGAGGGAGATCACTATTTCAGTTTTTCTATGGTTCCCTGTTTTCTATAGTGATAAAAACCACTGAGGTGGGGGAACAGATGACCACTATGAATAGTCTAGAAGGGAAAAGAGGGAGAGTAGTGGAAGGGTCTTCCAAGATAGGACACTAACATGCAGTTAATTGTTCAAGAGGCTTTATTGGCAATTACCTGCATGATAATGTTACTTGTGATGGAAACTGTGACCCCTCCCAAAGTCACCAAAACCCTACTGTACCCACATATAGCTGCTCCCTTCACCCATAAGGGCTATTGTACAGTGGGGGGCAGTAGGTTTTGAGTGGGTTTTGGAGGGCTCAGGGGACAAGATAAGGGACCAAAAGTGAGATATGTAACTGGGAGCATTTTTATGAAGTGCAGATGTACCCCCTAGGGTGTCCCATTGCTCTCCTGGGATGGCTGGAGGACCAGTCTGCTAAAAATGCTGGCTCCTCCTACATCCCAATGCCTTCATTTTCTATGTTTTGCACTTATTCGTTTTTTTGGGTTTTTTCAAAAATGGACCAAAAAAACAAAACGTCCAAAGCACAAAACCTTGTTCGAAACAGTATTTTCGGAAAAAAAAAAAGATAAGACTTTTTCTTTTTCGAAAATTACCTTCTTTCCTGTTAGGATTTTGGGTGTTTTGTGCAAAACCTCCAAAGTCGGACTTATACGTCATATCGAAAATGCACCTCCAAGTTTCTGATGTATTTTTGTCCTCTGCCTATTGTTATTATTGTGTCTGTTTTTATGTGAAGGCTTTACTTTTTCTTTTTTTTTTTGTAGTAAACTTTTGTTTTGAAACCCCAGTTTCAGCTTGGACTGACTTACTGAGCGTTGGTAAAGAATGAAGAGTGTGGAATAATTTGCCAATGCCCCCCACCCCCAAGTATACTGGTTCTGTTGTGGAGAAATTGAACTAGACTAAGGTATGCTGGACTACTGGAGTCTAGTCGGGGTTAAGGGAGACCTAGAAAGTCAAGTAGAAGTTAAGGAAGTTAAGTCAGTCACTTAGGGCTAGATCAATGATGGCGAACCTTTCAGAGACCGAGTGCTCAAATAGCAACCCAAAATCTAATTATTTATCACAAAGTGCCATTCCCCCCTCCCCCCTTCCCCCCTCCTTCCCCCCTCCCCTGTCCCCCCTCCCTCCCTTGTCCCCCCTCCACCTCCCTCCGAGTTCCAGGCCACTTCCCTCTCTCCCTCTGAGTTCCTGGGTCCTCCCTCCCCCCGAGTTCCAGGGTCCATCCTCCCTCCCCCCAAGTTCCAGGGTCCTCCCTCCATCCCCCTCCTAGTTCCAGGGTCTTCTGTCCCCCCCTTCCTCCCTCCCAGTTCCACAGGGTCCCCTCTCCCCCTCCCTCCGAGTTCCACAGAGTCCCCCCTCCCCTCTCCCTCCCTCCCCCCCCCCGAGTTCCAGGATCCTCTCCCCGTTCCAGGGTCCTCCCTCCCTCCTGCCTCCCTCCCAGTTCCAGGGTCCTCCTTCCCAGTTCCAGGGTCCCCCCTCTGTCCCCCCCCCGAGTTCCAGGGTCCCCTCCCTTCCTCCCAGTTCCACAGGATCCCCCCTCCCTCCGAGTTCCACAGGATCCCCTCTCCCCCTCCCTCCGAGTTCCACAGGGCCCCCTCCCTCCGAGTTCCAGAGGGCCCCCTCCCTCCGAGTTCCAGAGTCGTCGTCCCTCCCTTCCGCCCTCTGAATTTTAAATGTCATTTCTTGACTTACCTCTTTGGGGACGGGTTACGGCGGCTGGCAGCAGCACTAAAATGCATGCAGGAGCTCAGTCCTTCTCTCTCTCTCTCTGAGCTCTGGTCCCACCCTCATTTCCTGTTTCTTTAAGGGCGGGACCAGAGCTCAGAGAGAGAGAAGGGCCGAGCCTCCACGCATTTTAGCGCTGTTGCCGGCCGCCGTAACCCGTCCCCGATGAGGTAAGTCAAGAAATGACTTTTAAAATTCGGAGGGAGGGAGGAAGGGAGGAACGACGACTCTGGAACTCGGAGGGAGGGAGAGGGGAGGGGGGACCCTGGAACTCAGAGGCGACTCTGGCTGAGGCGATGGCTCGCGTGCCCTCTCTGGCATGCGTGCCATAGGTTCACCATCACTGGGCTAGATTCTATAGATGGTACCTGAAAAATCCGCATGGAATAAATTTCCACCTAAGCATATTCTGTAAGCGGCACCTAGATTTAGGCGTGGTATATAGAATATGCTTAGTTGATATCCCAGCACCTAGAACTACTCGCATCCATTTATACCAAGGGAAACGTGAAAGAAATACCAGCATGTAGATTTAAGCGCAGAGGGGCATTTCAATAACAATGAATGTACATTTTGGAATGCCCACAAAACGCCCATTTCCCCACCTATAACACGTTCCTTTTTCACTCCGCACATTAGAATTTTGGTGCTCTGCATTACAGAAGAATACGCTTAGTGAGTTATGCACGTAAATTCTAATTATTGCCAATTAGTGCTCATTATTGCTTGTTAAATGCTGTTAAAAAACACAGATTGCCTTGTTAAGCCAATTAAGTTTCACGTGTTGCTATATAATATGCTTGGATTTCAGCATGGAACACTAGACACAATGTATAGAATCTGGGACTAATGTGGAAAAATTGTTCAGTGTCTCTCAAAGCAGAGAACTGAGACCTTGAATGCTATGAACCATAAATGTGTAATTAAGAATGCTTATCTGTTGTAACCTAACATTCTAGTTATGACCTTGAATCTGCATGAAAGAGACCTAGGAAAAGTTATGTGAAACATGATGAAGCCTGAGAAAGTAGACAGATTTGTAAAATTGCAGAGATGGCTTTAACAGGTTCTCTCTCTTGTCATTTAAGCTTAAATAATTGTGATTATGCAACTTTGTGGGTTTTTTTTTACTTATTTACTGAGTGAAAATACTAATTTGTTTCGTTCTATTTGTATGTGTTATCTAATTTGTGACCTTTTTTCCAAAATTTTAAATCTGCTAATGGAGTGTATACTGCCATTTCTTAAATCTGGCCTGACTAAATTCTAACTTGGAGCAGATTTGAAGAAGTCCTTTTTCCTGTTCCCTAGAATTCAGCAACAGAAAGGGAATAGGGGGAGGGGAGGGCTTGCACTGGACTGTTTTAAACTCCTTTGTTTGAAATACAGCTGCATCGAGTTCTTTGTTTAATGTTGCAACCCCAGAAACGAGATGGTGTCTTAAATTAACCTTTATGTTTATTCCCTATATATCAGTTTTGATTTAAGATTATAATTTCCTGCTTTAGTGTTATGTTATGCTATGTTATACAGGGCTTATTGTCCACAAACACCAATGTCAGTTCATTGTGGATCAAACCATTGAGACATAACCTCAGGAAATACATACTATCATAAGTACATAAGTACATAAGTAGTGCCATACTGGGAAAGACCAAAGGTCCATCTAGCCCAGCATCCTGTCACCGACAGTGGCCAATCCAGGTCAAGGGCACCTGGCACGCTCCCCAAACGTAAAAACATTCCAGACAAGTTATACCTAAAAATGCGGAATTTTTCCAAGTCCATTTAATAGCGGTCTATGGACTTGTCCTTTAGGAATCTATCTAACCCCTTTTTAAACTCCGTCAAGCTAACCGCCCGTACCACGTTCTCCGGCAATGAATTCCAGAGTCTAATTACACGTTGGGTGAAGAAAAATTTTCTCCGATTCGTTTTAAATTTACCACACTGTAGCTTCAACTCATGCCCTCTAGTCCTAGTATTTTTGGATAGCGTGAACAGTCGCTTCACATCCACCCGATCCATTCCACTCATTATTTTATACACTTCTATCATATCTCCCCTCAGCCGTCTCTTCTCCAAGCTGAAAAGCCCTAGCCTTCTCAGCCTCTCTTCATAGGAAAGTCGTCCCATCCCCACTATCATTTTCGTCGCCCTTCGCTGTACCTTTTCCAATTCTACTATATCTTTTTTGAGATACGGAGACCAGTACTGAACACAATACTCCAGGTGCGGTCGCACCATGGAGCGATACAACGGCATTATAACATCCGCACACCTGGACTCCATACCCTTCCTAATAACACCCAACATTCTATTCGCTTTCCTAGCCGCAGCAGCACACTGAGCAGAAGGTTTCAGCGTATCATCGACGACGACACCCAGATCCCTTTCTTGATCCGTAACTCCTAACGCGGAACCTTGCAAGACGTAGCTATAATTCGGGTTCCTCTTACCCACATGCATCACTTTGCACTTGTCAACATTGAACTTCATCTGCCACTTGCACGCCCATTCTCCCAGTCTCGCAAGGTCCTCCTGTAATCGTTCACATTCCTCCTGCGACTTGACGACCCTGAATAATTTTGTGTCATCGGCGAATTTAATTACCTCACTAGTTATTCCCATCTCTAGGTCATTTATAAATACATTAAAAAGCAACGGACCCAGCACAGACCCCTGCGGGACCCCACTAACTACCCTCCTCCACTGAGAATACTGGCCACGCAATCCTACTCTCTGCTTCCTATCTTTCAACCAGTTCTTAATCCATAATATCAATAATAAATATCCAGCATAATTTAAATTGTAAGTATGAACCACAAAACACTTAATTATCCCAAACATTCATACAACATTAAGAGTACTACGAAATACTTGATACTTCCTAAGCACACACAGTTGGGGATGCCCAAAATCGGCTTTCCATTATACCGATTTGCCATCTTGCGATTTGTGTCGAAAGATGGGCATCCTTCTCTTTCGAAAATAAGCCTGCTAGTGTCCGGTTTACTAAGGTTTGCTAGCAGGCAGTGGGAACTGAATCCAGGTTGCCAGGATCAAAGAAGCAACACCCCCCACTGGCAGCAGTGAAGTTAAAGGACTCCCAATCAGTTTAGAGGGAAAAGGAGGCCAGCGACGCAAATACGGAGCAGCCGAACCTAACATGGCGGCTGCCTCGTGTTGGCCCCTGGCCTGAATCGCCCTTCCGCTTCCGGCTTCCCCGCTTTCCCAGGTGACGAGGAAGGGAGACCCTCAGCGGCATTGGCGGGGAGACCGGAAGTGGGCGGGACCTCAGTGGGCAGCCTCCGTGCACTGCTTAAATGATCGCCGACGAGACAGAGCGGGTCTCTCGGCGGAAGGCAGGCAGTGCACGGGTTTCCCCCCCCACACCCTTCCCTGGAACGTCTCGAAGCGGACAGGTGGGCCGAAGGGATAACTTCGCTGTACTGTTCAGATAACCGTGGGGGAATCGAAATGTTAATTTGTATGTCATACCACCAGGGTATAGAACGTTAGCGAGCCTGACCATGTTAAGTTTTAGGTAACCAGTAATAAGTCTGTTAGCTGCTCCTATGCACTAATACCTTTCCGATAACTGTATGCGATAACTGCATGTCATACCGCTAGAGTACGGATTGTTAGCGAGCTTTTCATGTTAAGTTTTAATGTATCCAGTGTTACGCTTACTAGCCACTTCGATGCACCAATAAATGTCTGCGATGACCGTATAGCTATGGGATTGCGGGAGGCCCTAGGGGGATGCCGTAGGGTATTACCATCTGTCTCCCACTATGACTGTTCTTATCAATTCTTGTATGCTGTCACAGCAGCGGATGCACCCGAGCCTGAGAACCTGGGATGCGCCAGAGCGACAGGCAGAAGGAAGATCGGCGCTTCTGGCAAGGAACTGGGGCGCTCATCGCTAGCAGACTAAACACCTCGCTGGTTCACATGGCAGGTGGAGCTCTGGGCTAGGAGTGCAGTTCCGAAACCGACAGACGCACGGCCACGCTAGGGGCGGAGCATGGCTGGCCGCAGCGCCGGACTGAGAAGCGGGCTCTCTAGCTGGAAAGCATGGCGGAGAGCCGGAGCATCGGCAATTCCAGGTCCAGGGCTCGGGTGCTTCCTAGGGATTGTTAATGTGTTTGATGTGTTTACAATAAAGCTGTGGCCATTTATTCCCAAAGAAAAACTCCTGTCTCATGCTTGGTCTGTGTGGCACGATGGGTTAAGATGAGGGAGGGGGACGAGACCGAGTGCAGCCTGCCCATGTTACAGTGATTTATAGTGATTTCTTATGCTCTTGTAAACACAGAGACACTACACAAGCAGAGGGGTTGGAAATATTTCCATGAGTCATGCTCTGATTCTTTCATACCCTTCACCACTGCTGCTTAAATCCCATACCTGCAGGCCTGAACCTTTTGGGATTTTCATGTGTTTCTTTCTTTTTTTGTAAAACACAGAGGGACTGGAAATAATTCCATGAGGCATCCTCCCAATTCTTTCCCTACCATGTTCCCCTCCCCTGCTGCCATACCCAGAGATCCCTGCTTTTGGCTCAGGCTGGTAATTTCTACTGCCATGGCTGAGTGCGAGCTTCTATTGTGAAATTTGTTCAAAAATATACTCGGCGATGCAGTAATCAGTGAGTATGCAAATTACAGCCACAGTAAAAAGTGTGGGCTGTCAGAAAAAAACAGTGCAAACCACTACAGCAATCCACAAGCTCCATGTGAAAATGTCTCCCCACCACCACCACTTTCACACACTGACCAGAAGTGAGACAAAAAAAAAAAAAACAACAACAACACGCAAGCCCTGTTTGTATCCCAACATCACAGATAGTCCAGGTAATCTAGCAGCCTACTCCCCCCCCCCCCCCCTCCCAATAACAGAAAAACACAAACCCCCGACAGTCTAGTGGTCCCTTCCTTCCGCCGACCAGACCCCCTCCTCCCAACTTGAATAAATATTCCACAATAATCTTCTGTAGTGGCCCCTACCCTCCCCAACCCCCCACCCCAGATTCTCACCACCCATTTCAAAAAGTTGAAAAGCAAGAGCGCCATTATTCAAAACCTCATCCTTAGGAAATTAGGAATGCACAGGGATACGCCACTAGGGGGTCAGTATCAAATATTTTGTGGGGGGAGGTACAAAAGATTAAGGACTGGTGGTGGGACTGGGAGTCTGTGTGCATGTGTGTTTCTGTTTGAAGGAGGCTGTGGGTATATGTATGCAAAAAAAAGGTTTAGGTGGTAAACACTTTCAACATATTCAAAAAAACTTCTCCACTGTAATATCTATATTAAAAACATGGGAGGAGCCTGCAGCTATCCAAGATGGCCGACTGAATAGGTCACAAGTCTTACCGCTCTCTCTGTGAATCCACGATGCCTAAACGCAGAGGGAAATTGGCGGCCATTGCTCCCCCAGACCGACGAACCTCGGCGTTATGTGGTCCAATAGACTCCTTTTTGCGGGGACTTCAGGTGTTCGAGAGTGGATCGGTGAGCAGCGGAATGGTGGCGTCCGGGGGGAACGGAGGACCTGTGACGCTGCCCTCGCTGGATGTAACACTCAGCCCCGATCAGCGAGCTCCTCCCCCGCAACCCCAGAGCGTTTGTTCTCCAGTGTTGGCGTCGTCCCCGAGGCAGCTGGGAAATAGTACCACGGGAGAGATGATGGGAGCTGGAAATCTTGGCCTGGACAGCAGAGGAGCTGAGAGTGGGGTTTCCCCTCAGCCTACCCTGGTGATTCAAACTCAGATTGCGGGAGGCACGATTGCTGATGTAAGATCAGAAGGGGAAATCATTTCTACCGAATATACACCAAGCCAAGGTACTTTTAAATTTCTCGAGGAGAAACCTGCAGAGATTACCTTAGAAAGCCTATGGGCTTTAATAGCTAATTTGGGCAAAGCTTTATGTCCACAAATTAAGGACATTGAGACTCGAGTTATAAAACTGGAAGAAACTATTACAGCAGTTGAAGCTGATAAGAAAGAAATATTGATTAAGACTAAATCTCTAACTGAACAAGTAGAGAAAGTACAAGAAGTACAAATAAACACGATAAAAGATCTCACTAGTATGAGAGAGAAAATTGAAAATTTAGAGAATGCTCAAAGGTCTAATAATTTGAGATTTTTGAATTTCCCGAGGATGGTGACAACTATTCCAAGGGAAATGCTACATAGATACCTCAAAGAAATACTGGGATTTACAGATAACAACATTCCTCCTATAGAGCAAGTTTATTACTTACCAATAAAAATTCCTGAAACCTCAGTACAACAAACTGATCAACCTTTGGACGTCTCTGCTATATTAGAAGCTTCAACAACAGACTTAACAACATCAGCAACTCTGTTAGTAACATTGGCATTATCGTTAGATAAAGCCTTGATTATGAAAAAGTTTTTTAGAAATAGAGAGAAAACATTTTTGGGTTTCAATGTCCGTATATTTCCTGATGTGTCTAGAGACACTCAAAAAAAACGAAGACAATTTCTCTTGTTAAAGCCAGGTGTTCTCCAGTTAGGAGCTACATTTCTTTTACGTTATCCTTGCAAGTGTATAATTTGTTATCAGTCGGTTAAGTATGTTTTCTTTGAATCTATACAGCTTTCTGAATTTATCTCAGCAAGAAGGTCTTAGAGGTTAAGCATTGAATTTGTAAATGGATACCAAAGCGACTTGTCTTAATTTCTTATTATAATAATTGGTAAAATCTCCGCATTGTTAATCTTGGATCTATATGGTGGACTAGAGTGTACTTTGTTAAATAATTTGCTTTCTTTATTCTAAAAATGTTTTATTTCAGACAAATGTACCTTTACTGTATCAAGTGTAATACTTGTTTAAAAGTTGAAACTAATAAATATAAAATAAAAAAATAAAATAAAAAAAATAAAAACATGGGAGGAAAAAGCCTCAGAAAAATCGGGTAGCTTTAACACAGCGTTTATGCTCCCTTCTTTTAATCATAGGCTCAAAAAAAAATAAACCTCCCAGCTACTGCATCACTTTTATTTAACTTTAAAACGGTGCATCAATTTCTCAAAGCAAAACGTTCACACATAACTCAAGCAGCAGCAGTTGGGTGAGTAAACATTTTTTTTGTAAAGCAAGAAAAATTATATAGCAAGAAAAAAAACAAATCGAAAATTCACCTCTTGTACTTAAAGTCCACAAAACGGTTGCAAAAACATCCAGTGAGGACAGTAAATCAAGTTAATAGCTCAAAAAAGAGAAATGAACCACACAGAACTTTCACAGAAGGCAAAAGTAGAGACTAATAGACAATTATCACATTCCTGTGTTTTTTCTGCATTGTTTGTATACTGTACTTTGAGACTTTTGTTTTACTGTGAATGTTCTTAGACCGTACTGACTTGTTTACTTAGCCAACTACAACTGGAGGAAAAACTGCTTGACCACTACCAGTATTATCTGTGGTCGATTTGTAAACCTCTCCTCTTGAATGCAGCAAATAATTCTGAAAGGTGATGTTTTTTGGCAAGAAAATCTTTGGAGCTTCTATGCCTTTCAGGTCTTCCCTTTGTCTTTCACACCCCCTTAAATTCAGGAAAATAGCATTCAAAACAATTCCAAATCAACAACAACAAAAAAAGTAGAGGTTGTGCCTTTACCTGTTACTATTAGAACAGAGAGGATGCAGCAAACACCACTGGTGACAAAAGTCCTCATGGTGACAGAGAGAGGAGGAAAATGAGGCTGTGCACAGATGTATCTGAACTTTTACCATTACCCCGAGCGCACTCTATTTATATCAAAAATTTGAGAAAGGGGAGGGACAGAAGAAGTGAAGTAAGCTTTCATATTCCTAAAAAATGAAAGTGTCAGAGAAGGGAGTGAAGCAATAGTCTAGAAGAGCCACAGGCTGAGAACCATACACTTTTACTGCCTCAGTTTTACTATGTGGCTGTTTCCCTCTGGTTTGCCTATGAGAACCAGGAAAGCCAGGAGGATTTAATTCAGTGATTCCCAGTCAGGTTTTCAGGATATCCACAAGGATTATGCATGAGAGAGATATGCCTTCATGGTATGCAAATCTATCTCATGCATATTCCTTGTGGATAGCCTGAAAACCTGACTGGCTGAGGTTGCCCAGAGTAGACAAGCAGGATCAGAGGGAAACAACATCACTGATTCTAGGGAAGCAGAAGTGTATAGAGCCACAGATGGAATCACAAGGTGGGACTATATGTAAAAGAAGCATCTTTATTCAATGACCCGACACGGAAGGAAGGAGGTGAGATGACACATGCTTGGTATTCGAAAGTGACCTAAGTTAACGGTGTCTATCACAGCCACATTCCAAATCCTTGCCTGCCAAAACAGCCCATATATACCTGTGTGTAAGCTATGTGCCAGACCTAGGGAAAACAATATGTCGACAAGTCTCCAGGACAAAAAAAAACAAATTTGAAACAAGGCCTTAGACACATACCTATGTGATTGGGGGCAGGATATCTTCCCACTAGAGAGCTGCACGGGAACGGGGTTTGCGGGAATCCCGCGGAACCTGCGGGATTCCCGCAGGAATGGAAGCAGTTCTGTGGGGTTCCTGTGTGGACAGAAGCGGTTCCTGTGGGGTTCCCGTGGAGACGGAAGCAGTTCTGCGGGGTTCCCGTGGGGACGGAAGCAGTTCTGTGGGGTTCCCGCGGGGATGGAAGCAGTTCTGCGGGGTTCCCGTGGAAATGCAAGCTACACCTGCACCAGCCTCTCATCTACCGAATACCAAGTTCTTTGACTGCTGCCTCCTCCTCCTCCTCTTCCTCCTTGCTTTAACAGCACAAATTTTCCATTAAGGAGGTGGTAGAGACACAAATGATGATGGAATTCAAAAAGGTGTGGGATGAACACAGAGGATCTCTAAATAGAAAATGGAAGTTATAAAAAAACTAACCTTAAATGGCTGCATGTGTGTGGATGTGTGAAGTAATGCTTAGATGGCGACTCTGGCTGTGATTAACTAGGACCAATACCGGGCAGCTTTGTATGGTCTGTGTCTAATATATGGAAGTCTGGTTTAGGATGGGCTGGAAAGGGCTTAGACAGCAACTTCAGTGGCAGGAACATAAGGACAGTTCTGGACAGATTTTTACAATCTGTGACCCACAAATGAGAAGACACATAGACTGGAGTGGGCTTCAATGACAACTCCAGCAGTTGGAACATAAAGATAGGGCCAGATAGACTTCTATGGTCTATGTTCCAGAAACACAAAAGAAAGACCATAATCAAGTATATAATATCACACTCGTTGATTTAATCATAAATTGATAATGAGTGTGACTATTGGGCAGACTGGATGGACCATTCAGGTCTTTATTTGCTGTCACTTACTATGTTACAATTAATCCTCTTTGCTCCCGGGCTGATGAGCAGACCTCAGCTCTGACACAGGCATGAGCATCAGATGTCACCTGACCTACTGGTGCATGCATGTGGTGACCTCTCAGCATGCAACGCCAGTAAATCAGAGACAAATCTTACATGTGCACACCAGAGTGTTCCAAGTTTCAGCTTCCATTCCTTCCTTGCCTACAGTGCTGTGGCTCAAATCCAGAAAGAGACTGAAGGAGCTGACTGGAATTTTCTTTTATGTACCATTAAATTCTTACAGTGATGGGTGGGAATGGGTTAAATTCTTGCGGGGACGGGTGGGGATGGGTTAAATTCTTGCGGGGACGGGTGGGGACGGGTTGGGATGGGTTACATTTTTGCGGGGATGGATGGGGATGGGTAAGATTCCAATGGGGACGGGTGGGGACGGGTAAGATTTGTATAATTATGGTACAGCCAGAGATCCCCCCCACTGGAATGGTGGCGGGCCCAGTCATAGAGCTCAGGCCATTACAGACCTTGGCTGAGTCAGAAATCTGATGGCTGACATAACTGGGAGCTTACTGGAAAAGTATGGCCTAGTTTGTAGCCTGGATTGAGGCCTAAATAAGCTAAATTAGGAAAAGTTAGGTCAATAGATATGGAAACAAAATGGAGGATTTCAGCACAAAATGGAAGCTATGTCTGTTGCAAAGTGGAATTTTCTCTAATGTAAGTTTGAAAAACAAGTTGAGAAATGAGACTTTCCTGTGAGCAGGATTGTGGTCAGCCATGGTGTGAGAAAGGAAAGGTGTAGCTGGATGCAGGGTCTTGCTTAAGATTTGTGGTCAAGCGAGCTAAAGACAAAACCATGTTAGCAAGATAGAAGCTACTCATTAGCATGAGCCAATCAGTGACAACCATGACATTAGCATAGATCCAATCAGGTATATCTATTGTCATATTATTCATATCCTGAGGGCACCTATAAAAATCAGGGTATTTCCTGGTTTAAGTTAGAGAGAAAAGAAGGGTTGCCACTCTCTCTCTCCAAGGGAAACCAATGTGCCCAGTAGAATTGACAAATTACCTAATTGCTTTCCCTTGTAAAACCTCTAATTGGTAAGAGAAATTATAAAAGATTAGGAACTAATTAACACCTGTTTGCAGCTGGATTATTATATTCCTATAATTAATTGATTGTACGTGCCTGTTGTCAATCACTGATTTGACTTGTACCTTGGCAAATAAACTCCTCATTCCAAATGATGATTTGTGGACTTCACTTAATGATGAAAGGCTGTAAGTATAAATGCTTTTGCTGTATCAGGTTATCTTTCGCTGCATTGTATGACTTGTAATCTAAATCCAGTTTGTCATAAGGCTGGTATCTTTTCCTTAGACCTAACATCTCTCTTAGTGGCAATTCCTTTTAGAGCTTCATAACTCCTTGATTACCCCAGTACTAGTGCTATTTAGAGATGGAGTCAGATTTAAGGTCACTCCAGCCTTCTTGGGGGGCTCTGGACCCCTAAATTCACAACACATTCCAGCAGGGACGGGCGGGGATGGGTAAGATTTCTGTCCCCTGTGCAACTCTCTAGTTCCCACCACCACAGTGCTGTCTTAAGTGAATTGTGTTATATGCTTAAGGCCTGCGGCCTGATTGACATATTGATGGCATTGATGCATTTCCATATCTTTACTGTGCAAGAAAGTGGAATAAAATTTTATATTTACTCTTCTTGATAGCAAAGCTCAACTCCATTTGTTAGGAAGTAGGAATCAGGAAAAATTACTCACAACCAGATTTGTTACAAGTGGAATATACAGTGTGAGGGTCAAAAAGATCAGACCCCTGTTATGTTCAGCCTAATTTGGAAAAAAAAAACCTGGTGAAATATTAATCATTTTGGGCATACAGAAACGTTTTTGGTATACTGAATAGGACTTCCAAATATTTGCAGTCTGAGGGGCAGTTAAGTGGCTTCAGTAGCGACAGTACAACTAGGTGGTGATTTGTACATAAACACTAGTGCCTGGACTTCTCTAGGGGTATTACTATAACACACCCCGTAGTGGTGTAATGCGGAATTACAAATATAAATAATTTAGCAGAAAAAGGGCCCGGGTTATGGGGTTTCCAAAGAAACTCCACACACAAAGGGGATTTGACAAGAAAAATTAAGTAAATATTTTATTAAATAATAATAATAAAAATAACAACAATAATAATAATAATAGTAAATCAAAAAAATGGTAGTGTTTAAGCAGTGGTGTGCTGGTAAATGTTTAACAACAGGCTATCTCCCCGGTACACCTCTGTGCCCCCCCCCCCCCCCCGTCCACCTCTGCACCCCCCAAATTGCAGAGCTGGCTATAGCTGGGGAGAAAGCCTGCATTACTCCAGGGAAAAAAAATTTAAATGATCCCAGGTTCCAATCTAATTCATGTTTAATGTGGGATAAAATGCCATAAATAAGTAAATAAATATAAACTTTTAATGTTGAGCACCTGATTCTCAAAGTGGACATATTCCAAACACTATAATGAAAATAAAATGATTGTTGGTGACTTTGTTTTTCTGATCATGCTGGCCCAGTCTCCGATTCTGCTGCTATCTGTTCTCTTAACTCCGCTTCCAGGGCTTCCATTTATTTCTTTACTTTCCGCCTCTCTTCTTCATTTCTTGCCCTACATCCGTAAGTAAAAGCTGGGTCCTCCACAGACTTGATCCAGCTTCTGCCTATTTTCTTCATCCATGTGCAGTTTTTCTCCTCTCTTCCTTTTCCCTCATCTCATCTCCTTCCTCACTCTTCCCTCTCCTCCATCCATGTCCAGCAACCCTCCTCTCCCCTGCCCTCCCCTCCATCCACCCATGTCCAGCAACCCTCCTCTCCCCCCTGCCCTCCCCTCCATCCACCCATGTCCAGCAACCCTCCTCCCCCCTGCCCTCCCCTCCATCCACCCATGTCCAGCAACCCTCCTCCCCCCCTGCCCTCCCCTCCATCCACCCATGTCCAGCAACTCTCCTCTCCCCTCTCTCCATCCATATCCAGTAACTCTCCTCTCTCCTGCCGCCCTCCATCCATCCATACCCAGCGATTCTCTTCTCTCCCCTGCTCCCCTCTATCCATCCATACCCAGTGATTCTTCTTCCCCCTGCCCCTCTTCAGCAATCCATACCCAGTGATTCACTTCTTTCCCCTGCCCCCTCTATCCATCCATACCCAGCGATTCTCTTCTCTCCCCTGCCCTCCCCTACATCCACCCATGTCCTGCAACCTTCCTCTTCCCCCTGCCCTCCCTCCATCCACCCATGTCCAGCAATTCTCCTCCCCCCTCCCCTCCCTCTATCCATATCCAGCAACTCTCCTCCCCTGCCCCCTCCATCCATCCATACCCAGCGATTCTCTTCTCTCCCCTGTCCCCTCTAACCCATCCATACCCAGCGATTCTCTTCTCTCCCCTGCCCCCTCTATCCATCCATACCCAGCGATTCTCTTCTCTCCCCTGCCCCCTCTATCCATCCATACCCAGCGATTCTCCTCTCCCCTGCCCCCCTCCAGCCATCCATGCCCAACGATTCTCCTCTCCCCCACCCCCCTCCAGCCATCCATACCCAGCGATTCTCTTCTCTCCCCCGCCCCCCTCCATCCATCCATACCCAGTGATTCTCTTCTCTCCCCGCCCCCCTCCAGCCATCCATACTCAGCGATTCTCTTCCCTCCCCTGCCCCCCCTCCAGCCACCCATACCCAGTGATTCTCTTCTCTCCCCTGCCCCCTCAATCCATCCTAACCCAGCGATTCTCTTCTCTCCCCGCCCCCCCTCCAGCCATCCATACCCAGCGATTCTCTTCTCTCCCCACCCCCCTCCAGCCATCCATACCCAGCGATTCTCTTCTCTCCCCCGCCCCACCTTCAGCCATCCATACCCAGCGATTCTCTTCTCTCCCCTGCCCCCCTCCAGCCATCCATACCCAGCGATTCTCTTTTCTCCACCACCCCCTCCAGCCATCCATACCCAGCGATTCTCTTCTCTCCCCACCCCCCTCCAGCCATCCATACCCAGCGATTCTCTTCTCTCCCCGCCCCCCCTTCAGCCATCCATACCCAGCGATTCTCTTCTCTCTCCTGCCCCCTCCAGCCATCCATACCCAGCGATTCTCTTCTCTCCCCCAAACCCCTCCAGCCATCCATACCCAGCGATTCTCTTCTCTCCCCCGCCCCCCCCCTTCAGCCATCCATACCCAGTGATTCTCTTCTCTCCCCTGCCCCCCTCCAGCCATCCATACCCAGCGATTCTCTTCTCTCCCCCACCCCCCTCCAGCCATCCATACCCAGCGATTCTCTTCTCTCCCCACCCCCCTCCAGCCATCCATACCCAGCGATTCTCTTCTCTCCCCCGCCCCCCTTCAGCCATCCATACCCATCGATTCTCTTCTCTCCCCCACCCCCCTCCAGCCATCCATACCCAGCGATTCTCTTCTCTCCCCCACCCCCTCCAGCCATCCATAACCAGTGATTCTCTTCTCTCCCCTGCCCCTCCTCCAGCCATCCATAACCAGTGATTCTCTTCTGCACCTGCCCCCCTCCAGCCATCCATACCCAGCGATTCTCTTCTCTCCCCTGCTCCCCTCCAGCCACCCATACCCAGCAATTCTCCTCTCTCCCCTGATTACCTCCGTCGAAGCGGCCGCGTCTTTGAAAGCCCTGCCCGTCTCTAGCCTTCCCTTCGAGTTCATTCCCTCAGAGTCCCGCCCTTGCGGAAAGAGGAAATGACATCAGAAGGTGGGACTCTGAGGGAACGAACTCGAAGGGAAGGCTAGAGACGGGCAGAGCTTTCAATGACGTGGCCGATTCGACAGAGGTAATAAAAATGATTTAAACTCATCCAGGGCGGCGCAGGCAAACAAGGGCAGTGGTGGGAGGTGAGGTAAATGGGGTAAGCATGGCTTGTGGCGTCCTCCTGCCATGCTTACCTAGTTTACCGGAGCTGGCTCACCGTGCTAAACAACCGGCTCACAAGATCTTTAAAAAATTAACAACCGGCTGTTGTGAGCCGGTGCGAGCCAGCTCCAGCACACCCCTGTGTTTAAGTATGTTTCAGTAACAGAGTACCATTCATTGAGGTAGGATGATATTACAGCAGAATGGTACCTGTTGTTAAATATTTCACAATAAACATTATAATGGCAATAAGATGTCGAACTTTGCAGCAATTAGCATTTCAACAATTTCAAACTTAATTCCTGTAATGATACAAAATATCTTACTCACTTTCCCCGAACTAGGTTGTTGCTTGGCTCTCCTCAGCCCCTCCACCTCAAGGATTACGAACCTCAGCAACAAGAAGATCAAATACCCAAATACACCCTCACAGAGGGGCCCTTTTACAAAGGTGTCTTAGGTTCTACACACAAGAAGCATGCGCCAAAACGAGACTACCACTAGGCTAGCGCATCCCCCTGGTGGCAATTTTGGATTTGCCACGTGCCCATACCACCGGGAAATATTGTTTATTTCCTATCACGTGCAGTATTTCCGGTGGTAATCAGCAGTTGGTACATGCCAACCAGTCACCGCGCATGTAGTACATAAGCCCTAACCGCTAGATCAATGGGTGGCATTGTAAGAATTATATATTTCTATTCTCCACCAATTACCTATAAGGTAATATAATAAGCATAAGAATATGTAAGAAAAGGGGAATTAAATATTATATTTGTTGAATTACATTAACCTGCCCTGCAAGGTTTAAGGACATGTGCTCAGAACATAAAGACCATATCTTTAACTTTAAAAAAGGTTTATTAACAATACAGGTAATGTAATAATGTCTGAATTATAAATTATGCTGGAAATGGTAACTCACTTTGATAGAAGCTGGTAGCTGGTTGGAGTGATGAAGGAAATCCTCTCTGCTAAAGAAATCTTTTGTTGTAAAGTTGTTTTCTGGAGCCTGGAGAAAATCTTGTCAGGGTGTGTGTAATGTCCAGCAGAGAGGCAGGAGGCAGACCCAAAGAGAAGCAGATCCCAAGAGAGTGAGCTGGGCATTTTCCAGGCTTTTTATATTTTCTTACTGGACCCTAGGCTGAAGTCAGGGTACTTGATCCAATGAAAACTCAGGGATAGCTGAAAACTGGTTTCATCTAGTTTTGAGAAGGGGCATGGTAACTGGTCCCATGTTTAATGACATCATCTGGACATCTGCTGGTCCATTGTCTGAGAGTGATTGAGCTTAGATGGGCTTAGTGTCTGAGAATAGGTGGAGGTGTAGTCTTTTGTTAGGCATAGTAGATGTGTTGATGGGCTTAGGTAACCACCCAGCTAGTTTGTCAGTAGTTTTCCAGGGGGAAGGGGAATGTGAAATGAAAGCCAGACCAGTTTATCTGATTCTGTCCCAATAAGTCTTTAAAGCTGTATTTTTATATTGGTATCTGATCCAGCAAAATCAATAACTCATATTATGCTACAGCATTAAGGGCTCAGGTCGGTATTAGGCATGCGCTGGTTTCAGTTCTACCGTATGCCCTTTTCCCGTCCCATTAAAAAAAATACCTTTTTTCCTGATGTGGTAAAAATTGACCCGGCGCATGCCAAAAACATGTGCGCACACTACCACTTTTTACCGCAGCTTAGTAAAAGAACCCCATAGTATTAAAAAAAACAAAAAAGGAAACTCTTTTGCCTTAACATGACTTAAATTCTTAACATGACTCATATTCTTGTATTATTATTAATTGTATCTCTACTCAGCCATGGCAATAACCAGGGCGGAACATTGTAAGCCACATTGAGCCTGCAAATAGGTGGGAAAATGTGGGATACAAATGCAACAAATAAATAAATAAATTCAGACTGATCAGTGTCCTAAGGTGGATGTGCATATACTCAGTGAATTCAGGCCTGAGATTTCTTTTATTAGGGTAAATTGGTGTGCACACAGTGATATTACCAGTATCTCAAATCTTCACTTGCATTGCAGCTGTCTTGCAGTACCTTTGAAGTCCTCTGGCATTAGCATTAGCTCCCAGGTTCAGGAACTCCGGAGTAGCTACTGACCTGACTTTTAAAAACATAAAAAGAGAAAATCCTGACTCCCTATCTCTGATGAGTGCACCCTCACTTCAATCAGTGTGGGGGGGGGGGGGGGGTTGGCCATGGGCTGTGAAAGCTAGCTACTCCAGGAAAAACATAAGCAGGGGAGCTCCTCTCTAGTTGTCACCTTTTTTCCCCCTAAGATTCTCTTCCAGTTTCTCTTTCCCACCTATACTATACCCCATACTAGCACTGTCAGGGAGGTAGGCAGGATCTCCCAGAAGTAGATGCCTGGCAGGAGGTATGTGCAGTTGCAGGACAAGAGTACTTGGTACAGGATTTTAATTTCTCCTAAGTAGACCTTTCTCTTGGGAACAGGTGCTTCAGCTGGGATACACTTTAATGCAGGCTTTCTTTGGGTCTGGAAACACTGCTCAGGAGGGGCAGTTTCCTCTTCATGGCAGAACTCCCCTTACTGGGCAGCCTCTTGAGGGGCAGGCTTCACTCTCTCTGGGCCAGGGCACACGCGGCTGGACACACACTCAGGCCCAACTCTTTAGGGATGTAGGGCCCCCAGCCATTCATTCCACTCTCTTCTGGCTTCTTGCTCTGGCCCTGCTCTAGACTGCACAGCTCCTGTAGGACAATACTATACCCAGCACATCCCTGCGCATCTCTCAGGGTAGATCTGCCCTAGTCCCAGCATGACACCACTTCTCAGCACAGTCCCACTGGCTCCTTTGCCTTGCTCGCCGTCTGTGCTGATCTCTGTTGCGGATGCTATTGCTCCTCTTCCCAGCTTGTCTGCATTCCTGCAGCTCAGCTTCTCCTGTTTCCCAGCTTGCTCCAGAATCCCTCCTTCCCTCTGTTTGCCTGCTTCAGTGCCCTACACTTTCCCAGACTTGCTTGCAGCTCTCATTCTCTCAGGTTACTCACAGTTCAGCTTTTCTCCTTTATGCAGGCTTGTCTATCCTCTTCAGCCTGGAGCTCTCCAGCTCCCCAGGCTTTCTTCCCTGCATTGCAATCTGGGCTTGCTTTATCTCAGGCTTGTAGCCTCACACACTCATGGCTTGTTCTCTCTTGCTTCCTGCTTCTCTCTCCCAGTCCTCCTGCCACCTCATTGGTCCAAATTTGCACCCTTTGCCAGGCCCTGGCTCCTATTGGCTACCTTCCACACTGCCCCTCAAGCTCCCAGCTTCCCCTGTGGCCTCAAACAGCCAATAGACCTCACTGCACATCACCCGCCCTCCCCACAGTTACCAAATCCATACACTTTAAATAGTAAAACTCCCTTGTCTGGCTCTTAGACCTTTCACACCCCCTTTCAGGTGCTCAGGTTTTCACATACCACTCTAAAGCATGGGCTTTAGAGTGGCCTGTGAAAACCTGAACATTTAAAATCACTTTTAAACCCCAAACCAAGAAATCCACAATTTGTAGCACTTCACATTCAAAACTTCAGTAAAGAAAGTCTGGCAGCTCTAGGTACCAGAATCCTTAGTTTTATAACTGTGCTGGAGCATTTTAAACACTTTAAACATTTTAACTGAAAGGTGTCAGTGCCAGTCTTCATTTGGAGCACTGTTTCTGGGCTGACCTGAGCCCCCCTCCCCTTTCAGGTAAGCAAAAATTTATAACGGCAGGTTACATTATCACATTAACAGGTCTATATGGATATGTGGAAAGGCATTATCTTTTGACCCATTATGTATAAATTGCTGGAATTAAGATGTTAGTCTTTTGTAATAGGTATATTTATTTTACAGCAGACTGCTTGAACTGTTAGTTTTAAACCACAGCTGTAGTCCCCTGCTGTGCATTAGTGAAAAATTCATTGATTTGAATATAAGCCTTAGTCTATCACATTTATTTAAATGTAATACCTATTTGCCAGGTATCATCACTGTCAATCTGTAAACAAATATACACTAGCCTGTGCTCAGTTTAAGAATTAGTAATATATCAATAAATGAGGACATACAAGTCTTAATAGCAAAAAGGTAATTCTAACTTCTGGTCACCAGTCAGCCCCTTATATATGGAATTTGGCATCTTAAATACACAGGATTAAAAGATTACAGGACAGGTGCATAGGTTAGTTTACTAGAGACTGCATACATATGGATTATACTTTCCACAATAGTCTCCTTCGCCCCTTGACCATTTGATTACCCAGTATTTATTGGAGTTACAAAATGGTTACTAATCAAATATGAATGACCCACAATGTTTCCCTTCCATTAAGGTCTCTATGAGGCATATTTTCAAAGCACTTAGCCTTCCAAAGTTCCACAAATAACAGTATACCTGTCACGATGGTGACAGTTTCCTTGGCTGTGCTCACCTCGCCCTCTGGTGGCCAGAACTGGTGGCTGCTATGGACTGTCACCTGTTCCAGACTTCAGCCCAGTCTGGTCCGTAGCTGCCTTGTGATTCCTGCAGTGAACTCCAGCTGCTGATGGGCTTTATTAATGACCTGGAAACTTCTGTGTTTGCCATTGCATCGTCTAAGGTCCCTGGTTTGTTGGTGCTTTGTTGCACTTCTGCCTAGTCTGGTTTCTTGTTTGAGGTTCTTGTTCGGTTCTAGTTAGTCTGAGTGTAGTTTAGTTTAGGTTTGTTGCTTATTTCTTAGTCTTGTTTCTGGTCTGTATTCCTGATCTAGTTTCTGTTTGTCTGTGTCTCTCTCTCTTAGTGGCTGCATGGCAGCTTTCAGTCCTGACTCTTTTCTGTTTGTGTTCTGGCTTAGTGGCTGCTCTGCAGCTTTCAGTACTGACTCTTGTCTGTCAGTGTTTTTCAGTGGCTGCTTGGCAGCTTTCAGTTCCTGTCCTTTAGCTTGTCCATTTCCTGCCTTGTGTAGTATTGTCTGTCTGTGAGTCCTAGCCCAGTTTCCTGCCTTGCTGCCCATGTATATTCCTTTCCCCTGTGACCCTTAGTCCCAGTTCAGCCTAGTTGGTATCCAGTTCCTGCCCTGTCCGGTAAGTCTTGCCGGTTGCCTGCACCCAGGGGCTCATCTCCTGGGGAAGGGCGGTCAAGTGCAGGTGAAGTCTAGCTATTTCTGTCAGAGTTCTGCCTTGTCTCTGGTGTGGGGTGGTTTTGCCTGCCACTGCCGCTCCACAGCAGTGGTCCAAGGGCTCACAAACCCAGGTTCTGCCTTGAAAACCTAACAATACCCTGCTATTCACATTTTGAGACAGTAAGGTAATGCACATTCAGCAAAGGGTCATATATAGGTTAGTTAATGGCATACCATATTCTAGTCTAATAAATGGAGCTACAAGTATATTTCTAAGATAGAATTCAGTTCCACATCACCACTATGCTAAGTCTTTGATTTAACTAGAAATGAAATAAGCTCTGTGCTTCAGTATGCTTTCTGCCTGTGTCTTGGTTTATGTTCCTCTTGCCCTCTGGTGGCCAGAACCGGTGGCTGCCATAGACTTTCCAGACTTTCTTTCTGGTCCGGTCTGATCCAGATATTCCAGCCCTCCAGACTTGGTTTAAAGTTTGGCAGCTAGCCTCACCCGTAGCTGCCTCATGATTCCTGCAGCTTGAGTTCAGCTGCTGATGGGTTTATTATCACCTGGAACCTTCTGAGTTTGCCTTTGCATCATCTAAGGTCCCTGGTTTGTTGATGCTTTGTTGCACTTCTGCCTAGCCTGGTTTCTTGTATTGTTCCTTGTCTGATTCTAGTTAGTCTGTGTGTAGTTTAGCTTAGGTTTATTTGCTTGTTTCCCTAGTCTTGTTTCTGGTCTGTATTCCTTGTCTAGTTTCTGTTTGTCTGTGTCTCTTGCTTAGTGGCTGCTCTGCAGTTTTCAGTCCTGTCTCTTGTCTGTCAGCATTTGTACCCTGTTTTAGTGGCTGCTCTGCAGCTTTCAGTCCTGTCTCTTGTCTGTCAGTATTTGTACCCTGTTTCAGTGACTGCGTGGCAGCTTTCAGTTCCAGTCCTTTAGCTTGTCCATTTCCTGCTTTGTGTAGTATTGTCTGTCTGTGAGTCCTAGCTCAGTTTCCTGCCTTGCTGCCCATATATATTCCTTTCCCCTCTGACCCTCAGTCCCTGTTCAGCCTAGTTGGTATCCAGTGCCTGCCCTGTCCGGTAAGTCCTGCCGACCGCCTGCTCCCAGGGGCTCAACTCCTGGGGAAGGGCGGTCAAGCACAGGTGAAGTCTAGCTGTTTCTGTAAGAGTTCTGCCTTGTCTCTGGTGTGGGGTGGTTTTGCCTGCCACTGCCGCTCCACAGCAGTGGTCCAAGGGCTCACAAACCCAGGTTCTGCCTTGAAAACCTAACAATACCCTGCTATTCACATTTTGAGACAGTAAGGTAATGCACATTCAGCAAAGGGTCATATATAGGTTAGTTAATGGCATACCATATTCTAGTCTAATAAATGGAGCTACAAGTATATTTCTAAGATAGAATTCAGTTCCACATCACCACTATGCTAAGTCTTTGATTTAACTAGAAATGAAATAAGCTGCAAGTTTTTTTATTAAATGTGTACTCTGCTGTGTTGTGTACTCTGATATAACAAGAACTGTAGTAGATAAGTTTATCTAGAGCATTTATCATTTAATTTAAAATAGTGCTTTTATGACTTTGCATCTGAAAAGGGAATGGGACTTGATATACTGCCTTTCTGTGGTTTTTTGAACTACATTCAAAGTGGTTTACATAGTATATACAGGTACTTATTTATACCTGGGGCAATGGAGGGTTAAATGACTTGCAGGAAAAAGGAGTAGGGCAAGCTGGCTCTTTCCAAACAACAGGGATTCCAAATCTTTATTGAGAGATACCAAAATGATTCGACACAGCTGCTATGTTTCGGTGCCAGAGTGCCTGCCTCAGGAGTCTGATGGTATATTCAGATGGTATTTTCTGTTTCTGGTTGTTTAAAACAAGAGACAAAAGTAGTGTAGAAACACTAAAAAGCTCGATATACTTCTGGTGTCTGCCAAAGTTGTCCAAGTGAAGTATAAAAAGAAGGCACTCTGGCGCTGAAACAAAGCTTGGAAAGAGCCAGCTTGCCACCAGGATCAAAGTCTGCTGCACTAACCACTAAGCTACTCCTCTGCTCTGAAGAAGGGCTGAGCACTCATTCCATTATTAAAATTTGCAGGCTTGCCCTGCTAGAAGCACATCACTCTCTAAATAAACTAAAATTCTTCTTGTCACAAGAAGCTTAACAAAAACATATGTTATGCCAATTCTTCTGCTAAGAGAGCTTTTGATGTCCTCTAAAGTGAGGAATTTGTGAAATAATTAGTCACAGGTTTTAGAGGTCTGTGTCTATCTGCGGTGGTAATAGAAATGTGCTGAGGCAAAATGTAACTACATGTGATATGGGTAAAGAGTTGTATTGTGTTCGATTACATTATTAGCCTATTAAGACCTCATTAATATGCTCTAGACAACTATTTATTGTGTTGGGCATGTAAGTCCATAACTTTAAAATATGTGGTTTTTACGTACATCATTCCACTATCACAATAGAGTTTACAATGCACCTGTGTCATATTTGATCCATTATTGGCACTTGTTGTTTACTTATAATGTTGATGTTCATACATTGCATTCCATTGTTTGAATAATTATTGTGGTGAACACATTTTCCATCACACATTCACATGGACTGATACATAATCCGACACTGAAGCCTGATGGACTGTGCTATGCACTTGCAGTTATATACAGATGCAGCCATGGACATCCCTAGTGTTATACATGACATTTAGCAGCATTTTTTTATTACATTTGTACCCCGCGCTTTCCCACTCATGGCAGGCTCAATGCGGCTTACATGGGGCAATGGAGGGTTAAGTGACTTGCCCAGAGTCACAAGGAGCTGCCTGTGCCTGAAGTGGGAATTGAACTCAGTTCCCCAGGACCAAAGTCCACCACCCTAACCACTAGGCCACATTTATTCATTACAATCCATTTGTCACATCCGTCGCTCCCTCCGGCTGCTCCTCCGCGGGAAGCAGGAGCCGGCGTCCACCACGACGAAGGCCGGCTTTCTTGAGGCCACGGAGGGGAGCCGGGGCTCGCCGTGGTGATGGCCGCCCAGTCCGGGGCCAAGGCTGGAGGCCGGCGATCGCGGCTGCCGGACTCTCGATCGCCGGCTACAGGGGCTGTGTTTGTGCCAGTAAGGGAAATGGCGCCGAGGCGCAATGGCCGGGGTCTTCTTCATTCTTGGGCGCGGGAACCCAAAGCTCCGCCTCAGAGGAGTTAGACTGGAAGGCCAGCACGATAGATCCGCCTGGGAGATCGGTCAGAGCCAATCAGAAGGGTTCTGTCGATAACCAAGTTCTGATTGGCCGGCTATGTCTACGGGGGCTGGACGGCTGACTGCCGAACAGTATTTAAGGAATGAGCCTGAGATAGGATGTTGCTTCAGGTTCTGTTACCCGAGGCCAGCCTCCGTGGTTCCTGTGTTCAGTTGGTTTCCTGGTGTTGCTGATTTTGGACTTTTGGACTGTTTCCTGGTTTACTCTGCTAGCTGCCTGCCTTGACCTCTTGCCTGACTCTGACTACTCTGCTAGACGCCTGCCTTGACCTCTTGCTTGACTCTGACTACGCTGTTAGCTGCCTGCCCTGATCTGTTGCCTGTTTGTGGATGTCTCTATTCCACCTGCCCGCTTCTCTCCTGGCTCCAGTCCCGGTCAGTCCGTCAACCCCGCGGTTCCTGAAGTCCCGTTGACTGCCTGCAGCTGGGGGCTCAACCCTTGGTGAACGGCGGTCGCCGCGGGTGAAGACTTGGGGTTGCATGGCTGTCCTTTGAGGTCCTTCGGGGCCTTACGGGACCTAAGGGCTCACCTTCCTTGTGGACAAGACACCATTATAGTGATTGTGCTCCAAAGTGACTTTTCTCCCATGAACCTTTAAGTGATTCCCACTGCAAGTATTTGGCTTGCAAACATAAAGACATTTGACTTCCATGGACATTCACTATTTGCATTGCACATCCCTTGATTGCATCTTGAGTGGGCTTTATTTAATGCAGTCATATTTGCTTGCTATATTATATCTACATACGCTCATATATTTACCGTTTGTTTAAACATACTTATATTACTGATTGTTAATGCATTGCTTTACATTTCTATAGAACTAGCATATGTTGTATTGGGGATTTTTCAATTATACTTGTATTACTAGGTCATATTGTAGCATGATATAATGAATTTATTTATTTGTGCTGGATACAGATATATAAAAATGTTTTGCTAAAACTTTGAATGTAGCTTGTTCAGAAAGTATATCTGGCCCCATCCTCCTCCTTCAGATCACTGAAAGCCTGAAACAAAAGAACTGTTCCAGAGCCTAACAAAAGCAGACTGAGTTGCTACAGAAGAGTTAATTACAGTGCTTTTTTTGTGCCGGTACGCACTGGTACGGCGTACCGGCACCTTTTTTGTAGGTCCCCTCCCCGACCCAGTCCCCACCTGCCTACCAGCTCCGTGCCGATGACCCTCCTCTCCTGCCACCCGGCACCGTGATGACCCAGCCTTTAAAAAAATCAACGAAGCGGCGGAGCAGTGCCTCGCGTCTGCCTGTAAAAGAAGAAAAATTCCCTCGTCGGCCAGCCTTCCCTCACTGTGTCCCGCCCTCTGTCGTAACTTCCTATTTCAGCGAGGGAAGGCCGGCCGACGAGGCAATTTTTCTTCTTTTACAGGCAGACGCGAGGCACCGCTCCGCCGCTTCGTTGATTTTTTTAAAGGCTGGGTCATTACGGTACCGGGTGGCAAGAGAAGAGGGTCGTCGGCACAGAGCTGGTAGGCAGGAGGGGACTGGGTTGGGGAGGGGGGCTCAGGTGGGTATGGGTGGCTGGAGGGAGGGGGAGCAGGGAAACGAAGATAGTCGCTGGATATGGGTGGAGGGCAGGGGGGACAGGGGGGTTGCTGGACATGGGTGGAGGACAGGGGGGGCAGGAGGGTCGCTGGACATGGGTGGATGGCAGGGGGACAGGGGGGTTGCTGGACATGGATGGAGGGCAGGGGAGGGCAGGGGGGACAGGAGGGTCGCTGGACATGGATGGATGGCAGGGGGGACGGGGGGGTTGCTGGACATGGGTGGATGGCAGGGGGGACGGGGGGGTCACTGGACATGGGTGGATGGAGGGCAGGGGAGAGGAGGGCTGCTAGACATGGGTGGATGGAGGAGAGCAAAGGGAGAGAGAAGAAATGCTGGACATGGATGGAGGCGAGGAAAGAGTGAGGAAGGAGATGAGATGAGGGAAAAGGAAGAGAGGAGAAAAACTGTACATGGATGTAGAAAATAAGCAGAAGTTGGATCCACTGGACAGTCAAGTCTGCGGAGACAGTCAAGTCTGCGGAGGACCCAGCTTTTACTTACGGATGTAGGGCAAGAAATGAAGAAGAAAGGAGGAAAGTAAAGAAATAAATGGAAAGGAAGCCCTGGAAATGGAGTTAAGAGGACAGATAGCAGCAGAATCTGATACTGGGTCAGCATGATCAGAAAAACAAAGTCACCAGACAACAAAGGTAGAAAAAAATCATTTTATTTTCATTTTAGTGTCTGGAATATGGCCAATTTGAGAATTTACATCTGCTGTCTTATTTTGCACTGGGTATACTGGAGCTGTAACAGCTTACAGAAATTATTTATAATGAAAAAAAAATCACGTTATATTTTTCTCCTATACTAGTATAATATTTTCAATGATGTCTGTTTATATGCGCTATGGCTGGTATAAGGGGTGTGGCAAATGTGGGTGTGGCTATAATAGGGGTGGAGTCATAAGTGGTGACTCCGTCCACAATGAGTACCGGCACCTTTTTTTCTACAAAAAAAGCACTGCATGTTACACACACAGAGTGCACACACTTCCAAGCCCAAGTTGAAGTTACCTGTATCTTTCTGTACCTAGTCAGGGTCCCTTTGCCCAGTTTTCTCCCAGTACTCTCTTCTCTTCTTCAGTATTGCTCTGTATTTCATGAAGCACTGCGGAATGTTGTCCTGTCCTATGCACATGCTCATGTGCTCCTCTGGGTTCGGGGCTCTTTAAATGAGGCCTTGCAGTCTTGGGGGAAGCCTTCCAAACACAGCACTGCCCCAGCCTACATGGTCCCGAATCAACCTCCCTTCACTCACTGGTGTGACTCGGCACGAAGGGGTTTTCCCACTTGTGTTACACTTGTGCTTTGCTGACAGAAGCACCAAAGGGATACACGAGACAGTCTAGATTAACTACATGTACAACTTTGCATTTGAAAATGCTCCACATAGTAACATAGTAGATGACGGCTGAAAAAGACCTGCATGGTCCATCTAGTCTGCCCAAGATAAACTCATATGTGTATACCTTACCTTGATTTGTACCTGTCTTTTTCAGGGCACAGACCGTATAAGTATGCCCAGCAGTATTTCCCAACCACCAGTCCCGTCTCCCATCACCGGCTCTGGCACATACCGTATAAGTCTGCCCTCCCCTATCCTAGCCTCCCAACCACCAACCCCTCTTCCCCCCACCTGCTCCCCAGAGTGTGATTGTCAATGATAACGACCTGTATGGTACAGCTACTGTTACAGGTGGTTGCTTCATGCAGTTCTCACCCCTCTAATACCGTTTTTATTCCGTAAGGTTATGCGTCTCCGTTCTCCCACTGTACTTTTTTTTTCATTTTGCACTCCCGCCCCAACACTCCAAGACTTGCACTCATTTGTGTTACAGATTACACACATTTTTTTATGTCACGTACAATGACTTTTATTGGACATGATATTTACACTGTACACTGTACAGAACATGCGAATTATACATTTGTAAGGGCATTTTACAAAATATAAGATACATTTATCTGCATGCATCATCATCCACATTTGTTGTATAAAACATGGTTTTCAAACGCCACAATACCAAATATCATAGGTAATGACACATGGTCTACGCTTCCCGTGGTCTGCAAGATCCTAATACACTTGTTTTGTACGTATGGGGTGTGGATGGTTCAATACATTGATAAGGCCATTTTGGAAAGGTATTGCAACATTTGTGTGTATCATCAAACTAATTTGTGGTACACAAATATGAACAGTTTTGTTTAACATGATTCACGTGTATCAAGCATGGCTTTCATACGCTGCTATACCAAATATATCACATAATGACAGATGGTTCAAGCTCCATGTGCTATGCAAGATCCAATTTTTTGATTATGACAATCATTTTTTGAAATGGATGTGAATTGACAGGCAGTGTATCTTCATTCTGGAAAAGGGAGGCACACGTGTCATCTTGATGAGTGTTGTGGGTGTTTAAGCTGCCCCAGCCTTGAGCCAACTAACTGTGTCCAACGAGAGATCATTTGACTTTAGGTCAGCACCCACAAGGGTTGTTTTACAGCTCTTCTATTGTGCTACTGTTGGGAAGATAGGTACATCATGGGTTCCACACATCTGTACATTACCTCCCCCAAATGGGGCCGGGCGGGATGGTGTGTGTCTCTTCCTACAACACACTTCATGTACCTTCTCTTGTTACGGTGTATGATGCAGCCAGTAGGCGTCTAGCATGTTACATATTTGTGCTTCTCACAGCCACGAGCATGCGGGGAGAGTGCGAGAGAATGGAGGTCTGCTTTCTGGTATAGGTGTACTTTGTACTTTGCGGCCTCACGGGTGTGATGGCCAACGGTCTGTGTCCCTGATGCGCTGTGCTTGTAATGTTTAACCTGTAGAGGACATGTGTGAGACGTTAAAGCCACATTTGTGTACTGTTGTACTTTACTGTGGATGTCTACGCCCTCTCCAGCCACGCTGGCATTTGTACTAGGGGTTCCAGAAATTCCTCACCTACATAGGTGCTGTCACTCGATAAGCCTGCAGTACTCTAAATGGTTGGTTTCCAGCACGGCTGTTCCAATGATGTACCCATGTGCCCTGCAGTAGCCCGATATGGTGTTTCACTCTCTGTTCCTTGTGTTCTTGTGCCCCCTCAGCACCTTTACTTTAAGCCATGGATGGGAGCTGTGAAATAGCAAAAGCTTTGTGGTGCGTTTACTTATTTTTTGGGAGTTAATCTACAGCTGTTTAAAACACATAATGTACCTACAGTATGTGCCCTACATTTGTTTTCCAGTACAGCTGGTCCTCTGTTCCACTTCTGTTTTTACACATTGGTGTTTCACTGGTGTGAGGAAATCAGCATAAAGGGATGGTTTCCTGCACAGCTGTTGCACTGTTCCACTTTTGTTTTCACACATTGGTGTTCAAGTGCAGGGAGGAGGTTACCGAAAAGGGTTGGTCCAGTGATATACTTTTGTTTTCACACAGTGGTGCTCCAGTGGAGGGAGGGAGTTAGCGAAAGCGGCTGTTGCACTGTTCCACTGTACTTTTCACACATTGGTGTTCCAGTGGAGGGAGGTGTTATTGAGGGTGCACAATAACAGAAGGGACATGGAGTGAAACAGCTTATTTGGCTACTGTACAGCACATAGGCACATCATGTGTTCAACACGGCTGTAGAAGCCCCCCCCCCCCCCCCCCCGCCAAACGGTGGGTTTCCTGCACATCTGTTGCACTGTTCCACTTTTGTTTTCACACATTGGTGTTTCAGTGGAGGGAGGTGTTATTGAGGGGGTACAATAACAGAAGGAACATAGAGTGGAACAGTTAAGCTTGCTTACTGTTGGGAAGATAGTTACATCATGGGTTCAACACAGCTACAGATACCCTCCGCCAAACGGTGGGTTTGCAGCACAGCTGTTGCACTGTTCCACTTTTGTTTTCACACATTTGTGTTCCAGTGGAGGGAGGTGTTATTGAGGGTGTACAATAACACAAGGAACCTAGAGTGGAACAGTTTAGCTTTGTAACTGTTGGGAAGATAGTTACATCATGGGTTCAACACAGCTTTAGTGTTGACACGTTGGTATTCAAGTGGAGGGAGGAAGTAGGCGTTTTTGAGGGGGCCCAAAAACTGAAGGGACATAGAGTGAAACAGCTTTGTGGGCTGTAGATACCCTTCACCAAACGGCGGGTTTCCAGCACAGCTGTTGCACTGTTCCACTTTTGTTTTCACACATTGGTGTTCCAGTGGAGAGAGGGTGTTAGCGAAAAAGGTGGGTTTGCAGCACAGCTGTTGCACTGTTCCACTTTTGTTTTCACACATTGGAGTTCCAGTGGAGAGAGGGTGTTAGCGAAAAAGGTGGGTTTGCAGCACAACTGTTGCACTGTTCCACTTTTGTTTTCAGACATTGGTGCTCCAGTGGAGGGAGGTGTTTTAGTGGGCACAAAAACAGAAATGAAACAGCTTTGCGGCTTGTAGCTATCCTCTGCCAAACGGTGGGTTTCTATCACAGCTGTTGCACTGTTTCAATTTTTAGGGTTGACACGTTGGTATTCAAGTGGTGGGAGAATGGAGGTCAGCTTTCTGGAATAGGTGTACTTTGTACTTTGCGGCATCATGGGGGTGGTGGTCAACGATCGGTGTCCCTGATGCGCTGTGCTTGTAATGTGAAACCTGTAGAGTACATGTGGGAAACGTGTCAGCCACATTTGTGTGCTGTAGATGTCTACGCCCTCTCCAGCCACGATGGCATTTGTACTGGGGGTTACAGAAATTCTTCACCTACATAGGTGCTGTCACTCCATAAGCCTGCAAGAATCAAAACGGTTGGTTTCCAGCACAGCTGGTCCCATGATGTACCCAAGTGCCCTACGATTGCCCGATAAGGTCTTTCACTCTCTGTTCCTTCTGTTCATGTGGCCCCTCAGCACCGCGGAGTACAGCGACGGATGAGAGCTGTGAAATAGCAACAGGTTTGTGGTGCATTTATTTTTTTGTGGGAGTATATGTACAGCTGTTTGGAACCCATGATGTACCTATGTGCCCAACGGTTGGTTTGCAGTACAGCCGGTCCACTGTTCCACTTTTGTTTTCACACATTGGTGTTCCAGTGGAGGGAGGTGTTATTGAGGGGGTACAATAACAAAAGGAACATAGAGTGGAACAGTTAAGCTTGCTTACTGTTGGGAAGATAGTTACATCATGGGTTCAACACAGCTACAGATACCCTTAGCCAAACGGTGGGTTTGCAGCACAGATGTTGCACTGTTCCACTTATGTTTTCACACATTGGTATTCCAGTGGAGGGTAGGTGTTATTGAGGGTGTACAATAACACAAGGAACCTAGAGTGGAACAGTGTAGCTTTGTAACTGTTGGGAAGATAGTTACATCATGGGTTCAACACAGCTTTAGTGTTGACACGTTGGTATTCAAGTGGAGGGAAGAAGTAGGCGTTTTTGAGGGGGCCAAAAAACTGAAGGGACATAGAGTGAAACAGCTTTGCGGGCTGTAGATACCCTCCGCCAAACGGCGGGTTTCCGCCAAACGGCGGGTTTCCAGCACAGCTGTTGCACTGTTCCACTTTTGTTTTCACACATTGGTGTTCCAGTGGAGAGAGGGTGTTAGCGAAAAAGGTGGGTTTGCAGCACAGCTGTTGCACTGTTCGACTTTTGTTTTCACACATTGGTGTTCCAGTGGAGGGAGGTGTTTTTGAGTGTGCACAAAAACATAAGGGACTTAGAGGCAGATGCACTAAAGCTAAATGAGCCGTTAATGACTCTCCAACGAGGAAAATTTGATCCGTTGCATGCATCAAAGGGCTTTTACCGAGGAAGCCAGCAGCTAACGAAAACGGAATGGAGATGAGCAATTAGTGTGAAAACCCCATTGAAACGACATGCACTAACCTTTTCCGATTGCCTTTACGCAGGAAAAAGGCAGGAAAACTAACGAGGGGTCTGGACCTCTCGTTAGGACAGCTCTGTGCCAGGAAAAATCATTAAGTAAAAAAATAAACAAACTTTGAGCCAATCCCAGCGCATTAGCAGAGCTAAAAGCGCTGTGATTGGTCCAAAGGACGTCAGAAAACACATAAAAAAATAAAAATAAAAAAAGGATCGGGAGGGGGCAAGGGCGCTCATCAGGAGCGTCCTGTACGGATGGCCTTGCCCCCCCCCCGCTGCTCCCCACTTTCCGCCGCTCCCCCCACCCCAAAAAAGCAAAATTCTAGCAGCCCCTGCCCCCCTCCCTTCCTCACTACTGTGTCTCACCTCAGCTCCGCCTCCCGACATCCTCCGCCCCCTCTTGGGGTCGTCGCCGCCATTCCCCTCCTCCATCGGGCCCCCCTCCCTCTTACTGGGCCCGTGCAGCGCCTCTCTCCTCTGTCCGAAGGCGCTGCACGGGCAAGAAGAAAGCCGATGCCTGCCTTCGCCCAGCTTCTCGCGCGTCTCTCTCCTCCTGGGCCCGCCCCTGTCTGACGTCAGTAACCTACGTAGGTTACCGACGTCAGACAGGGGGTTTGCAGCACAGCTGTTGAACTGTTCTTTAGTGTTGACACGTTGGTATTCAAGTGGAGGGAGGAGGTAGGCGTTTTTGAGGGGGCCCAAAAACTGAAGGGACGTAAGAGTGAAACAGCTTTGCGGGCTGTAGATACCCTCCGCCAAACGGCGGGTTTCCAGCACAGCTGTTGCACTGTTCCACTTATGTTTTCACACATTGGTGTTCAAGTGGGAGGAGGAGGTTGGTACAGTGATATACTTTTGTTATCACACATTGGTGTTCCAGTGGAGAGAGGGTGTTAGCGAAAACGGTGGGTTTGCAGCACTGCTGTTGCACTGTTCCACTTTTGTTTTCAGACATTGGTGTTCCAATGGAGGGAGGTGTTATTGAGGGTTTACAATAACACAAGGAACCTAGAGTGGAACAGTTTAGCTTTAGTGTTGACACGTTGGTATTCAAGTGGAGGGAGGAAGTAGGCGTTTTTGAGGGGGTCCAAAACTGAAGGGACCTAAGAGTGAAACAGCTTTGCGGGCTGTAGGTACCCTCCGCCAAACGGCGGGTTTCCAGCATAGCTGTTGCACTGTTCCACTTTAGTTTTCAGACATTGGTGTTCCAGTGGAGGGAGGTGTTTTTGAGTGGGCACAAAAACAGAAGTGAAACAGCTTTGCGGCCTGGAGCTACCCTCCGCCAAACGGTGGGTTTCTATCACAGCTGTTGCACTGTTTCAATTTTTAGTGTTGACACCTTGGTATTCAAGTGGAGGGAGAATGGAGGTCAGCTTTCTGGAATAGGTGTACTTTGTGGCATCATGGGGGTGGTGGTCAACCATCAGTGTCCCTGATGCACTGTGCTTGTAATGTGAAACCTGTAGAGTACATGTGGGAAACGTGTCAGCCACATTTGTGTGCTATAGATGTCTACGCCCTCTCCAGCCACAATGGCATTTGTACTGGGGGTTACAGAAATTCTTCACCTACATAGGTGCTGTCACTCCATAAGCCTGCAAGAATCAAAACGGTTGGTTTCCAGCACAGCTGGTCCCATGATGTACCTAAGTGCCCTACAATTGCCCGATAAGGTCTTTCACTCTCTGTTCCTTCTGTTCATGTGGCCCCTCAGCACCGCGGAGTACAGCGACGGATGACAGCTGTGAAATTGTGGGAGTATATGTACAACTGTTTTGAACCCATGATGTACCTATGTGCCCAACGGTTGGTTTACAGTACAGCCGGTCCAGTTTTGCACTTATGTTTTTATACTTTGGTGTTCCAGTGGATGGGGGGGGGGGGGGGGTTATTAAGGGGGCACAATAAGAGAAGGAACATAGAGTGGAACAGGTTAGCGGGCTACTGCTGGCAACATTGTAACATCAGCTGTAGAAACCCCCCGCCAAACGGTGGGTTTGCCGCACAGCTGTTGCACTGTTCCAATTTTGTTTTTACACGTTGGTCTCGCGGTGGAGGTAGGTGTTTTTGAACTGTGGTTTCCAGCACAGCTGGTCCACTGTACCACGGAGGAAGTAAAAATCTAGCATGTTACATATCTGTGCATCTCAGTGCCACAAGCATGTGGCGAGAGTGCACAGGTCACGCTGAGACAGAATTGTCCCACAGTTGTAACACATGGTCGTGTCTGATTTTTCTGGCACTATGATAATTCGTATAGTACTGTGTTAATTTATGGTGGTGACGTATGAAACAATTGTGAAGATGGTACAATACAACTGTTTCAATAGTTGTCACCAGAATTTAAATCAAAGTTACTTGGGGCATTGATAGGTCGCTATATTTACGTTTCACGTGGGACATGGTGGTGGATGCGACCTTCTAGGTCTGTTAGCATATCATTAATGGCATTCACTTGCCGCGAAAGGTCCCTGCACTGTTCCTGCATTCTGCTAACCAGCTCCTGTATGTCTTGGATTCCACTTGTGGGTTCTGCGGCCGGCGAAAAGGGTGGTGCGATGTCAGATCCAGTAGAGGAGGTAGGCAGAGAGAATGGCGGCGTGCTTTGTGGAATAGGTGTACTTTGTACTTCGCGGCATCTGGGTGGTGGCCAACGAGCAAGGTCCCTCATGCGCTGTGCTTGTAATGTGAAACCTGTCAAGGAAATGTGGAAAAGGTTTAACACACAGTACTGTACTGTAGCACTTTGCTGTTTATGTCTGTTTTTTCATGTTCGTATTTCATAATTCCCACATTTCCACATTAGATGTAAAAATCATATTAGTTCACTTACGTGGCAGTTCTTCCATGAGGTGCAAAAAAACACTCCACGCCCTCTCCATCCACGGTGGCATTTGTACTAGGGGTTCCCGAAATTCTTCACCAACACAGGTGCTGTCACTCGACAAGCCTGCAATAATACAAATATTGCAATGGATATCATGTTGTGTGATGTTGTTTTATGCTCGCTCACAGTTAGATGCTATGTAATGTGCTAAACACAAACTCACACGATGTACGTGGAGATCTTATTTGGCTGGTGGACGGCCCATCCTCATCATCCACTGCAAAAACAGTAGTAATTTCAAAGTTTGGTAAAGACATGTAAAATATGTGGTGTTCTGGTTTTTTTTGTTCATGTTGCACAACGTTTATGTAGAGTGTATTTAGCTTACAACTCACCTCCTCCTCCCATATATAGAGGGTCGCGCTTCCTCTTGGCTGCATAGCGGAAAAAGAAGCACAAAATGGATAGAGACTGAGACAGCATATCGGGAAAGTACTGGTCAAGTAGGTATATCATGGGTTTTGCAAATAGGTATAGCTGTACATTCCCTCACCGAAAGGAAAGAAAAAACACAAACCTGTTGCTATTTCACAGCTCCCCTCCATGGCTTCGATTTGCGGTGCTGAGGGGGCAGAAGAACACAAGCAACAGAGTGAAACAGCTTTTTTGGCTCATGTAGGGCACATAGGTACATCCTGGGTTCAACACAGCAGATAAGTTGCAGTACAAGAAATTAGAAGTCACACACAAACCTGTTATTTCACAGCTCCCATCCATGGCTTCAATTTCCGGTGCTGAGGGGGCACAAGAACACAAGGAACATAGAGTGAAACAACTTATTTGGCTCATGTAGGGCACATAGGTACATCCTGTGTTCAACACAGCAGATAAGTTGCAGTACAAGAAATTAGAAGTCACACACAAACCTGTTATTTCACAGCTCCCATCCATGGCTTCAATTTCCGGTGCTGAGGGGGCACAAGAACACAAGGAACATAGAGTGAAACAACTTATTTGGCTCATGTAGGGCACATACATCCTGGGTTCAACACAGCAGATAAGTTGCAGTACAAGAAATTGGAAGTCACACACAAACCTATTATTTCACAGCTCCCATCCATGGCTTCAATTTCCGGTGCTGAGGGGGCACAAGAACACAAGGAACATAGAGTGAAACAACTTATTTGGCTCATGTAGGGCACATACATCCTGGGTTCAACACAGCAGAAAAGTTGC
This sequence comes from Microcaecilia unicolor, assembly GCF_901765095.1. Classification (NCBI taxonomy): domain Eukaryota; kingdom Metazoa; phylum Chordata; class Amphibia; order Gymnophiona; family Siphonopidae; genus Microcaecilia; species Microcaecilia unicolor. The sequence continues at coordinate 181,052 of NW_021963032.1, read as the reverse complement.
AGTACAAGAAATTAGAAGTCACACACAAACCTGTTATTTCACAGCTCCCATCCATGGCTTCAATTTCCGGTGCTGAGGGGGCACAAGAACACAAGGAACATAGAGTGAAACAACTTATTTGGCTCATGTAGGGCACATACATCCTGGGTTCAACACAGCAGATAAGTTGCAGTACAAGAAATTAGAAGTCACACACAAACCTGTTATTTCACAGCTCCCATCCATGGCTTCAATTTCCGGTGCTGAGGGGGCACAAGAACACAAGGAACATAGAGTGAAACAACTTATTTGGCTCATGTAGGGCAAATACATCCTGGGTTCAACACAGCAGATAAGTTGCAGTACAAGAAATTAGAAGTCACACACAAACCTGTTATTTCACAGCTCCCATCCATGGCTTCAATTTCCGGTGCTGAGGGGGCACAAGAACACAAGGAACATAGAGTGAAACAACTTATTTGGCTCATGTAGGGCACATACATCCTGGGTTCAACACAGCAGATAAGTTGCAGTACAAGAAATTAGAAGTAACACACAAACCTGTTGGTATTTCACAGCTCCCATCCATGGCTTTAATTTGCGTTGCTGATGGGGCACAAGAACACAAGGAACAGAGAGTGAAACAGCTTGTTGGGGTACTGTAGGGCACATAAGTACATGCAGGGTTCAATACGCCCGCACATTCCCTCGATAAAAAATGGAAAAACAAACACCAGCAAACGTTTCCTATTTCACAGCCAGCCCTTCGTTATGCGTGTGCGGCCTCACAGGCAGTAGGCGTGTCCTACATTGATTCCCCGCCAATGAAAAAATATTGGTGTTTTCGCAAGTGTTTTCTACACCACCCCCCCTTTTAGACACGTGCGCGGGGCCCAGTGGAAAGCAGAAAATTATCGTACTTTCCCTGTTTTAATTGGATCCCCCCGGTACAGATTTCCCAATAACAATGCCGATTGAAACAGGAAAAGTACAAGAAATAATAATGGTGTTCTGTATTCCCATTTTTAAAAAAATGTACAATCAATAGAATGTAAGCAGACAACATAAAATTCCTGAAGCTGTGTACTTCTATTTTTTTGGCACATCTATATCACAGACTTTTGAACACAGAGTCTCACAGCTTATTGTGCTACAGCACAGCAGTTAGGTACATCATGGGTTCCGCAGAGCTGTAGATTCCCCCCCCCCCCCCAAGACAAAAAAAACACCACCAACATATTCCATTTTCTGAGCTCACATCCGTGGCTGGACCACGTGGTGCCACAAGAACAGAAGGAACAGAGATTGAAATAGATTATCGGGTAGCTATTGATAAAGTACTGGTTGATAAGCTACATTTTTGATACGGGTAGCTATTGATAAAGTACTGGTTGATAAGCTACATTTTTGGATAAAGTTATCGTGTACCATACTCCCTGCCCGCTACCCAAAACCCAAATACTTTGTTATTGTTGCGAACTGTCTTTAAAAGCCCCATTCTCTGCTATCGAAGGTTATCATGCATTTCCCCCCAAATTTTCCCTTCTGTTCCACATTACATGGCAGACGATTGTGTGTATACCACTACACCACTCGTGTCCCTCTGCCTCCTTGCGTTCTGCCCCCCAACACCGTACACCCCGTCAAAATGCATAGCGGGTCTTACCAGCACTTGTCGACATCGTGATGTCCACTGGGTCTGCAGGCAGAGGAATTGACGACGCGCAGGCAGTAGGCGTGCCCTCCATTGATTCTCCGCCAATGGAAAACTTTTAATTTTATCGCACGTGTTTTCAGAACCCTCACACCACCCCCCACACACGCTTCCTGACACGTGCGCGGGGCCCAGTGGCTAGTAGAACATTCTCGTACCTTTTCTTTTTCCACTAGATCCCCACGGTACAAATCTAACAATAAGAATGATGATTGAACCAGGAAAAGTACAAGAAATCATAATGGTTCTCTGTATTCACAGTTATTTCTAAAGGTTCCCACCACTACAAGGAAAGCACACAACATAAAAGTCGCAAAGCAGTGTGAATTAATATTTTTTTCTACTAACCTATATCCCATATTTTTGCAGTGCTTCACAACAATGCATACCAAAAGCTGAAATTTATTTAAAAACACTATGCAGATGTTCAAAAAGCATATCACCTCAATCGGTTCATGTGACATCTCTTCAAGAGCAACCTATTAATATTTAACTGCTTTCCCGATGTATAGTAATATCCTTGCTATTTAATAATAGTGCCATGAACAGATAGAAATGGTACAACTGAATTACAATACACAATATTGAAGTGCTAAGTGCAATGGATTATATGATTTGTGTATTGAATCCTCCTTAACATTTAAGTAGAGAGGTTGTGGTAGCCGTGTTAGTCCACTCGTAAAGGTTATCAATAGAAATCAGAAAAATTTAAACTTGGAAACGAAAATGAAATGATCCCTTTTTTATTGGACATAACCTATTACATTTATTGATGATCAATAAATGTATTAAGTTATGCCCAATAAAAAGGTATCTTCAGATTTTTTTTCTCATGTTTTATTTTGTTTGATTTCTATGGATAATCCTTTTAATTTGTAGATACCAATCTTTGAACATGTCTTCATTGGAAAACCCATTCACAGATAAAAGTATCAGAAATAATTCAATACTTTTAAAGCACTTGTGTTTCTGTTGTTCAAAACAATCTAAGCAAGTTTTTCTCAAAGACCCAAATAGATAGATTGCAAAAACAATCAAATAGAATATGAGATGTATACAAATGTGTTAACTGGATGGTTCAAACAGAAAAGCTATTTAATACCATGGTGGATCAACCTTTTCCCTTGTTGTTTGTATAACACTTATAGCACCACCATGTTATTGAAAAGCTTCACATACATCGATATGAATATCGGAACGAAAGCCCTCCTTTCCCACATACAATCTTCATTAGTGTTGTATACTTAATTCAGTTACATACACAAATCATGGCATAGTTTTTGCATGTGTTGCAGTAATTGTAGTAACATGCAAGTCAGGGGCGTAGCCAGACAGCAGATTTTGGGTGGGCCTAGGCAAGAAGTGGGTGGGCACCAAATGTTCTCCCCCTCCCCCAAAAAATATCTAAGCTGGTGGGAAAATGTTTCTCTCCACCTTGGCAGTCTGCAGCAGGCATGCACTGAAAACTAAGCATTCACAGGTGCCAGTAACGTGGAGCAGACCATTTTCATTACCATCCGGGGGAAGTCTTCAGCTGGTAGAGCTTGGAATCCCCATCAACTACTGTTAAACATGTGCCACTGTTGGGTGGGCCTGAGCCCTAAATGGGTGGGCCCCGGCCCACCCAGGCCCACCTGTGGCTACGCCACTGATGCAAGTACCATACACATTGCGCCTCATTTGTAAGTAGTTAACCATCCAAAGTTCCATAGGTTTCTCTGGAACCTACGAAGGGCAAACAGTTAAAAAATATGCCTCTATGGTCTGTGAAAAGAGTACAAATTTGTTTGACAGAAACTGTTGCGCTATAAATGCACAATGTAGTACGAGACGTATTTTATTTTGTTTTTTATGTGAGGTCATATAATGTGTCTAAACGGGCAGGACATAAACATATCCCCAAATAACAATGTCATATGTTACACTCATCCAGTCAAATAATAAATCATCTTTATTTAACATAACTTAATAAGCATCGTACAGGAAAAGGTCTAAGCACACAAGAAACAGTACTGCACAATCTTGTACATAAATGTGCATAACGTTGTAACATTGACATTTAACACAAGACTTGTACAGCGCAATAGTATGGAAACATTTGTTATAAATACATTATTTTGAGAAAAACGGCAAAGAGCAGCATATCATATCGAACAGGGAGAAAAACTTCTAGCAATGCACACGGGTCAATAACACGAAATATGTAAGATGAGAAAAACAGTTTTATTTCTAATTTGGCTTGCACCTGTATACCACATGTTACCAACAGTTTGCAGGCTCAATGTGGTTTACGTTTGCCTTTATGGCGGCTGCCATACCCGTGTTACAGCTTGAAAAGTGGTAATGTGCCAAGTAACATACAAACATGCATGCATGTGAACATACATGTAACATTACATACTGTAAAAGCTCATGGTATCAATAAATTTAATGCGGATATACATGTTAAGTAACATGAAGCTATGGCAATACATTGAAATCCACGAGTATGAAATAGGAATAAGACATTACAGTACAACATGACGTTTCTTCATCAATCAAAGAAGTTCAGATGTTCGGAGGATATGGAGACTGTCCGCCATTGGCCGAGTACAGCGTATTTCTTGCTTCATGAAGGCCTGTGTAATGGAAAAGGAAGCTTTTCAGAACATATGAAAGAGGAGGTTTTGCAATGCACAATAACTCGAGTTGTGGTAAACCAAGAAACGTAACGCATGATAATTTTAAGGTACAAGTCGGAAAACATACGCGGAATCGACCGGTTCACCTGTAATGGCAGGAAAGGCAGTTAGAGGGGATAACCAAACATCTATGTCCTTGTGGCGAACGGCAGTATTGTGAGACAATAATTACCTTCGCTTGCTGTAGCAAGTATTGCAGCATCGTGAACTCACAGGCTTGAAACACGAGCATCGGTACATGTTGCGTGGGATCCTTAATAAAAAAAAAAAATTTTTGAGGCAGGTACAAACACACATGCATTGACCGAATGGAAAAAAGAGAGATAACAGTTACCTTGTCTCAACGGTGTGGTGGTCAAAGGATAAAGAGAATAATGTGCAAACCCCCGCATTTCACGCCCCCCTGAAAATATACGAACATACAGTAGTTTGCACCCACACTTCAGTATTTTCTTCTGTGTGGTTTAAAGTCTGAAAATGTACCTACTGGGACTGCTGCCGGTGCACTGGGAATGATGGTCCATGCCTGTGATTGGTTGACAGGAAAAGAGCATTAGTAATACAACACAGCCGTGATAAAGTGTACAGCAAGCAACATTGTGAAAGACAGAAAACTTGAACCACAGCACTTGTCAGTTCACCGAACTGACACAGTAACAGTGCTATACGGGGTCTGTGTCCCCCCCTCTCTCGTGTTTTCTCAGCAAAGCTGAAGCACGCCGGCGTCCCAGATACAAACAAAATGTTGATGGATAAGATTACCAGCCCAAGAAATATTACCTTCTAAAGTATGAAGACTTCCGTCAACATTCGAGGACACGATATCAGCCATTCTACTGATCTCGTAAACAATGTCCCGCAGTCCAGCACGGATATCATTACGCATCTCCCGCATCTCATCTCGCATCTCCCATTGCATGTCCACCATTTTATCGACAGAATTACACACGCTGCGCGTGTGTCGTGACATGGTCCTGAGGAGCCTATGTGTAACACGGTTCCAGTCCATTTGGTTTTCTAACATATTGTCTATTGGCAAGACACACTGTCCCCCTGCATCTCGGGATAGTGATACAGGGGGATCAACAGAGTTGGTTCCCAGTGTTTGCAGCGCCACACGTTGGCGACGTGATAATGGCTCTTCACTGCTTCCGCCCTGTGTATGCAGAACGTCCCCCGACACAGGTTCTGACAACACAGAAATGAACCCCAAAGAACATGACGAGGAAGGTTCTGTGCTATTATTTGCCTGTACGTCCTCAGACAAACATGAAAACACAGAGCTCAACCCCATGGGACATGTAGAGGAGAATGCAGTGCTAGTACTGGCATGTGCATGCTGTAAGTCCTCGGACACACATGACAACACAGTGCCGAACCCCATGGAACCTGCAGAGGAGGATTCTGTGCCAGTACTCCGTTGTGTTGCCTGTGCTTTGTCAGACACAGATTGCGACAATGGAAAACTGGACGGGCAAGATGTGTTCAAGGGTGAAGACGCCAATTCTTCCTCTTCTATCTCCTGTTCCTGACTTCCACTAGCTACAGGGACATCGGGCACCACCTCTACACACGGAAGAAAATATTTCAATGAAACCGCATACCCTAGTATTTCAAAAAGACACATCAGTACATAAACAAATCCACTTACCAACACCACTCTCCGCGCTTGTATCCAACCAGCCTGGTACCCCAAACACAGCCTCAGGGAGCAGGGTGGTGTTCACCAGCTCTTCAGCAGGAGTCAGCTGGAGATCGATAGGTGGACCACCACCTGTCTGTCGCTGCGAAGCCCTGATCTTTGCCACTTTACTTTTCACCCTACTGCGCATATCGCGCCAATGGTGTTTCACCTGTTCTGCGGTGCGTTGTGCCCTTCCCAACGAGCTTACTTCAAGTGCTATTTGCGCCCACAATTTATTTTTTGCACTGACAGTGCTCCGTGCCCGCGAATTGCACTGGGGGTTCAAACGCGCAAACTCCTCTGTGACACGTCTCATAATCATCTCATTTTCTTCTACCGTGAAGTGACATGAACGTGTTCTTTTGCCGTTCTCGACAGACCGGTTGTCCGTCTCCATATCTACACAGACACAAGACAGAGATGGGATTATGAAAGTGACGCAAACCTCCAGCAGAGCTCCAGTACTAGCTAGGCATAAGTACTAGCAACATATAACATACATACTAGCTACATACATATAAGCAAACATATAAGCAAACATACAAACAATCCAAACACGCACACACGCTCACACACAGGCAGACACACACCGCATTACCCAAAATGACAAATATAAACTAGTAGCTGGAACAGTGGCGGATGGAGGAAGACGAAATGGTGTTATAGTGAAATGTAATGCTTTATTTTCGGTTATTTATTTAATTATTATGTGCTGCCCTTTGCTCGTTTCTTTTTTTATCCCAACTCCCCCCCCCCCAATCGCTATTACGAGAACTCAACAGGGACCAATGTGTACCATAAAAGGTTAAAAGCCGAGGTTTACCTGCACAAGTGGAAAACACAAGTTACACGAGGAACAAAGTACCTGTGCTACCCTGCATGTTGGTTTTGTGTGGTTGCTTGTGCACCCGCAATTGGAAACATGTGTCCAGGGAGGGCCACCAGTATATGTAAGCTGCATTGAGCCATCCATGCGTGGGAAAGCACGGGGTACAAATGCAAGTTAAAAAAAAAATAAATAAATCCTCACCTCTTTATTCCCTTAACCTTTATTGTTCTGTCTGTTTAACAGTCTTATCTAGATTATAAGCTGTTTGAGCAGGGACCATCTATTTGTGTATGGTGTACTGCGCTACATATGCCTTTCCTTTTATCAACATAGAAATGATAACTATTAGTAGTAGGTACAGTTATCTTACCCCCACCCCATTGTTATTACGTGAACTGAACAGGGACCAATGTCTACCATAAAAGGGAACAGTTATCTTATCCCCCCCCCCCCCACCGATTGTTATTACGTGAACTCAACAGGGACCGATGTGTACCATTAAAGTGAAAAAGCAGAGGCTTACCTGCACAAGTTGAAAAACACACGAGTTACACGAGGAAAACAAGTACCTGTGGTACCCTGCAAAATCAGAACAGTGAAATGGTAATTTAATATACACGATAGCATACGAGACACCCGCAATTGAAAACATGTGTCCAGGGAGGGCTTATTTCCACAGGCCTTAGCAGCACCAAAAATGTTAGAAAGGTTAGCCCCCCCCCCCCCCCCCCGATTGTTATAACGTGAACTCAACAGGGCGACCGATGTGTACCATTAAAGGGAAACAGCTGAGACTTACCTGCACAAGTTCAAAAACACGAGTTACATGAGAAAAACAAGTACCTGCGGTACCCTGCAAAATCAGAACAGTGAAATGGTAATTTAATATACACGATAGCATGGGAGACACCCATGTGGGTTTTGTGGTTGCTTGGGCTCCCACAATATTGAAATGTGTGTCCAGGATAGCACGAGTTACACGAGTAAACAACTACTACCTGTGCTACCTGCATGTGTGTTTTGTGTTTGCTTGGGCAACCGCAATTGAAAACATGGAGGGCTTATTTCCACAGGCCTTAGCAGCACCAAAATTGTTAGAAAGGTTCCCCCCCCCCCCCCCCCCCGATTGTTATAACGTGAACTCAACAGGGCGACCGATGTGTACCATTAAAGGGAAACAGCTGAGACTTACCTGCACAAGTTCAAAAACACGAGTAACACGAGGAAAACAAGTACCTGTGTTACCCTGTAAAATCAGAACAGCGAAATGGTAATTTAATATACACGATAGCATGGGAGACACCCATGTGGGTTTTGTGGTTGCTTGGGCTCCCACAATATTGAAACGTGTGTCCAGGATAGCACGAGTTACACGATTAAACAACTACTACCTATGCTACCTGCATGTGTGTTTTGTGTTTGCTTGGGCACCCGCAATTGAAAACATGTGTCCAGGGAGGGCTTATTTCCACAGGCCTTAGCAGCACCAAAAATGTTAGAAAGGTTATCCCCCCCCCCCCCCCCCCCGATTGTTATAACGTGAACTCAACAGGGCGACCGATGTGTACCATTAAAGGGAAACAGCAGAGACTTACCTGCACAAGTTCAAAAACACGAGTTACACGAGGAAACAAGCACCCTGCAAAATCATAATAAAGTGAAATGATAATTTAATATACACGATAGCATAGGAGACACGCATGTGGGTTTTGTGGTTGCTTGGGCACCCACAATATTGAAAACGTGTGTCCAGGGAGGGATTATTTCCACAGGCCTTATCACCCCAATTATTTTAGAACAGTTAGATCCTATGCGCGATTGAAACTTACATGCAAAAGAAATTTAAAAAATGAAATGCAGCCTCTAAAGAGACAAAAAAAAAACATACCCACCACGATAAACGGTCAACACAAATGTTTTACGGTTAACACACTTTACGACAAAAGTACAAAAACACCACGCGCATGCGCACTGTTTGTTGAATAGCGCGTCTGATTAGCACGTTACATTAGTGCGCATGCGTCACAGCTACTTACCCTCATTTGACTACGCCATCTACAGAGATTTGCGCCGCAACACCGCTGCATATTATTGCATATATTAAGTGTTGATCATGCCATAACGCTGCACCGTGTTACTACGGCGTTGGAACAGCGCTATTTCTACAGCGCTATCTCACGGTTTGATCATGAGGGCCTCAGTTCTTACCTTGAATGTGGCTGAAAGAGGGCATTGTACAGCATTCTGCCAGCTCTAACCTACTGCTCATCTCAGTACCAGGGAGACTCATTGCCAGTGGGGCATAACCTCTGATCTGCAGTTAACTGTGAGTAAGCGTGCTTATTCCAATAAAGGACGTTTTCGGCGAGATTAGTCTTCAGGTGTCAACTGGTGTGCCAATGTTATATAGCAGCAACAAGTCCTAGAGGCCTGCGTGTATGCAGGTCCCTGGAGCATTTTTAGTGGGTACCGCAGTGCACTTCAGCCAAGTGGACCTAGGCCCCCCTACCTGTAAGAATCGTGCTGGTAAATGGGAGGTCTCCAAAACCCACTGTACCGACATGTAGGTGCCCCCTTCACCCCTAAGAGCTATGGTAGTGTTGTACATTTGTGGGTAGTGGGTTTTGGGGGAGAGGGGTTGGGTGCTCAGCACCCGTGGTAAGGGAGCTATGCATGTGGGAGCTTTTTTCTGAAGTCCACCGCACTAACCTCTAGGGTGCCCAGTTGGTGTCCTGGCATATCAGGGGGGCCAGTGTACTATGAATCCTGGCCCCTCCCATGACCAAATGGCTCGGATTAGGACGTTTTTAAGCTGGGCATTTTTAGTTTCCATTATCGCAAAAAAAAACTCAAACGCCCAGCTGAAAAACATACATTTTTTCGAAAATACGGTCTGTCCCACCTCTTCACGTACCCGTTTTCGGACATAGACGCCCATGGAGATAGGCGTTCGCGTTCGATTATGCCCCTCCACGTATTTTAAATATTATTTGTAAACTGTCCTCCTATGTCCTCAGGAATAGAGGTATATTAAATCTAATAAACCATAAACTATCATCACATAAACAACCTATAGAAATGCAGGTTAAAGGATACTCTGATGGTTCTTTGACTGTCAGGATCTATGCTCTTTGCTTTACCCTAAGACGCTGCTGCCCTAGGTGACGGCTTAGTCTTGCCTAGTGTTTGGATCAGCACCACACACTTCTATCCCTTGCTGTCTCTCTCTCTGATGGACTTTCCCACATACACAGTCTGTCTCTGTTCCTTCTAGTTTCACCCTCAAGCACACAGTCATTTTCTCTTTACCAGTCTTCCTTGGAGCCATGGAGGAGCATAATCGAAAGGGATGCCCAAGTTTTTCTGAGGACATCCTCGCAAGACGTCCCCATGAAGGGGTGGGCAAACCCGTACTATCGAAACAAGATGGACGTCCATCTTTCGTTTCGATAATACGGTCGGGGATGGCCAAATCCGGAAATTTAGGTCGACCTTAGAGATGGTCATCCTTAGACTTGGTCGTTTCTGATTTTCGGCAATAATGGAAACTAAGGACACCCATCTTAGAAACAACCAAATCCAAGCCCATTGGTCATGGGAGGAGCCAGCATTCATAGTGCACTGGTCCCCCTCACATGCCAGGACACCAACCGGGCACCCTAGGGGGCACTGTAGTGGACTTCAGAAATTGCTCCCAGGTGCATAGCTCCCTTACCGTGTGTGCTGAGCCCCCTAAAACCCCCAAAACCCACTACCCACAACTGTATACCATTACCATAGCCCTTATGGGTGAAGGGGGGGCACCTAGATGTGGGTACAGTGGGTTTCTGGTGGGTTTTGGAGGGCTCACACTTACCACCACAAGTGTAACAGGTAGGGGGGTTGGGCCTGGGTCCGCCTGTCTGAAGTGCACTGCACCCACTAAAACTGCTCCAGGGACCTGCATACTGCTGCGATTGACCTGAGTATGACATTTGAGGCTGGCAAATATTTTTAAAGAATTTTTTTGAGGGTGGGAGGGGGTTAGTGACCACTGGGGGAGTAAGGGGAGGTCATCCTCGATTCCCTCCGGTGGTCATCTGGTCAGTTCGGGCACCTTTTCGTGGCTTGGTCGTAACAAAAAAATGACCAAGTAAAGTTGTCCAAGTGCTCGTCAGGGATGCCCTTCTTTTTTCAATTATGGGTCGAGGACGCCCATGTGTTAGGCACGCCTAAGTCCCGCCTTCGCTACGCCTCCAACACGCCCCCGGGAACTTTGGTCGTCCCCTCGATGGAAAGCAGTTGGGGATGCCTAAAATCGGCTTTCGATTATGCCGATTTGGGCGACCCTGGGAAAAGGACGCCTAACTTCCGATTTGTGTCGAAAGATGGGCGTCCTTCTCTTTCGAAAATAAGCCTGATAGTATCCAAATATCAAATTGTGAATAAATTAAAAAATAAAGCACCCTGTGGCAGACTTGGGCCTGCCTCAGGAGTTCTCATAATCCATCAGAGAGCACACACAAAACTTCATCTGGACATGCTACCTCAATAGTAGAGAGTACTAAGAGGAATCTGCTGAAGCTGGCACAAGAGCACTGAATATGGCATCTAAGAATAATAATGAGATTGCGTGTATTATCAGGGTCAATATTCAAAGTGATTTAACTGGCTAGAATCAACTTCTGGCCAGTTAAATTGCTTGTTCAAGGTTAACTGCTAATTTTCAGCAGCAGTTAATCGGTTAATGACACTGAAAATAACTAGTTAGCGCTGAACTGCAAACCAGCTATGTTGTGGGCATTCCAGGGGCAGAGTCCGCACGGCCAATTTTCAGCACTTAACTGGCCAGGTTAACCACATGAATAGGACCACATAAAATTTGGTTCTGTGTTTATGTGGTAACCCGTAGCCAGTTAATTGCTGAATATCGGACTTAACCAGCTATGCATTAGCGGCTCCACAAAACCAGATATTCAGTGGTTTAACTGCTAGTAGCGGTCGGCAAAATGCTGATTGCTGTCGGCAGAATATTACTCCTTTTGTGGTTTGTATAGCATTATCAAGTGTACACAACCCTTTATAGGCACTCGCAACAGACAGTCCCGGCTTTTTGATGCTTACAATCTACTGGAGATGGACAAACAGACAAAATATATGAGGAGAAGCTTTAGAGTTAAAAATAGAGGGCCTCTTGAAGGGGTCAGGATTTTTTGATATACTGCCTTTCTGTGATACCACCAAAGTGGTTTACATTTATTAGATGTAGGTACTTTTCTCTTTCCTTAGTGGGCTCACAATCTAAGTTTTGGGGCAGTGGAGGGTTAAATGAGTTGCCCACGGTCACAAGGAGCCACAGTGGGAATTGAATCTAGTTCCACAGATTCTCAGCCCACTGTACTAACCGCTAACCATTTCAGTACACTACTCCTCCACTCCACTGGCTAGGCCTATATTGATCTGACTTCATTCACAGTTCTTGCATCCTTTATCTGTTGCCACAGAAACTGGGGCAGGGGATGTATCTATTAGGTGAAGTTCAACTGGTGGTAGAGATATCCCCATGCAAAAGTTGAGTTCACAGAAAACTCTTTTTACTATAGAAAAAAATCAACATGAGAAATGCTGAACAAGGGATGGATAGGAGAGGGGAGGGATATTAATAACCAGGGATGCCCTACTATATAGCAGTGCTGTGCAGCCTACCATTAATCTTACTCTGAATTGTCAGATATTTCTCATAGGCAGTATAAATATGTTCTGACTGATATTCAGTCTGTGGTGGTCAGCATTCTTTTAAACACTACGTGCCGCGGACAGAATTAGTTCTAGATATTCAGTCCTGGACCATGTCCGGGCAACCGCACTGAATATCCACGGCTAATTTAATAATGTTAGCTGTTGGAGCTTGTGCTGATTCCCCCTCGCAATCCCACCCCCACCCCCGAAAGAAGGCTGCTGCAGCCGCCCCCCCCCCCCCCCCAAGGACTACCTGGAGAAGTCTCTAGTAGTATAGGAGGAAACAGGAAAAAGTGATGCCCACTTACTCCTGCCTGATGCTGGCCTGCATTCCAAAATGGCTGCCACAACCTTTAGCAGCAGCCTCACAGTACTTCATGTACCATGAAACTGGTATTTGAAGTACCATGAGGCTGTTGCTAGAGGTTATGACAGCCATTTTGGAATGCAGGCCAGCACTGGGCTGGAGTGATTGGGCATCACTTGTGCCCGATTTCCCCCTAGGTCACCAGAAAGTTCTCCAGGTAGGCCCAGGGGGACTTACAGGGTGGGGGGAGGGGGGTTGGGGCAGCCTTCTCTTTCCTTTGAAGGGGTGGGAGGGGGATCACTGGAGGGTGCCTACCAATATTCAGACTGGTGCCCAGTTCAACTTGACACATAAAGGGCCATTTATTAAGCTGCATTAGGTGCTAATGCATGCCTAACATAGATTAAAATGGCAGGACATAGTCAGGCGTCCTGCAGTAACTGCCAAATTATTTCATACTAATCCTGGTGCTAAAAAGATTTTTATTTTTCGGGGGAGAGGGAGGGTGTCAGGGGGCAGAGAATGGCATTGCTGTGCTAAGCAGCACATCCACACTAACATGCGCTAACTGGTTAGCGCACAATTACTGTGTGAGCCTTTACCACCTATAAAATGGGTGGTAGTAAGTGTTCACACAGTAATTTTTTTTTTTATGTCCATGTGCTAATACCTACTACGGTAAAAATGGCCTTAGCATATGGGAAAAACCCACACAAGGGCGCGCTAAGACCACTTTTTGACATGGCTTAGTAAAAGGACCCCAAAGATAGGACAGCCTTTTTTTCTGGCTATTGGCGCTAACTAGCTGGGGCCATGCTCCACCCCAATCTCTGCTCCTAGCCCACCCCTTACCTCGCCGGTTAAGGGCAGGCCATTTAACAGCATTATTAACTGGCACTGTCCGGTTAAGTGCTGATGAATATTGCCAGTTAGCCCCCACCAAGCAATTTAAGCAGCCAGGAGCTTCTCCTGGCCATTTAAATTGCTTTGAATATCGTCCGGGGTATTTCTTACTGATTCCTCCACATGTAATAAGGAGTATATTGAGAAATAAACTAAAACTCTCTCTCTCTCTCTCTCTCTATTTATCTTGCCTTTCTTTCTGTAAATATTTACTATAATTAATGTGTTCCTCATAATAGAGAACATTTAGGGCCTCTTATACTAAGGTGCAGCAGATCGTGAATGTGTCGGGTAGGATTCAGTAATGGCCACCACAAGGCCATGGTAGATGGAGACATGTAGAAAGTAGGTATTAGTGCATGGCGATTCTCAGCTAATGCCTAAAGCATCAATGGGTAGAGATGGGAGGAAAAATAAGCATGTTGTAGGCGTGGTTAAACGTGAGTGTCCGTGCTCTGCAAAAACAGTGCGCAGCACTTTGCAAGGCGTATTTTAGTGCAGATGTCTTTAACCCCAGTAAAAATGCAGGTGGTAAGGGATGGCAACAGGGATGTGTGAAATAACGTGCAGTAATGATGGAAAGGGCTATCTTAAACTTTTAGATCCACCTACACATGCCTTTTAGACAATAAAAGGTCAGCACAATTCTATACTATGTAGAAGGATGGTGTCGTTTTCCGCAGTCATTGTCTTTAGTGGCAGTGACACTGACAGCGAGAATGATGAAGAGGCAGGACTTCCACCCCCTCAGCAGTCTCTGCCACTGCCACAAGAACAAGCTCAGATGGTGCTGGTGCAGATGGGTCCACTACAGCAGGAACAGGAGCAGCAGCCGGTGCAGAGACAGTGCTGTCCTCAGAGACCAGTATGGCCACAGCATCAGTGCAATTTCTATACTTGTACCATTTTGCAAGGGCAACCCGAGGATCAGGTAGTCTCCTTGTATCAGCTGAGCTCAGCAGCTAATATGGCCTTATACAAAGATCTGAAGGCAGATCTTGACCTGGCCTTTTGAAACTGCTGAGCGCATTACACTTTTTTGCCTCTGACTCCTTCTAACCATCTATGGCTGCAGTCGGGAGGACAAGATTATCCTCTGCCTCCAGTCCAGATGCTTCCACCAGGTATTGTTGTTCTGTCCCCTGACAGCCTGGCACTAGTTGTAGTGTGACCCTAAAATGTGTTAATGCCTTTACTGCTATTCTTACTCCTAAAGATCTTGACTGCTGCAGTCTTCACTGCTAAGATATGTGTGTGAGCAATGCATTGTGTGTAATGTAGTTCACAGACAACGCAACCCCACTTGCCTGTCTGTATAAGATCTGTTACTACTGGTTGTGATGCTGCTTAGATCACTCCTCTGTCTCAGCCAAGCTTGGCTCCTTTGTTTATGTGCCAGCACTTCCTGGCCATTCTTACTACCTCTGTCCTGAGAGGTCAGCCAGGTATGACCTTTTCCTCCAATCAGGGGCTGCCCCCTAGAGCCACCCTTGCCACTCGAGGACAGGCTTTGTCCCTATTGGCCTTTCTACTCCTTCTTCTCTGAGTCTGTATGAGCTTCTGGCTCCGCCCCCCCTGTCCATGAGGTCAGTATCCATTTTGCTCCAGGACAAAGCAATGATCCTGTTGTAGCTCTGGAAAAGCACTAGTCTTTTCACCCCGAAAATACTTTCCTAGAAGAGGGTACTGCACTCCCAAACACCTAACTCTGAGCTGCCTCTAACTGTGGAACTACTTTTCTTATGTCTGCAATGAACTGATCCCACTTAAGCTTCTACCTTCTCTCCACTGATACAGCTCATGAAACTACAGGGTTCCTTTGTGCTTATGAACATCTAACTGTGAGTAATCATCTATGTTATTCAATAAAGGAACTTCAGAAAAGAACAAGAGATTTAGGTGTGTTGATGTGCTAGGGGTTTATACTTCAAGATATTGAGACTTATAGCTAGATAACTCTTAAGAAACAGCTATACAAGTCTCGAGAGACTTGACAGGGCCTGAGGAGGAAGGAGGTCTGCTGATTCTGCCTGTCTCTCTGACCGCCCTTGTGTGTCTGGCTCAAGGGCTGCCGCCTCTGGGGTAGTCTGTGAAGCTTAAGGTCTGCCATTATCTTCTTTGTGTAGAGAGGGGGGGCTAGATGTGTGGGGGTTCGCTCTGAGTGAAGCTGTGCCTGCTTGCTTCTTTAAACTTGCCTCCCTCTGTTCACTGACTCAAAAGAGGGAGATCTTTTTCTTGAGCTGTTCACATCAGGACTGTATCCAATTTCAGTTACAAGTTAATGAGCAGAGCTGCTGAGGGTGAGGGGGGGGGGGGGAGAGGAGTGGCTCAAGTCAGGGTATTGCTTTGATTTGTCTCTTATCAACTAATTGCTTCCCACCCTTCTTGTCCTGAGAAACTTTAGGGCTCGAATTACTGGCTCTGGCTGGAAGCAGAGGGGAAGGGGAGTTTGCTCTGAGGATGGAGAAAGGTGCTTGAAGAACAATAGGAGGGTACTTCTTCTCACTTGATTGCTCCTTACAAATGTGGTTGTACAGGGAAGGCAGACAGTCACTGGTTTTAAACCTCTATTATCTTATGCTTTCTTCTCAGAATCAGTGCTTCTAATAGATGCCTTTAACAGATTCAAAGTTGCCTTTTTTTTTCTTTTTTCAGCTAGTTTCCTCTGCATCCAGATTAGTGTCCATAGTACTACAGGCATTTCCTTTTTCTGGCTAGCTTAGCTCACACATTTAGCCTCTCCACAAGCTTAACTTTCCTGTTTGATTAGATGCTGCACATTTTCATCCTGCTGGAACTCTGGCTGTTATATTAGTCTTTTCACTGTCAAGTCTCTCGAGACTTGTATAGCTGTTTCTTAAGAGTTATCTAGCTATAAGTCTCAATATCTTGAAGTATAAACCCCTAGCACATCAACACACCTAAATCTCTTGTTCTTTTCTGAAGTTCCTTTATTGAATAACATAGATGATTACTCACAGTTAGATGTTCATAAGCACAAAGGAACCCTGTAGTTTCATGAGCTGTATCAGTGGAGAGAAGGTAGAAGCTTAAGTGGGATCAGTTCATTGCAGACATAAGAAAAGTAGTTCCACAGTTAGAGGCAGCTCAGAGTTAGGTGTTTGGGAGTGCAGTACCCTCTTCTAGGAAAGTATTTTCGGGGTGAAAAGACTAGTGCTTTTCCAGAGCTACAACAGGATCATTGCTTTGCCTGGAGCAAAATGGATACTGACCTCATGGACAGGGGGGGCGGAGCCAGAAGCTCATACAGACTCAGAGAAGAAGGAGTAGAAAGGCCAATAGGGACAAAGCCTGTCCTCGAGTGGCAAGGGTGGCTCTAGGGGGCAGCCCCTGATTAGAGGAAAAGGTCATACCTGGCTGACCTCTCAGGACAGAGGTAGTAAGAATGGCCAGGAAGTGCTGGCACATAAACAAAGGAGCCAAGCTTGGCTGAGACAGAGGAGTGATCTAAGCAGCATCACAACCAGTAGTAACAGATCTTATACAGACAGGCAAGTGGGGTTGCGTTGTCTGTGAACTACATTACACACAATGCATTGCTCACACACATATCTTAGCAGTGAAGACTGCAGCAGTCAAGATCTTTAGGAGTAAGAATAGCAGTGAAGGCATTAACACATTTTAGGGTCACACTACAACTAGTGCCAGGCTGTCAGGGGACAGAACAGGCCCAACAGGAAGTAACAAGAGCCATAGAGGAAACAGCAAATGCAAGCTTAGATATACGAGATAATGTCTCCCTGTGCTCCCACTCTTCGAAGCACACATCCAAGAGCTCAAGATCCTCCAGGTCACGTGCATCAAACCGCACCAACCTGTCGGCAGCTAGCTCAGCGGCTCATCAGGCACGGGTTGCAGCAGCGATGGCCAAGTCTCGCCGTCACCACCTTGAACAAGAGATCGCCCTGAAGCTAGAACTGGTTGACCTAGAGGCGGAAGATACCCACAGGAGGGCTGAGGTCGCAAGAAGAAGGGCCAAGCTGAACATTAGGCTGGAGGCGCTCCAGCAAGACAGAGAAATCGTTAGGTTGGAAGCGAAAGCCAATGCCTTCGGAGAAGCGGTGGAATTGAGTGACGCGGTGGAGCGACTCAGCCACCTTTCCGCTGAAGACCCTGCTCGAAGAACTAAAGCTTATGTGGTAGCACACACCCCAGCACCTAGCAGAGCAGCGATACATTCAGAGCCAGAGGAGCCCTCCGATCTTGAAGAACCAAACTTACCCTCAGCACTGGGAATGCGAACCCAAGAAAGAAATCCCGAGGTGCGACACATCACGGAAGCTGACTCTCAGCGCACCGACGCGCATGTATATATACGCTCTGATGCACCACCACCACCTCCAAGGGCATCATTTCAACACTCCGTAGGCAATCAAGAAACAGCAAAGCGGTCGCATCCCACATATATCCCTACAGAGGGCCAGACCAATCCACCAGCAGCAGCCACCACTGCTCAACCCGAAACCTCAACAGGAGACGAGCTAGTGAGATATCTGGTGCGCAAGGATCTGGGAGGCTCAGGACTTACCCAGTTCGACGGCCGCCCCGAGCGTTACCGGGCATGGAAGTCAGACTTCAAGGACGCCATCGCGAACATGAGGCTCACTCCCAAGCAAGAGATGAACATGATGCTACACTGGCTGGGGAAGGAAACAGCTGTACGCGTAGAGGAATTGAAGCACTCCTATCTGAGCGACCCGTCTAAAGGGTTAGAAGAGATGTGGGAGAGACTTGAGGAGTACTACGGGAGCCCGGAAGCCATAGAGAATTTGTTGTTCAACAAGTTGGATAGATTCCCAACGATATCCGTTAGAGACCACTACAAGTTGCAAGAACTGGGAAACCTCCTTCACAAGCTGGAAGCAGTCAAGGCCGAGAACGGATTTCCAAACCTTAGCCAGCTAGACACGCCTCGGGGCACCAAGAGCATCTTAGGGAAGTTACCATACGACATAAGGGAGAAGTGGTCAGTAGTCGGCACACGATACAAGGTAGAGAACCAAGGGAAGTATCCTCCTTTCAGTATCTTCACAAGTTTTATAAGGGACATAGCCAAAAGGAGAAACGACCCCTGGTTCATGGTAGAATCATCTGAATTGGGACCGTCCTGGGAAGGGAATCCGTCCAGAACTTACAGGAAACCCATTTCTGTGCATAAGACGGAAGTATCATCCTCAACGCCTGACACTCTTCCCAACATGGAGAATGCAGAGGTCCCCAACGAGCAGTGTCCGATATACAAGGCGCCCCATCCGCTCAGGGAATGTCGGTGGTTCTTGAGGGTGCCTTTGAAAGAGCGCATGGAGCTGCTTACGAGGTACAGATTCTGCTACAGGTGCTGTTCTTCCTCAGACCATCTCGCCAGAGACTGCAGAGCCCCTGTCCGGTGCGCGGTGTGCGGCAGTAACCAACATATCTGTGCTCTACACCCCAGCGGAGCAAAGCCGTGTATCAACCCCGAAACAGATCACGGCGGGGAGACGGAAGAAAGGGAGGCGACGACGCTCCAAGTCACACCAAAGTGGACGAGGGTGTATGGGAAGACCCGCAAAGGGAGGTCTTGCACCAAGATATGCCTAGCCAAGGTGTATCCCGAAGGGCGACCAGAGGAAGCAGTAAAAATGTACGCTATCATAGACGAACAGAGCAACCGGTCCCTTGCAAGATCAGAGTTTTTTGACCTGTTCAAGCTCCATCAAGCCTGTTCCTCTTACAGCATTAGGACGTGTACAGGAATCATGCAAATGTCGGGAAGAGTGGCGAGTGGTTACGTGATAGAGGCAATAGATGGAAGCGCCAAGTCACGGTTGCCCACACTGATCGAATGTGACCAAATACCAGATGACAAGGATGAAATTCCAACACCAGAGGCGGCATGGAACCACCCCCATCTAAGACCCATAGCCAACCAGCTCAGGCCTGTGGATCCAGACGCTGAAATCTTACTCTTGCTGGGCCGGGACGCGCCAGAACTCTTGTGCATCTATGAATCACGCAGGGGCCCACGTGATGCTCCTTATGCGCACCGTCTCGACTTGGGTTGGACAATAGTGGGCAACGTCTGTCTCGATCGAACAAAGCCAAACATCAAGGTGCTCGCCACCAACGGCCTGGAAAATGAGCACGCTTCCTTATTTGAACCATGCACCAAGCACTTGTCCAAAGAGACCCCCACTTACAAGCAATGGAACAGTGACTCAACACTCTACCGAACCACCTCCACAGCAGATTTGAGTGAACACTTGGGAAGCTTGGTGCTCCGCACCACTGAAGATGATGACAAACCGGCCTTCTCTATAGAAGATAAAGAGTTCCTGAACGTCATGAAAAAAGAATTCAGGAAAGGAGAGGCGAACAGCTGGATGGCACCCCTCCCATTTCGTAAGCCCAGGTCTCGGCTCCCGAACAACAGAAGTTACGCCCTTTCTCAACTTCCTTCACTGCAGAAAACTTTGAGAAGGAAACCAGAGATGAGAAAGCAGTTCGTAACCTTCATGCAAGAACGTTCACCGCAGAGTCTGAGCCTTCACACAAGGCGAAGGAAAAAGAGATCCGAGCAAGAACGCTCACCACAAAGTCTGAGCCTTCACACAGGGTGTGGGCAAAAGAGACCGGAGCAGTCGCTCTCAAGCAGGATATCGGTTGAACTCCCTTGGTCTAAATCAGAGGGAGCCGGACAGCCACACTCCGCATCAGGCGTCGGAAAGGCGCAAGCCAACCAACCGGCAGCGACGTCAGCTGCTCGACTTGAAGCTACAGCAAGAGATGAGCCAGTAGAGTATCTGACCAGCAAAGATCTGGGGAGCACGGAGCTTACCCAGTCCAGCGATCGCCCTGAGCGCTACAGGACGGAGAAATCCAATTCCGAGAAGGCCATAGCAAGTATGACGCTTACTCCGAAGCAAGAGAAGTACACAATGCTGCACGGGCTGAGAAAGGAAACAGCCGCACGTGTAGAAGAATTGAATCCAGATCATCCCGCCAAAGACGGCGAAGTACCTATCAAGGATACAGAACATGGCAACGACCAGAGCGTCTATGCAGTACACCCAGATGATGCAGAACCGAACTCTAAACCCGAGTCGAATCATGGTGGGGAGACGGAGGAGGAAAAGGCACCAACATTCCAAGCCAATCCGAGATGCACGAAGGTGTGTGAAGGAAACCGCGAAGGAAGATGCCGCACCAAGACATGCTTGACCGAAGTGCACCTTGAAGGACGACGTGGCAAAGCAGCCAAAACGTATGTCATCATAGATGAGCAGTGCAACAGGCCTCTCACAAGATCAGAGCACCACGACCTGTTTGACATCCACCAAAACTACTCCCCAGACAGCATGAAAACATGTGCAAAGGCCGTACAGACGGCAAGGCAAGCAGCAAGCGGTGACGCGATAGAGGATATGAATGGCGACACCATGCCATGGTCACCCACAAGGGCTGAACGTGAACAGATACCAGGTGACAAGGGTGAGATTCCCATGCTACAGGCTGCCCGGAATCGCCCTTACCTGAGGCCCACAACCGACCAGATTGCCTACTTGAATCCAGATGCTGAGATCTCGCTCTTGCCGGACAGAGATGTACCAGAATCCCTGGACATCCGTGAATCGTGCAAGAGCCCACGCAGTGCTCCCTATGTACACCCACCCAACTTAGGTTGGACAACAGTAGGCGATGCCTGCCTCAAGCGAACAAGAAAGTCAAATGTCAAGGTACTTCACACCAATGTCCTAGACAGCGGGCGCTCTTCCTTGTTCGAGCCATGTACCAACCATCTAACCACCAAAGAAGCTCCCGCCCAGAAGAAACAGAGTATTGTCCCAACGCTCTACAAAACAGTCTCTCAAGCAGGCCTAGGAGAACACCTGGGAAGCTCAGTGTTCCAGAACACCAAAGATGGAGATGAACCAGCCTTCTCCACAAAAGATAAAGAGTTCCTGAGCATGATGAACGAAGAGTTTGGTAAAGATGAGTCATTCCCTTCAGTAGACCATGCCAGAGACCTGAAAGATCTAGACTTGGGTGCAGACACACCCTTGTTTCAACGCCGCCTTGGCCTAAGCTGGGAATTCACCCTTTGGGTCTCCACCCAGCTGCAACAGCGCACCCAACGAAGCATCCTGTCTACAACGAATGGCCCATATGATCCACTACCAAGATTTCGCTTCCTGGACCACCCGAAGAAGCACAAGCACAGAGAGTCGCCATCCTCCCATGAAGACCAAAGACTCAAAGACTCTCTCTCTTTTGTGTTGTCTAGAGTTGTTGTTGTCTGTCTCTCATTTCAGCTCCTGTGTGATGAAGAAGATGACCCTACAGTCAGTGTCGCAACTGTCGTCGTGATCCCTCTCTGACTCACCCTTTGTCCCACGCCTCCCGTTCCTGTCAAGTTTGTTCCAGCATCCTGAATCCTGTTCCTGCTAAGCCAAGTCCGTCCCAGCATCTGGTTCCAGCCAAGCCAAGCTTGTTAGTCTAGTCCTGCTTGGGAGGCCTGCCTCCTGCTGCCGTTCGATGACAATAAGGCAAGGACTCACGTTGTTCCAGAGTTCGTGACTGTTTGTTTAAAGCCTGGGGTCGTGACAGCTGACAGACAACCTGAATACAGACAATGGACTTTGCATGCTAGTAGTTGATAACATGCGATAATAATAATAGTGGTATCTCCGATACCAGACGGGGAGTGTTCTGTCCCCTGACAGCCTGGCACTAGTTGTAGTGTGACCCTAAAATGTGTTAATGCCTTCACTGCTATTCTTACTCCTAAAGATCTTGACTGCTGCAGTCTTCACTGCTAAGATATGTGTGTGAGTAATGTAGTTCACAGACAACACAACCCCACTTGCCTGTCTGTATAAGATCTGTTACTACTGGTTGTGATGCTGCTTAGATCACTCCTCTGTCTCAGCCAAGCTTGGCTCCTTTGTTTATGTGCCAGCACTTCCTGGCCATTCTTACTACCTCTGTCCTGAGAGGTCAGCCAGGTATGACCTTTTCCTCCAATCAGGGGCTGCCCCCTAGAGCCACCCTTGCCACTCGAGGACAGGCTTTGTCCCTATTGGCCTTTCTACTCCTTCTTCTCTGAGTCTGTATGAGCTTCTGGCTCCGCCCCCCCTGTCCATGAGGTCAGTATCCATTTTGCTCCAGGACAAAGCAATGATCCTGTTGTAGCTCTGGAAAAGCACTAGTCTTTTCACCCCGAAAATACTTTCCTAGAAGAGGGTACTGCACTCCCAAACACCTAACTCTGAGCTGCCTCTAACTGTGGAACTACTTTTCTTATGTTTGCAATGAACTGATCCCACTTAAGCTTCTACCTTCTCTCCACTGATACAGCTCATGAAACTACAGGGTTCCTTTGTGCTTATGAACATCTAACTGTGAGTAATCATCTATGTTATTCAATAAAGGAACTTCAGAAAAGAACAAGAGATTTAGGTGTGTTGATGTGCTAGGGGTTTATACTTCAAGATATTGAGACTTATAGCTAGATAACTCTTAAGAAACAGCTATACAAGTCTCGAGAGACTTGACAATTGTGTACCATGAATAGCTGGGTTAGGAATTACATATAATTTCCTAATGACTGGCAACAGTGGGCAGCTCTGAGGGAACAGTTTCATAACATCCGTAGGCTACTGCATGTGATGGGTGCAATTGATGGATTGCTACAGGGTATGGTGCAAAGTTTTACTGTTCATAACTAGCTTATTTCTATTCAGTTTGTGTAATCTAGCACTGATAATGCTCATACTGATTTTCACATTAAATGTGAGGTGTGTGGGTTTCTTATCCTTCTGTACACATCAGAGAACTGAACACATCCATTTTCAGCCTGTTGATTTGGAGACAGTTCTGGATTTCTAAACTCCCCAACCTGGGGCATTATGGGATCTGCAGCACTGATTTCACTGGCCAGGCTCAGCCACTACGAATCCCACACTGCTTTGAGATGTAAGTGCCAAACCTGGAGTGGACAAAAAGGGTCCTGCCTGGAACCACCTAACTTGGCAACTCTCATACTCCACAGAAGTGCACTCATCCAGCCTGGAGAAGACAGTTCAGGATTTCAGAACTCTGCTACTTACTACTACTACTACTTATTTCTATAGTGCTACTAGACGTATGCAGTACTGTACACAAACATGAAGAGACAGTCCCTGCTCGACAGAGCTTACAATCTAATCAGGACAAATAAGGGATAAGGGAATTAGTAAGGTGGGAATGATAAAACAGACATGGGTACTGAACAAGTGAATAGGGGTTAGGAATTAAAAGCAGCAACAAAAAGGTGGACTTTTAGCCTAGATTTGAAGACAGCCAGAGATGGAGCTTGATTGATGTACTGGCTCAGGAAGTCTATTTGAGGCATATGGTGCAGCAAGGTAAAAGGAACAGAGGGCTAGATGCATCAACCAAACGTTAAAAAATCTAAATCGTAAAAGTCCTTAACGAATTTGAAACAACGAAGAATGCACTAAAAAAACAGCTCAGAAATGTTCGGTGCAGTATTGAAAAGTACAATGTATCAAAGGTTCATAATCCCCGTCGTTAATTTGCCCCTTAAGCTTGCGCAGAGCAGCCAAGCGTTATGCTGGCTGCTCTGAGCTTGCCACAAACGTATTAAACCTACGTAGGTTGCTTACGTCAGACTGGGGCGTGCAAGGGGGGGATCGGATCTAGCTCTCCTACTAGATCAGAGAGCATAAAGGCTTGCAGGTCCCGGACCTGCAAGCCTTTAAGCTCTCTGATCTAGCAGGAGAGTGCAGTTGAAGATGACTCTAAAAAGAAAGACCCTCATAAACCCCCTTTTGTAACAAAAGACCTCTTTCACTGTGATGGAACAAGAAGGGAGGGGGAAGGGGCAGCTTGTTTACAATACTGGGAAATTGGCTTCAGGGGATAGCAGAGAGTGTTAATTTTCAAAGCTGTGGGAGAAGGAGAGAGAGACAGGATTTTTAAGCTGCAGGGAGAAGCAGGGGAGCAGTGTCTGTATGATCTGGGGGGGGGGGCGGGGAAAGCCGTCCATACAGGACGCCTCTGACAAGCGCCTTTGCCCCCTCCCGATCCTTTTTTGAGGTATGTTTAGTTTTATAGTGATGCAGGGGGAAGCAGAGAGCCACGTTTTTGTGTTTGTATCTCACTTTTCTTTTTAAACATGCCGGCTTGGATTTTTATGGTGCAGGGGGCAGCGGGGAGATGACAGCTCAGGCCTTAACGACAGGTCTGAGCTCACGTAAAATTTCTGACGGTAAATGATTCGTTGCAATCGTCGGTATGGTTAGTGCATTCCGAATTGTCCACATTTCAATAGTAGTTTCTCGTTTGCATTCCGTTTTCGTTAGCTGCTTGCTTCGTAGGCAAAAAGCCTTTAATGCATGCAACGGTTAGGTATTTCCTTCGTTAAAGGGTTGTTAGAGGGTCGTTAAGGTTTAGTGCATCTAGCCCAGAGTCTGGAGTTAGCAGCAGTGGAGGAGAAGGGTACAGATAAGAGAGATTTACCTAATGAACGGAGTGTAGAGAGAGATAAGAGTGGAGAGGTACTGAGGAGCTGCAGAGTGAATGCACTCATAAGTCAATAAGAGGCGTTTGAACTGTATGCAGAAACAGATAGGGAGCCAATGAAGTGACTTGAGGAGAGCTAATATGAGAAAAATGGCTTAGTGGAATACCTGTGAGAAGCAAGTTGCAATAGTCTTAGCGAGAGGTGAAGAGTGTGGATAAGGGTTTTGGTAGTGTGCTCAGAAAGGGGCATTAGGGGAACTTCTGCATTGAAAGCAATGGTCAGAATTAGAGCCTACACATTTTCCCATGTTTAACAATGTCAACATTTAAAACCAAAACAAAACACAGCACAGCACAGAGAGGGTTCAAAGTACAGAACAAAGTCCAAGAAAGAAAAAGAAGCACTAAGAGCTTTCAAAATCGGGACACAGTTCCTTTAATTATTTGACTTGAAAATCAATCTTACATTAATGATCCGACACGTGCCGTGTTTCGGCACACAGCGCCTATGTCAGGGGTCTACGTCAAACATGGACAACAATATAAATCAAACATAGACAAATAAGATATGTTAATTTAAAAAATGGGTAGGAACATATAATAAATAATTACATATATGAAGTAAGCATGAATGTGAAGTGTTTTTATATAGAGTGCATTGAACATACAATGTGAACAAATGTCAACACAATCAAACTGTCTGAAAAGAGGAAGACCATGTATAAATGTTGGGTTGTTTTTTTTTTGTTTAACTTTGTACATATATCTTTAAAAAGAAGAGAATAGAATGATCATAATTGCTTAATTGTTCAAACTCACCAAGGGCCCTGTTTACTAAGGTGCATTAGTGTTTTTAGCATGCCTACACTTAGTGCATGCATTAACCATGTAGGCATTTATAGGGATATTGTAGGCATGTACATGGTTAACGCACGTTAAAAACGCTGTTTAGTGAACAGGTCCCCAAATGTGTTCTAACATGGAATGGATTGTATGTGAGGCAGAGCTTCCTCCTTTGAAAATAAAAGGAATGCTAAAGCCAAAGTTTTGGTAAAACCTGTTAATAAAATATGTTGATAAAAACTTGTTTTGAAAATATGTTTGTAAACAAATTGTTTTTTTTTTTTTTAAAGAAGCGCCAAAAAATAGCTGATGTCTAAAATACATTAATATAGTCATACTGGAAAAAAAGAGAACGGACATTTATACTAAAAACATCCTCCTGTGTGATTACCAAGAGTAAAACTTGTGTGGAGGAACGCCACATTGTAACTATTAGATACTCATAATGAGTATCCATTCGCTATATCTTAATGGCGTATACAGACAATAATGTGTAAATTGACTGGGTTAAAGCTTCTTTCAACTTTTAGATACAATATAAATTGTAACAAATGGATGGCAGCTGGACTGCTAGAAGTTCTGCTACTGTCTCAAAATGGAGTAGCCACCACTATGAGTTCTGCTGAAAAAATACGATGCATATTTAATGAGTCGTTATTAAGAAAAGGCGACAAAACTGATTTTGTATGATTTGCTTTGTCAGCTTGCACCCCTCCGTGCTGTCCGCTCTCACTTGGACACCTCTCCGTGCTGTCCTTCTTCGCCCGCCCAATTGGGGCTAATCCTCCTCCTCCTCCTATTGCTGCAAGCTCCTGCTTGTCAGTATTCCACCACAGATCATGCTTCGTCTGCTAAGTTCACTCTAGCCGGCCGCCAGCCAATTAGTTCCAGGCCGGCCGGCCTACCGGACCGGATATTTCTCTTTGTGAAGCACAGAGAAATCAATTCTGTCCCCTGGGCTTTCCCTTAGGAAGAGGACTGTCTCTACTTTGAGCAGACCCAGTATTCTCAGTTTTAGATAAGTCACAAAGTTTACTTACTCCCTGACTCCTCTCCAGCCCAGGGGATGAAGCCAAATGCTTCTCTACTAGTCCTGTTCCGGGCACAGGCACCTTCAATCTATTTCCCTACCCCCCCCTGTAGCATTCTAATTCAAAGTTCCACTCGCCAGTTCAAATGTTCTTCAGTTCAAAGCTTTCCCTCTACTATATGAATCCACTCCTTGGGCTAGCAATTCCTACTTGCTAACCCTAGGGACCCACCTCCCTCATTTGTCAGCACTGCTTCCTGACAACCACCCACTCAGGTCTGGAATTCATACAGTTTTTCCCCAGGACTTACTTTTCTTTAGTCCCCCTCCTGCTGCGAGCAAAAGCTGTCAAGTCCATCTCCTCCGGCTCCTCCCCTTCTTCTCCTGCTTGCCAGTCCATATGCTCGTTCCCTCCCTCCCCCTGCAGGTGTGCCTCATTCCCCTCCTCAGACTTCATTTCCCAATCAGCCTCCTCCCCCCCCCCCCCCCCCCCCCCCCGCTTCTCTGGGAAGGAAAGTCCTCCCTCTCCTGTTTCCTGCTTAACTCAGGCTTCTGGGACTTGTAGTCTCTGTAGTCACCCTCTCTCCTCTTGAGCTTCCTATATGGAAGGAGGGCCCCTCTTCTCCCTTTCCCCTTCTGAGTATCTACCCATTCCTCACAGCTTAGTGAGGCGCTATACAACTCATGGTTTTCATCGCACTTGGACTTGTTGAGACCTATTTAGGTTGTTTGTCAAGACTGACAACATATAGGACCAGCTTTTGATGCTTTTTTTGCTAACCCATCTGTCATCTGAAATATAAGAACAGTTGCCCCTGAAGCAGGCACATGCTGTGCCAAAACATAGCTATGTTGGGTTTTCTCTCATTTAGAGTTGTTTGTTAAAGAATGACCTGGTTCCTATTTCCATTGATTGACTCCACTTTTTATGTGTCCAGGAGTCTCTGTGCAATATACCCCCTGAATCATGAATAGCTAAAATGTAATTTCTAAGTTTATGCTGTTTCTTTGTTAACTTATGGGATAGCAACCTCCCCGCCCTATTGCCAGTTTTAAAATATTCCTGTTGGAAAAGCTACATTTGTTCTGCAATCTCTGCAAGCACCAAGTCTCAAAGGGTACTCCAAATCCTCTCCAACTGAGCGCTAAGTTTGCAGGACCCAGGGCGGCACTTATGCTGATGATCTAAGAGAGTTAACTGATGCCGCAACTATCAGACATGAGTGACATGTTAATTAGAAGTCCTCGTTTAGCACTGACTTTAGACTTAGCAGCTTACATGTCACCTGACAATAACACTATTCTGTAGTCTGTACTGATCTTCTAGGTGGCACAGGATACGGCTGTCATGGCTGGCTTTTCACTCCCCTGTGTGATCCTGGAACACCTGCAGAACAGCGGTGCAATTAGGCCCACATAGCCACTCGATCTGTCATCGAGTGCATCTTTGTCGTTTTAAAAAGTCATGTTAGTTGATTGGATAAGACTGGTGGTGCCTACAATATGCCCTAGAGACTGTCACTGAGATAGTGCTGGTCTTTTGTATGCTTTACAGTATTGCTCTTGGGCATGGTATTCCATGATCCCCCCTGTCCACCTGCAGGTGTGTGGGAGAACACACTGAGTAGGAATCAGGTGTGGTGTTAAGTAATTGAAGAGTATTTACACATAAGTTGGTGCATTGTGTTTAGCACTTAATGTACAGATGTGGTGGCTAATGAGTTGGAGTACACAATTTTGAATGTCACTGATGAACAGGTCTCTTTTTCCAGAATGTGCCATTCCTGCTGTTCACTCACCACCTTGAGTCTTGTGGCGATCAAGAAATGGCCTCCTAGAAGGTGAGCATTGATAAGAACATAAGAATAGCCATACTGGATCAGACCAATGGTCCACCTAGCCCAGTGCAATGGCCAATCCAGGTCACAAGTACCTGGCAGAAACATAAATAGCAGCAACATTCCATGCTACCAAACCCAGGACAAGCAGTGGCTTCCCCCATGTCTAACTCAATAGCAGACTATGGACTTTTCCTCCAGGAAGTTGTCCAAACTGTTTTTAAAACCAAATAGGCTATCTTCCGTTACCACATCCTCTGGCAGTGAGTTCCAGAGCTTAACTATTCTTTGCATGAAAAAAGTTGTCCAAACAGCGCCAACCCTACCTTTTAAAAGGCAGCAATGCAAATATTTACATTAGTATCTAGAGCACTAATACATCTCCTACTGAGAAAGCAAGACAGGTTCTTACACAGATTATATGCTAGCAGAATCGTGCTCCTTGATCACAATGCAAAAAAGACCCTCTTCAAACATAACTAGGGACCACACATTTTGAAATGCATTTCTTCACAAAATACAAGACATCAGAGATGCACATTTTCCAAAGGTATAACTAAAGGGATATGGAGTACTATCAGAGATGAAATTATGTACAAAACCAATTCAAAAGTAACATCTTGTAGACCCTAATAACGATACTGGATCTTTACGCTTAATATCGTTCAACCTCATGGCTTAAACGCAGCCATTGATTGCTTTTCTTTTTTTCTGAAATAATCCTGTTTCGTCCAATCATAAGAGAGGACGTTTTCTGATTGGAGGGATTGTATAAGAACAGCATGGTGCTGTTTTGAAGTGCTTCTAGCAATTGCAAGGAAAGGAGCAGCACAGAGTAAGTTAGAAATCGGTTCTAGTATAATTATTACTTTCATGCTGCACTTGAGTTATTTATCTGTTGCAGAAATGTAAATGAAAGTCGATAGTGGAAGCTCTGGTCCAGTCTAAAAATCCCTTATGCAGCGTGTTGTAAATTTAGGGGTCCAGAGCCCCCCAAGAAGGCTGGAGTGACCTTAAATCTGACTCCATCTCTAAATAACACTAGTACTGGGGTAATCAAGGAGTTGTGAAGTTCTAAAAGGAATTGCCACTAAGAGAGATGTTAGGTCTAAGGAAAAGATACCAGCCTTATGACAAACTGGATTTAGGTTACAAGTTATACAATGCAGCGAAAGATAGCCTGATACAGCAAAAGCATTTATACTTACAGCCTTTCATCATAAAGTGAAGCCCACAAATCATCATTTGGAATGAGGAGTTTATTTGCCAAGGTACAAGTCAAATCAGTGATTGACAACAGGCACGTACAATCAATTAATTATAGGAATATAATAATCCAACTGCAAACAGGTGTTAATTAGTTCCTAATCTTTTATAATTTCTCTTACCAATTAAAGGTTTTACAAGGGAAAGCAATTAGGTAATTTGTCAATTCTGCTGGACACATTGGTTTCTTTGGAGAGAGAGAGTGGCAACCCTTCTTTTCTCTCTAACTTAAACCAGGAAATACCCTGATTTTTATAGGTGCCCTCAGGATATGGATAATATGACAGTAGATATACCTGATTGGATCTATGCTAATGTCATGGTTGTCACTGATTGGCTCATGCTAATGAGTAGCTTCTATCTTGCTAACATGGTTTTGTCTTTAGCTCGCTTGACCACAAATCTTAAGCAAGACCCTGCATCCAGCTACACCTTTCCTTTCTCACACCATGGCTGACCACAATCCTGCTCACAGGAAAGTCTCATTTCTCAACTTGTTTTTCTAACTTACATTAGAGAAAATTCCACTTTGTAACAGATACGGCTTCCATTTTGTGCTGAAATCCTCCATTTTGTTTCCATATCTATTGACCTAACTTTTCCTAATTTAGCTTATTTAGGCCTCAATCCGGGCTACAAACTAGGCCATACTTTTCCAGTAAGCTCCCAGTTATGTCAGCCATCAGATTTCTGACTCAGCCAAGGTCTGTAATGGCCTGAGCTCTATGACTGGGCCCGCCACCATTCCAGTGGGGGGGGTCTCTGGCTGTACCATAATTATACAAGCGGTTGATTTTTTGGACAATGACGGCCAGCGTTGAAAGGATCTGAGCAACCTTAAAGATTAAATTAGAGTACTTCCCTAAAGATAAGTTTACAGTAAAAATACAGTTTAATCACTTTAATGATATGAGATAATAGTGGAAGGTTTTTGCCAATGACTGAATAAGGATTGAGCGCTATTATATGCTGCTATTTATTTATTTATTTTTATTTATGTATTCTTGTATCCCACTATTATCCAAAAAGAAGTTTCGGTTCAAAGTGGCTTACAATTTTACATTTTGGTGGAGTTACAATAGTGTTGTGCAATGGTGGAGAGGGCATCTATAGTTTGTGTGGTTATTCATAGGGTTTTTGAAGAGATAAATTTGAAGTGGAAAAGGTAGTGGTAGCTTTTGTATGTATAAGTCTTGAGGCTTTTTCCTTCTATCAGACTGAAGTGGTGCTTTCCTATTAAAGTCTACGAGATATTTTGTTTGAATTGGTGGAGGTTTTGATTTTGCATATTTAATTTTCCTAAGGTGATGTTCATATTAAAAATGGGAAATATTTTTTTTTAAACGTTTGACTTGGTATACTTCTCACATCCTGGCCTCTTCAATACAGACTTCCTTTGTGAACAAAGCAGACTGAGGATTCAGCACAGGTTGAAATTCAAGGCCCTGCACTGCCTCCTTGTGTTTTTCCTGCTGGCTGCAACAGGTTTCAGGATGATGCGATTACGGTGGACCTTGGAGCCCTGAGGGGTTAAGGATGGAGAGAGGGTACTGGCTGGTATCTGGGGAGGGTGAGTATGCTGGGGAAGCTAAGAAAGAGTGCTGAGGGACTGTCTGCTCACAGGGTGATGTGATTGAGGCTGCTGTGGTTGGCACAGGGCAGGGGCGTAGCCAGACCTCGGCAGGAGGGGGGTCCAGAGCCCAAGGTGGGGGGGCACAGTTTAGCCCGCCTCCCCCAGCCGCCACCCACCCGCCACCTTCGACCCCCCCCCCCCCCCACCGCCGACCCTTCCCCGTCACTTTTGATCCCAACGATGATGACCCTCCCCTGCCACTGCCTGGTACCTTTGCTGGTGGGGGTCCCCAACCCCGCCAGCTGAAGTCTTCTTCAGTGCCAGTCTCCGGCGCATTTGCTGATCTATTTCTGTGAGTCCTGAGTCCTGACGCAGGATGTCAGGAGTCAGGACTCACAGAAACAGATCAGCGAAGGCGCCGGAGACCGGCGCTGAAGAAAACTTTGGCTGGTGGGGGTTGGGGACCCCCGCCAGCAAAGGTAACAGGCAGCGGTGGTGGCGGGAGGGGGGATTGAAAGT
Organism: Microcaecilia unicolor; assembly: GCF_901765095.1. Classification (NCBI taxonomy): domain Eukaryota; kingdom Metazoa; phylum Chordata; class Amphibia; order Gymnophiona; family Siphonopidae; genus Microcaecilia; species Microcaecilia unicolor. The sequence continues at coordinate 148,642 of NW_021963032.1, read as the reverse complement.
GGCGGGGGAGGGTCGGCGGCGGGGGTGGCTCAAAAGTAGAGGGGGCCATGGCTAAATCTGTGGGGGCCTGAGGCCACCTAGCTACGCCCCTGGCACTGGGCATTTTGGGAAGGTGGTAAAAAAGTGCTCATGCTGCATACCGGCACATACCACTTGAAAAATAGCCCTTAAAAAAGGAATTACCTTTTGGCCAGTAAAAAAAGGTGTCCAGTGCTTCGGAGGACATGAAAAAACACAATGTCACCAGGAAGCCAGGCTCAGATGCAAACCTTTTATGTCTCATCGAACAACCATTGCCACACAGCTTGATTCACAGCCATCTTTTCTCCAAGCTGAAGAGTCCTAGCCACTTTATGTTTACCTCTTCTGTATTTAAATTTTGGGATTGTCAAGGGCTTTCAGTCTGGGGTGACCTGCATGATGATGACTTAAAATTACTGACATTTGAAGCATTGGCACAGACTTACCTTCTTCCTCCTTCACATCGGTTTGTTTACATACAGCTAACGCATTTGCTTGCTGGGCGGGATATATTGGGTAGATTGTCCAGAGAGGCGACAGACCTTGAAGATATCTATGAGGATTTTCATAACACTAAATACTTGATAACTGCATTGTATAGATGCTTGATTGAGGTTGACCTGCCTGGGCCTGCTCACAGGGTTCATTGGGGCTGGGATATTGTGGTGGTTTATCCTGGTGCTGACTGGGTGTTGATTGAAGCCTTGTTGCCTAAGTTGGCGGTATCATAATTTATTTAGGAAAATCATGTTAAAATGGTATATCGCTGGTACTCACCCCGAAAAACAGCACAGATAATACCCAACTGTTTCCCTTTTTGCTTACAAAGCTGCTCAGTAGTGGGCATGCTTTTTCATATTTGGTGGACATGTCCTAAGGCTTGGGCCTTTTGGAAGGGCGTCCGCTTTTGAATCAAATGCTCACTGTTCTTTTTGGTTCCTCGGGACCCTGGTATGTTTTTACTTAAAAAAGCTATTCCTGGGTATCCCTCTGCTAGAATTAAGCTGTGTGGCAATGGTGGTCAGTGAGACATAAAAGGTTTGTATCTGAGCCTGGCTTCCTGATGACATTGTGTTTTTTCATGTCCTCCGAAGCACTGGACACCTTTTTTTACTGGCCAGTTTTCTAAGAGAAGCAGTATAGGTAATTCCTTTTTTCAGGGCTATTTTTCAAGTGGTATGTGCCGGTATGCAGCATGAGCACCTTTTTACCACCTTCCCAAAATGCCCCATACCAGGGGCGTAGCTAGGTGGCCTCAGGCCCCCACAGATTTAGCCATGGCTCCCTCTACTTTCGACCCACCCCTGCCGCCGACTTTCTCCTGCCACTTTTGATCCCCTCAACAGCCGCCTCCGCCACCGCTGCCACCGCTGCCTGTTACCTTTGCTGGCGGGGGTCCCCAACCCCTGCCAGCCAAAGTCTTCTTCAGCGCCGGTCTCCGGCGCCTTTGCTGATCTGTTTCTGTGAGTCCTGACTCCTGACGTTTTTTACAGGCTTGCTGAAAAATGGATCTGCGTGCACCCAAAACCTGCACCTACACTACCACTGGCCATTTTTCAGCACACCTAGAGAGTTAAGCAAGAAAGGCCAATATGATACACATGGGCAGACCTTGGACTTATAAAAATAGAGAAAATTGAGTGGTGCATTGTCATCCCATCACAATTTATCACCTACCTCCAATGTCTTCCTCTCTTCTCTTCTTTTGTCCCCTTTCCCCTACTCCTTTCTGCTTCTTCCAGAGTCTTCTCCAACCCTGACCATTATTCCCTCTATAGGTTCCTCTTTTCCTATCCTCCTACATTTCTTCCTCCTCCTCTTCCCTTAGGCCTTCATGATCAAAAGCAAACTCTGGCGCTAGAGGCTGTTAACGCCATACTAGCACCAGAGTTTGCAGCCGACCCATGATCAGAGCCCTCGAGCGCCTGAAACAGCGCACTCGAGGGCTCTCAGCGCAAGTAGCATGCAAATGCATGCTAAACAGGGCTTCTAGCGCAATTAGCTTGCAAATGCATGCTAATTGGCGCTTAACGCATTCATCCCCAATGATCAGTGACCAGCGCACCAAAGATTGGGTCGCTGACCGCAGCAAAATCAACGCCAGCTCCGAGCTGGCGTTAGATTTTGCGGATCATTGGGGAGGAATGGTGAGCCCTGTCCAGCATGCAGTTGCATGCTGGCAGGCCCCCCTTCCCCCCCAAGGCAAACGCAAACGGGGGGCTGGAGGTCCGGTGGGTCTCCAGCCCCCAAACCCCCCAGAAATCATCGATCCATCAACGGGGGGTGGGGGGGCTGGAGGTCCGGTGGGTCTCCAGCCCCCGAAACCCCCAGAAATCGTTGCTCCATCGACGGGGGGGGGGGGGGCTGGAGGTCCAGTGGACCTCCAGCCCACCTCAAATCCTCCCCCCAGCATTGTCCTTAAATTCCCTGGTGGTCCGTGGTGTCGTGACACCCCCCTGGCCCCGTCCCGGCCCCCCTACCTTGTGTTGGAGGAGGGACGCAGCCTGCCTGCCTCCCTCCTCTTCCAGTCAGTCGACGCCCAAAATTGTGGCGCCCAGCACCGCCCACTGCATCCTGGGATGCACTGGGCGGGGCTACAGACCATGTAAGGGAATCGCTCCCTTACATGGTCTGTAGCCCCGCCCAGTGCATCCCAGGATGCAGTGGGCGGTGCTGGGCGCCGCCATTTTGGGCATCAACTGACTGGAAGAGGAGGGAGGCAGGCAGGCTGCGTCCCTCCTCCAACACAAGGTAGGGGGGCCGGGAGGAGGCCGGGACATGGCCAGGGGGGTGTCACGACACCACGGACCACCAGGGAATCTAAGAACAATGCTGGGGGAGGATTTGGGGTAGGCTGGAGGTCCACCAGACCTCAAGCCCCCCCCCCCCCCCCCCGTCGATGGAGCAACAATTTCTGGGGGTTTTGGGGGCTGGAGACCCACCGATCCTCCAGCCCCCACCCCCCCTTCGCTGGGTGGGAGGGTGGGAGAGGGTTTGGCCGGCGGCGGCCACGACGTTTTCTGGGGGTTTGGGGGGGGGGCCTCGTTCGGGCCTCGGGGCAGGCTGTTTGACAGGTTTGCGCTTTTGACAGCCCAGACCTGTCAAACAAGTGCGGGAGGATTGTGCTGAGCGCATGCTCGGCACAATTCTCCCGCACTTTAAACATGATGATCAAAGATAATAGCGCTGCTTAGATTTGCATGCATTATCTTTGATCATCGATGCAGAAAAGCCCTGCACTGTCCCGGCGCTATTTTTAGGGCGCTGTTTGGAACAGCACAGGGCTTTTGATCATCTGGGCCTTAGTGCTTGCCCATCTCAGGTACTAATACCACTTACAATAATCTCCCTCCTCACATTCTTTTACTTTGTCTCCTCCTCATGCCCAGCTGATTCCTGTCCCACTTTATAAACGTTAGAGGGCAAGAATGTTATTGAGATTGGAGCAGATTTAATTAATGCTCACTCTATTAATCAAAAAACATTGAATAAAGATTGGAAAATGACTATAATTAGCAGAGAAGGGATACTGGATTTCAGTGGAAATTTCTATATTTTGCTTTACTAAGATTGTTCCCGTCATATGTGTGCTAAATTTCTTATGGACATACAGGGGTAATTCTATAACAGTGCACCTATGTAGTATCTATTTTATAAAGAAAAGTAGGTGCCTACTTTCCTTTTATATAAAATACTAGTATATCAGGTAAGATACACATCTATAATTTAGGTACAAGCACTTATGCCACCAACAGACCTGGTGTGTTTGCATGTAAGTGCCAGACGAACATGCATAACTCTGCCCAGACTCCACCTATCTGTAAAATACATGTAATGCAAGATACACACATATTTACAGAATAATTCTTAGGTGGTATAGAATGAGTAAACATGAATCAATTTATTCATTTGAAAAGTAATAAGACTAGGGGCACCCTATGAAGTTTCATGATAATACTTTTTAAAATGAATAGAAGGAAATATTTTTTCTCTCAATGAATAATTAAGCTCTGGAACTTATTGCCAGAGGATGTGGTAATAGCAGCACATCTGGTTTAAAAAAGGTTTTGAGAAGTTTCTACAGGTAACTCCATAGTCTGTTATTAAGATAGACATAGGAGAAGGCACCACTTATCCCCTGGGATTGGTAGCATGGAAAGTTGCTACTCTCTGGGATTCCGGAATCTTGCTACTCTTTGGGATTCTGCCAGTTTACTGGGCTAGATGGACTATCAGTCTGACCCAGTATGGCTATTCTTATGTTTTTTGTTTTGTTGTTTTTTGGCATATGCAAATGTACGTGCATATATACTGGTATTCTAAACATTTACACACACAACTGGTGCATAAATGTTAGAATTTACTTTATAGAAGTAAGACGGCAAATTCTATAAAGAGGTGCAACATTTCGGCACTTAGAGGATACCTATTTAGAGCCTATTCTATAAACAAAAGCAAGTCCTAATTATTTACATTTTAGAAAATGACTAAAAGCTATGGGGGCAATTCTATAACTGGGTGCCACAATGTAGGTGCCTTGATGCCATGCGCTGAGCACTAATTTATAACAGTCTCTGGGCTGTTATAAAATACTAGTAAAAAAGGCCCGTTTCTGGAACGAATGAAACAGGCGCTAGCAAGGTTTTCCTGGGAGTGTGTATGTTTGAGAGAGAGAGCCAGAGTGACTGTGCGGGTGTGTGACAGAGTGAGACTGTCTGTGTGACAGTGTGTGTGTGAGAATGAGAGTGTGTGACAGGGCCCCCTCCCCTGTTCCTAATGCCCCTCACCCCGTTCCCTCCCCTCCTTTTCCTCCTCCTTCCCACACTTTGGGTTCCTTAAGGCTTTCAAAAGTCTATGTACCCCCGTGGCCCTAACGCCCAGTATCCGGATACCCCAGCGCTTTCCTCCTCACCCCTCCCCAAGATGTAATACTTTCACGTCCTTCATTTTTTAAAAAAAGTGTCCTATCTACCCTGTGTACAAATGCCCGGCATTCAGATTGTGTTCCTCTCGTAAATTTTCATTTCTTTCATTCATTCAGAACTTGCCCCCCCCCCCCCCCCCCTGAACACTTTTGGTTCCTTCAGTCTTTTAAAACTCTCCTATGTACCCTGTGTGCTAATGGCCAGCAATGAGATTGTTTTCCTGTCCCAAATTTGCATGTCTTTCAGTCATTCACAACTCCCCCCCCCCCCCCCCCCCTTCTCCAGTTTAACACTTTTGTTTCCTTCAGGCACAGATGCATCAACCAAACGTAAAAAAAGCAAAATTGTTAAAGCCATTACCGAATTTTAAAAAACGACCAATGCTCCAAAAAAACAAGTCGCACAAGTTCGGTGCGGTATTGTAAAGAACGATGCACTAATCCCCGTCGGTAATCGGCTCGAAAAGCATGCGCAGAGCAGCCAAGCGTTATGCTGGCTGCTCTGCGCATGCCAGAAACGTAAAAGAAAAAAAAGAAAACACAAACACGTGGCTCCCCACTTTCCCCTGCATGTCTCCACAAACATTAAAGGATCGGGAGGGGGCAAAGGCGCTCATCAGCGTCCTGTATGGACGGCCTTGCCTTGCCCCCCCCCCCCCCCCCCGAAGTTCCTGCTGCTCCCCGCTGCTCCGATTGTGAAATAAAAGCTGTTAAAAATGAAACCTTTTCAGTTGCTGGGCTCCCTCTCCCTTCCTGTCTCTCTCTTCTTCAGTTGGCAATGCTCCGCCTCCTGCCCTCCTCCACCTCCGTGCCCCGCCCCCCCCCCCGAGTTCATCCCCGCCGCTCCCCCCCTCCACCGGACCCCCCCTCCACCATAATGGCCGGTGCAGCGCCTCTCACCTATGTTTGAAGGCGCTGCATGGGATGGATCAGCTGTTCTTGATCTCTTCTGTCTCCTCCGATGTCTCCTTCTTCTTCCTGTGCTCGTAGATAACTGACGTCAGAGGAGGGTGGGCACAGGAAGAAGAAGGAGACATTGGAGGAGACAGAAGAGATTAAGAACAGCTGATCATCCCGTGCAGCGCCTTCAAACATAGGTGAGAGGCACTGCACTGGCCATTATGGTGGAGGGGGGGTTCGGTGGAGGGGGGGAGCGGCGGGGACGAACTCGGGGGGGGCGGGGCACGGAGGTGGAGGAGGGCAGGAGGCGGAGCATTGCCGACTGAAGAAGAGAGAAACGGGAAGGGAGGGGGAGCCCAGCAACTGCAAAGGTTTCATTTTTAACAGCTTTTATTTCACAATCGGAGCAGCGGGGACTTTGGGGGGGGGGGGGGGGCAAGACAAGGCCATCCATACAGGACGCTGCTGATGAGTGCCTTTGCCCCCTCCCGATCCTTTTTTAATTTAGTTTCGTTTTTTATTTTAGGCACAGGGAAGCAGGGAGCCACTTTTCTTTTTAAACATGCCAGCAATTTGGTTTTTCATCGTGCAGGGGGCAGCGGGGAGATGACAGCTCAGGCTTTAACGACAGGTCTGAGCTGACGTTAAATTTCTGGCGGTAAGTGAATCATTGCTATCGTCGGTATGGTTAGTGCATTCCGAATTGTCTACATTTCAATGGCAGTTTCTCATTTGCATTCCAGTTTCGTTAGCTGCTAGCTTCCTCCGAAAATGGCCTTTGATGCATGCTACGTTTGAAAATTTCTTCGTTAAGGGTCATTAAAAGGGTTGTTCAGGTTTAGTGCATCTGGGCCTCAGTCTTTTAAAACTCTCCTATCTACCCTGTGTCCTAATGGCCAGCATTCAGATTGTTTTCCTTTCCCAAATGTTCATGTCTTTCAGTCATTCAGAACTCCCCCCCTCCCCCATTTAACACTTTCGGTTCCTTCAAACTGTCCTATCAACCCTGTGTCCTAATGGCTAGCACTCAGATTGTTTTGCTTTGCCAAATTGTCTGTCACTGATGTCACTGAGGTCAGTGCGTGCCTGCCTAGCAGACCAGTTCCGCCAGGCACGGTCCCAAGCACATCCTGTTGGAGGTGAGAATTATTATATAGTAACATAGTAGATGACAGCAGAAAAAGACCTGCACGGTCCATCCAGTCTGCCCAAGAAATGTGCCACTTTTTTGTGTGTACCTTACCTTGATTTGTACCTGTCTTTTTCAGGGCACAGACCGTACAAGTCTGCCCAGCACTATCCCTGCCTCCCACCATCGGCTCTGGCACAGACCGTATAAGTCTGCCCAGCACTATCCCCGCCTCCCAACCACCAGCCCCGCCACCCACTACTGGCTCTGTTATTCAATCTCGGCTAAGCTCCTGAGGATCCATTTCTTCTGAACAGGATTCCTTTATGCTTATCCCACGCATGTTTGAATTCCGTTACCGTTTTCATCTCCACCACCTCCCCCGGGAGGGCATTCCAAGCATCCACCACCCTCTCCATGAAAAAATACTTCCTGACATTTTTCTTGAGTCTGCCCCACTTCAATCTCATTTCATGTCCTCTCGTTCTACCGCCTTCGTATCTCCGGAAAAGGTTCGTTTGCGGATTGATACCTTTCAAATATTTGAATGTCTGTATCATAACATTCATCACTTCTGGAACAACTGCTCTGTTTTCTTGCAGCATTATGAACACTACTTTTGTGGTAAAGTCAGTCTCAGTTGACCCAAGAAACAGACCAGAATCAGGGATCAAACCAGAGACCTTCCACATGGCAGTATGCAGTATTGCCACTGGGTGAGGTCAGTGCGTTCCTGCCTAGCAGACCACTTCCGGCAGGCACGGTCCCAAGCACATCCTGTTGGAGGTGAGAATTATTATATATATAGTAACATAGTAGATGACGGCAGAAAAAGACCTGCCCGGTCCATCCAGTCTGCCCAACAAGACAACTCATGTGTGCTACTTTTTGTGTATACCCTACTTTGATTTGTACCTATGCTCTTCAGGGCACAGACCGTATAAGTCTGCCCAGCACTATCCCCGCCTCCCAACCACCAGCCCCGCCTCCCAACCACCGGCTCTGGCAGACCGTATAAGTCTGCCCAGCACTATCCCCGCCTCCCATCAGACACTTTACTCCTTTTTGTCCAAGAGCTTCAGGGCTGTTCATTGTTCATGTTACTGTGTGTTATTTTAAGTTAACAAATGCTACATCGTTTTAAATTAAATAGTAACATAGTAACATAGTAAATGACGGCAGAAAAAGACCTGCATGGTCCATCCAGTCTGCCCAACAAGACAAACTCTTATGTGCTACTTTTTGTGTATACCCTACTTTGATTTGTACCTGTCCTCTTCAGGGCACAGACCGTATAAGTCTGTCCAGCACTATCCCTGCCTCCCAACCACCAGCCCCGCCTCCCACCACTGGCTCTGGCACAGACCGTATAAGTCTGCCCAGCACTATCCTTGCCTCCCACCACTGGCTGGCTCTGCCACCCAATCTCGGCTAAGCTCCTTAGGATCCATTCCTTCTGAATAGGATTTCTTTATGTATATAGGACTAGCTTAAGTGAGCATCCTCACACCTACATTTTGGCACACTGCTTACTCCATGTCAATGACAGGCATAAGTGTTGCAAGTTATGGGCACAACTTATTGTAATCTATAAGTTACATGCATAAGTATATGCCCTTCCTATGTTCTGTCCACATGAATGCCCCCTTTCAATTCCATGTTAAGGTACTTACCATCTCCATTGTAGAATAGTGCATAGTGCACTTACCCCAACTAGCGTGCATTAAATTGTGTGCGTGGCCAATTTATGTGTGCTACTCAGTTGGGTAATAAGCCAATTAGTGATAAGTGTCTGATAACCAATTATCATCACTAATTGGCAATAATTGGAATTTACACGCAATTATTTTTAGGTATATTCTAAAAGAGGCACATAAATTTCAACATGTGTAGCTGAAAAGGGGGTATGGGCATGGGAGGAGTCTGGGTAGGTCAGGGGTGTCAATCACATTTAATTGTATTGCTATAGAGTTCAGGGGAACATGCATACATGTAGACGAGGGCATTTACACCAGGTTTTCAGTTTGCAAGTGGCCATGCCTAAATGTACACACGAACCCCTGGCCTATACAGTATTCTATAAACCACATCTTACTATAGACGTTTGTAGAATAGCACTAGATGCGTTATTCCAGTGCGCCTACATTTTGGATGCCATATACATAACCTAGCCTTTAGCACATAAGTGCTAATTTTCTCAGCACCAACTGCACACACCCCATTATAGAACTGTATTGTATATTTTCCAAGGGATTTGGGGGAAATAAGATGGGGACTATCAAGATATTCCATAGTAATATACGGATTTTTCAATGATATGCATATGATTCTGTTTAAATTTTAATATGAGATGTATTTTCATACTTATTATAATTTTTAGGGTTTTTGGGGTCTAGATTTAATATTGTTTTACTATAATTTGTATTTGTCATTTTGTATTGTAATCTATCATGATGCTTTTGTGAAGGATGAAATATCAAAACATGAAATCTAATCAAACCAAATCATACCAGGTATCTTTATATTTTTCCCAACCTTTTCCTGTTTCTCTCCTTTTCTTTCCTCTAGGTTTTTCTCTGGGAGAGCTTATCTGTTTCCGGGTTTGTCAGATGATGTCACCAGTGTGTGGCCGACTCATCCTGCTTGTCCATGGAGAACTCTCTGTTTCTTGAGTCAAAGTATTATGAACAGAGTGGCATCATGTCACTGAGGCAGGGCCATGGTGAGTGTATGCTCTCTGTCTCATTGGTTGCTCCCTTTTCATGATACTTAGGCCCTCATGATCAAAAGCCCCGCGCTGTTCCAAGCAGCACTCTAAAAATAGCGCTGGAACAGCGCGGGGCTTTACCGCATGGATGATCAAAGATAATGCATGCAAATTTAAGCAGCGCAATTATCTTTGATTATCAGGTAAAAGTGCGGGCGAATTGTGCCAAGCATGCGCTCAGCACAATCCTCCCACACTTGTTTGACAGATCTGGGCTGTCAAAATCCCAAACCTGTCAAACACCCTGCCCCGAGGCCCGAACAACGGGAGCTGGAGGTCCGGTGGGTCTCCAGCCCCCCCCAAACCCCCAGAAAATGTCAAGTGGCCGCCGCCGGCCAAACCCTCTCCACCCTCCCACCCAGCGACGGGGACCTCCAGCCCACCCCAACTCCCCTCCCCCCCCCCCCAGCATTGTCCTTCCAATCCCTGGTGGTCCGTGAGGCTAAGTAGAAGTAGTACTAATAGTAGTAGTGACAACCCCCCTCCCGGCCCCCCTACCTTTAGTTGGAGGAGGGACACAGCCTGCCTCCCTCCTCTTCCAGTCGACGCCGCCGCAAAATGGCAGCACCCAGCCCCACCCATTGCATCCTGGGATGCACTGGGCGAGGCTACAGACCATGTAAGGGAGCATGGGGGGGGAACATGGGGGGGGGATCGTCGGGGGGACCGGAGGTCCACCGGACCTCCAGCCCCCTGTTCACGTTTGCTTTGGGGGGGAACGGGGGCCTGCCAGCATGCAACTGCATGCTGGACAGGACTCACCATTGCTCCCCAATGATCGGCAAACCCTAACGCCAGCTCAGAGCTGGCGTTGAGTTTGCCATGGCCAGCGACCCAATCTTTGGCGCACTGGACGCTGATCATTGGGGATGAATGCATTAAGCGCTGATTAGCATGCATTTGCATGCTACTTGCTCTACGAGCCCTTGAGTGCGTTGTTTCACGCGCTCGAGGGCTCTGATCATGGGTCGGCAGCAAACTCCGGCGCTAGTATGGCGTTAACAGCCTCTAGCGCCAGAGTTTGCTTTTGATCATGAGGGCCTTACTTACTTTGTAATCACCAAGCAGAAGGGGAGGAGGAGCAGCCAGAATGACAGGGAATGCCATTTCAGTCTGCTACCCCTGCGGGTGACTGCCATGGAAAAAAAGAATGCAGAGGGAGGTTTACCTTTAAACTTAGTATCCCTTGGTATGGCTTTTACCTGAGAGATGTTCTGAATTTTGTGTCAGTAGCCACCATACTTTAAAACTAGCTCCTATGCCAGGCTGGAAATAAGTGGAGGTGGCTGGGTAAGGGATTTGGGTTCCTCCATTCACCAGCAGGGAAGCTCTTGGTCAGGTCCAAACATCCTTGTGATCTGACCCTTCCCCCCACTCTCTTTGGGCTGCTCGATCTCCATAAGATTCCCAAAGCATTGTTCAATTTAAGATGCCACCTTGCTGGGGCCATAGAGGCAGGATAGGAGAAAACTTGTATCTAACAGCTCACAGATGCAGGCTTGTAAGGGGCTGGTAGCTTCTCTTACCATATGAAACAGTTGACATTACAGTAGTTGCTCTTGCAGCAGCTAGAAGTCATGTAAGAGGTCAAATTCATTCTCCACATCCGCTGTTGTGGTTTGATTACATAATTCAATGGTGGCACAGTCTTTCAGAACCATGTCCACTACGCCTGAGTCTGGGGTCCAAACAGAAAAATAACTGTGCTAGTGACACACAAGAGGCAAACTGCACTAAAAAATGTGTAACCCAGTGCAATACTACACAAATACCACATCATAGCATGGCGAAACTGGGGTGCTACCACAGGAATGCCACACCATTCTACGTGAAATCTTGGAAGACAAGGGGGAGGGCAGAGAGAAGCATATGTTACAGTGTGCGTAACAGCCTTCCTCACCTTTCCAAAAATGGAAACTCAAAACGTCAGTTGCTAAACAGTGCAGGATATCGTGAAGCATTGCACATATCAACTGTCACTTCTTACACTGGCAATTTTAGCCCTAGTAGAAGGTTAAGCACCAGACTATATTTGATTGATATTCAACATGGTTCAAGCAGTCAGGAGAAGCCCCTGCTCGCTTTGTTTTTTGTGTTTTTGCACCAAATAAGAAAAGTATACAATACAAAGAAGCTGAAGTCAAAACCCCTAGAAGTAACATGAAGCTTTCAGCAAATTATGTACAAGGCAAACACGCATACGTTTGTTTGTTTCATGTTATTCCAATTCTCTTATTATGCTTTGATGTGTATCCTCCATTTTTTCCTTATTTTAATCACTTAGGGGCCCTGTTACCAGCGGCAGTAAGCTTACCACAGGCTTACCGCACACCAAACAGAAACTACAGCAGGCTATTGCAGGAACCCGGCGGTACTTCCCACCACAGCGTGCGCCATTTCCAGCACTACAAAAATATTTTCTATTTTTGTAGCACCGGTGTTTACCCGGAGGTAACTGGGCAGTGTTGTGTGCTGCCTGGTTACCGCCAGGTTATCTCAGGAGCCCTTACCACCACCTCAATGGGTGGTGGTAAGTGCTCCCCACCTGATATGGCCGTGCGGTAAGTGGTTCACTTTTCAAACAAGAGCCTTTTACCTGATGCAGTAAAAGAGAGCCTCAGCACGCGTCCAAAACACTCGCTAAAGCTAGCGTAGGCCACCTTTTACCACAGCTTAGTAAAAGGACCCCATGGAGGGGCATTTTTGAACGGGGACGACCATCTCTAAGTGCGCCCATCTCTGAGAATGTCCCCATGAAGGGGCGGGGCAACCCGTATTATCGAAACAAGATGGGCGTCCATCTTTCGTTTCGATAATACAATCGGGGACGCCCAAATCTAACATTTAGGTCAACCTTAGAGATGGTCGACCTAACAGTTGAGATCGCCGACCTTAGAGATAGGCGACCTCGGTTTTCGCCAATGATGGAAACCGAGGACGCCCATCTCAAAAACGACCAACTCCAAGGCATTTGGTCGTGGGAGGAGCCTGTATTCGTAGTGCACTGGTCCCCCTGACATGCCAGGACACCAGCCGGGCACCTTAGGGGGCACTGCAGTGGACTTCACAAATTGCTCCCAAGTCCATAGCTCCCTTCCCTTGTGTGCTGAGCCCCCCAAAAAAACCCAAAACCCACTCCCCACAACTGTACACCACAGCCATAACCCTTATGGATGAAGGGTGCACCTTCATGTGGGTACATTGGGTTTTGGGGGGGTTTGGAGGGCTCAACATTTACCACCACAAGTGTAACAAGTAGGAGGAGGATGGGCCTGGGTCTGCCTGCCTGAAGTGCACTGCACCCACTAAAAACTGCTCCAGGGAACTGCATACTGTTGTGATGGAGCTGGGTATGACATTTGAGGCTGGCATAGAGGCTGGAAAAAAAATGTTTTTAATTTTTTTTTTTGGGTGGGAGGGGGTTGGTGACCACTGGGGGAGTAAGGGGAGGTCATCCCCGATTCCCTCCGGTGGTCATCTGGTGAGTTTGGGCACCTTTTCGAGACTTGGTCATGAAAAAAAAGGGACCAAGTAAAGTCGGCCAAATACTCGTCAGGGACGCCCTTCTTTTTTCCATTATCGACCGAGGACTCCATCTCTTAATCACACCCCAGTCCCGCCTTTGCTATGCCTCCGACACGCCCCCATGAACTTTGGTCGTCCCCGCGACGGAAAGCAGTTGAGGGCACCCAAAATCGGCTTTCGATTATGCCGATTTGGGTGACCTTGCGAGAAGGACTCCCATCTCCCGATTTGTGTCGGAAGATGGGCGCCCTTCTCTTTCAAAAATTCACCTGATAGTGTCATTTTAGTTTCGCTGTGTAACTGCAAGTTAAGCAAGCCATCTCCTTATTTTCAGTGGCACTTAACTGGCGCCAAATGCATAACTGCTTTTTGAACATTGGCCTGGTCGTGTTTAACCTTTTACCTCGAGGCTGTATCAGTTTCTGTTCAGTTAGGGATTCACTGAAGCATACAATTTGACTGGGGGGTTCCTAAACCATGGCACACAGCTGTAAAGTGTCTGGGCCCCAGGACCGTACCAAGCTATAACTGTGCTGTGTGTGATTCACCCATTGGCACCCCCTGTCCTGCCCACTTCTCCACTGCCAATTAGAGGAGACTGTGGGCTGGGAGCAGCTTTTGTGCCCCTTCATATCTGCGCCCTGTGTGGCTGCATTGTTTGTGCAGCTTATCACTTCACAAACAGTAGCTCTTTGACACTGCCATTAAGGAGAGGAAAAATGGTACTTGCTGTGTCTATTTAAAACAATCTAAAACATTCCATCGCTGCACACCTAGATGTATAAATTGAAAATATGTTATGTATTAATTTGGGGTAGTTTTATTGTCTGCCCACAACCTTGTTGGAAGGACAATTCTAGAAATATAAGAAATGCATATATACATTTATCTTGGAATTTTGCTATACCATGCATGCTCCTCTCTCTCTCTCTCCTCTGCTTTTATCTTGTTTTCACCTGACAGCTTTCATTTTTCTTTCTTCTCTGGCTCTTCTCCTTTCTCCATCTCACCCTCCCCACAGTCTAATGTTGCTCTTTCCTTCCAGTTCTTTCATAACATCTACCTCTGTTTCCTCTATCACCACTTCCTCCCTTCTCTTCCTCTGCTTCTCCCCAGTCTTTTACCTTTCACTCATCTACTGGCCATCATGTCCCTCCACTCTGACCTGCATATCACAGCTCAGTTATCCTTCTATCTATGCCCTCTGTCTCCCTCTCTGTCTTCACCTCCTCCATGTCCCCTCCCCCCAGTCATCAGCAGCTTGTATAGTAGATGTGGGCAACCTCAATCCTCAAGGTCTGCAACCCAGTTGGCAGGGCCATGCCAACACAGTAAGCGGGGTAAGCACCGCAGGGGGCGCCTGCCTTCAAGGGCGCCGCTGTGGTGCTGCGCCGACATACTGCTTGGGGGTTTAAATGTTTAATTTACCTCGGTTGCAGCGTTCGCATCATTTCAAAACCCTGCCCGTCTCTAGCTTACCCTCTCTTCATGAGTTCGTTCCCTCAGAGTCCCGCCCTCGAGGAAATTACGTCAGAAGGCGGGATTCTGAGGCCGAACGAACTCACAAAGAGAGGGAAAGCTAGAGACGGCAGGGTTTTGAAATGCTGCGAATGCTGCGACTGAGGTAAATTCAGTGGCAGCGGTCCGCCCCGGGTGTCAGTGGGTGGGGGGGTGCTCCGCTGTCGCTGCAGTCAGCCCTCGTCTCCTGCCACCTGCCTTTAAAGAAAAAGGTGTGAAGCGGCGTGGCAGGCAGCTCCTCGCGTCTGCCCTGCTTGTAAACGAAGTAAATCTCCATTCTCCTTCTCCTTCTCGTCGTCGGGCCTTCACTCACTGGTTCGGGCGGGACCCAGTGAGTGAAGGCCTGACGACGAGGAGGAGAAGGAGAATGGCGATTTACTTCATTTACAAGCAGGGCAGACGTGAGGCGCTGCCTGCCACACCGCTTCACACCTTTTTCTTTAAAGGCAGGTGGCAGGAGATGAGGGCTGTCCTCTCTGGACGAAGCTGGTGGTCGGGTCGGGGGCTCAGATGGGAGGGGGTTTTCAGATGGGAGAAGGGGGTGGGGAGGGGGCTTCTCAAGTGGGAGTGGAGCTGAAACTGGGGGTTGAAAAGGGGGGGCATGTGGGAGATGTGGGCTGTGGCTAGAACTAGGGGCAGGTGGGATAAGGGGGCTGGAACTGGGGGCTGAAAAAAGGTGCAGAGAGAGAGAGGGGACAGATCTTGGATGGATGGGGGAGGGGGATAGCAAATGGTGGCTTGAAGGGGCAGAGAGAAAGGGCAGACAGTGAATGGAAGGGGGGAGGGAGAGGGCAGACGGGCAGATGGTGGATGGAAGAGGCAGAGATAGAGGGCAGATGTGCATGGAAGGGGCAGGGAGAGAGGGCAGTCATTGGATGGAGGGGACAGCAGAGATGGCAGAGAAAGAACGAAGACAGATGCTGGATGGAAGGAAGACAGTGAAAAGAAGATGAGGAAAGCAGAAGCCAGAGACAACAAACTGTAAATAAAATATATATTTTTATTTTTTTTTGCTTAGGATAAAGTAGTATTGTAGCTGTGTTAATAAATGTTTATAATAGAACATGTAAATAAGGTAAGTTAAGAGGACAGATAGCAGCAGAATCAGGTACTGGGCCAGCATGATCAGAAAAACAAAGTCACCAGACAACAAAAGTAGAAAAAAAATCATTTTATTTTCATTATAGTGTTTGGAATATGTCCACTTTGATAATCAGGTGCTCAACGTTTAAAGTTTATATTTATTTACTTATTTATGGCATTTTATGCTGGGGGGGGGGCGCCAACTGATAGTCTGCAGGGGGGCACCAGAGACCCTAGGCATGGCCCTGCCAGTTGGGTTTTCAGAATTTCCCCAATTAATATGCATGAGATCTGTTTGTATGCACAGCCTCCATTCTATGCAAATAAATCTCATGCATATTCGTTGTGGAAATCCTGAAAACCTGACTAGGTTGCAGCCCTCGTGGAAGTCTGCTCTATAAGGTAAATTGCGCTTTGCTGGCACTATGAATGAGAATAGGTGCTCCCTCCTCCTCTTCTGATAGTAGCAAGAGTACCCCTTGCTGGAATCGTAACATGCCTTCTAGCACCCTGTCCTGCCCACTGTGCCACAGCCATTGCATGGGAGACAATTGACAAGGAACATTTTTTGTGTCCTGTTTATTTGTGGCCACACCACCCTTGGGACGGCCCTGATTAGTAGCTTTCTTTGGCCTGTTGCAGGCCCACTTCCTCTCCTATGGGATTCCAGAAGCTCCATAGAGGGGGCAGAAAAAGGGGGCATTGCCAAGTAACCACAGCATTGTATGTCCAATCCAGATCATTATCTGTACTGATTAGATTGAAATTCATCTCTTTTCACCTGCTATCGATCTGTAGGTCAATGATATGCAGGTGGTCTCATAGAGAACAGGCAGGTTTTTCTCCTCATTCTGCAGTAGGATGACACCCCCACCCCCCAACTCACTGAAAGCAAAGACTGCAAGAGGGACATGAGTCACATCAGCATGACGAAGGAATACAGTACAAAGAAAATCACATTTATTTGTAATGTGGAGTTTATACTCCCCGTTTCTTTCTTCCCCTCCCCCCCCACCACATCACAATCAGTGGAATGTTCCAGGAGACTTCCAAGCTGATGGCTTGCTCTGTACCACATCCCTTCCCAGATCTCCCCATATGCCTTCTGCTCAAGTAGTCCCAGATGCCTCTCTGAACAATGTCCTGGGGCAGATAACTCAGACTGAGAACACATGGATAGCATCCATATTCCCCACAGTGCCCTGACTTTACATCCCGAGCTACAGTGCTCTCTTTTTCAAATCGGCTTCAAGACCTTGAGAGAAACATTTTTAAAGACATATGTAGAGGAGTGTGGTAGCCGTGTTAGTCCACTCTTAAGGTTATCAATAGAAATCAAACAAAATAAAACATGGAAAAGAAAATAAGATGATACCTTTTTTATTGGACATAACTTAATACATTTCTTGATTAGCTTTCAAAGGTTGCCCTTCTTCGTCAGATCGGAAATAAGCAAATGTGCTAGCTGACAGTGTATATAAGTGAAAACCTTCAAGCATTACTATGACAGTCTGACAGGGTGGGAGGATGGGGGTGGGTAGGAGGTATGCATGGGGACATCAAAGCATATCATTGATATTCTAACAGGATGGGTGTGGATAGGTGAGGGGTGGGGTGATCAACAGAGAATACAGCTTTATGGTTTATAATGGGCTAGGATCCCCAGATCCTTGTTAAGTCCTTTCTGTTGGGTGTTAAAATATTCAATCACTCTGACTTCAAAGGTCTTACGTTCTTGTATGGTTTTAAAGTTACCTTTCAGGATTCTCACTGTGAAGTCACTGGTACAGTGTCCTGGTCCTGTAAAATGCTGACCAACAGGGGTGGGAGCCCTACTGGCACCAGTAATGTTCATGTGATGTCTATGTAAATTGAATCTTGTCTTAAGCATCTGGCCTGTTTCTCCAATATAGCATCCTTCGTTACATTTTTTACACTGAATGATATATACCACATTAGAAGATGAGCAAGTGAAAGATTCCTCAAGATACCACCGTATCTGCTCTGACCCAGGGGACAGAGACAGATACCTTAAAAGCCTGACTGCATCCTTCAAACAGAAAGGCTACAACCCCAAAATAATCTCCAAGAATATTGCCTCCTCCCTCAAAACACCCAGGGAGAATCTGCTACAGTACAAGGAGAAAAAATCCACAGACAGAATCCCCCTTGTAGTGACATACAATCCAGAGCTGGAAAAACTGAGGAAAATCATAAGAGATCTACAACCTATACTCCAGGAGGATGAATTACTGAAAGAGATATTCCCATCCCCACCAGTACTGGCCTTCCGACAGCCACCCAACTTAAAACACAAGCTAATCAGAAGTAAACTTCCATCACAGACTGAAAAGGAACAGAAGGGCACACTTCCCTGTAATTTATCCAGTTGCAAACTATGCCAAAATAGTTCACAGGACCACACAGTCATCCACAAAGGAAAGATATTCAACATAAAGGAATCTTTCACTTGCTCATCTTCCAATGTGGTATATATCATTCAGTGTAAAAAATGTAACGAAGGATGCTATATTGGAGAAACAGGCCAGATGCTTAAGACAAGATTCAATTTACATAGACATCTCATGAACAATACTGGTGCCAGTAGGGCTCCCACCCCTGTTGGTCAGCATTTTACAGGACCAGGACACTGTACCAGTGACTTCACAGTGAGAATCCTGAAAGGTAACTTTAAAACCATACAAGAACGTAAGACCTTTGAAGTCAGAATGATTGAATATTTTAACACCCAACAGAAAGGACTTAAAAAAGGTATCATCTTATTTTCTTTTTCATGTTTTATTTTGATTTCTATTGATAACCTAAAGACATATGAAAACTAATGCTGAATCAGAAAGGTCCATGGAGCCCAGCATCCTTTCTCTGACATTGGTCACTCTGGTTCACAAGTACTTTAGGTCCCTGTCACCTAGGGCCAATTCTATTACTGGGCATTGCCAATTATGTGCCCAAAAAACAGGGGTAGTGAGCCTGTTCTATAAGTCCGCTTACATGTGTAAATGTCCTAATAGAAAGTGTAGCCTGGCATCAGAGTGCCTAAATGTGGGCCCACACATTTACACCAGGTCTATGGCGGACATAAATGGGTGCGTCTAAATGCGGCAATTATGCATGTAACTTACAATATTCTCTAAGTTTCCCACGTAACAGTTAGAACTGCCTATGGCCCACCCATGCCCCGCCCCTTTGAACACCTCCTTGTATTTATGCACTATTGGGGCAAGTTTATAAGCTTGTGCCTAAAGCTACGCACCACTTAAGTGCATCAAATGCACTTTTAATTAGCAGTTTCATGGATAATTGCACTAGGCTTTATTGTATAAAATTGTGCTCAAGTGTGAGCAAGTGCAAAGTGATGCATGTGGGAAAGAGGAACCCAAACTATAGTTACCTGATGCAAGGTTCCATATTAGGAATCACCGACCAGGAAAGGATCTAGGTGTCATCGTGGATGATACTATGAAACCCTCTGCTCAGCATGCAAGTCTCTTCCACCGCTAACTCCAGACTTCGCTCCTTTTATCTTGCTGCACCTTATGCCTGGAACTGCCTTCCCGAGCCCATACGTCTAGCTCCATCTCTACCTGTTTATAAATATATGCTGAAGGCTCACCTTTTCACTGCTGCTTTTGGCTCCTAGCCACTACCTATCTGTCCGCCTACCTGCTCCTCTTTACCCTGCAATTCCCTTGCCTTTGGCTCCTAGCCACTACCTATTTGTCCTCCTCCCTGTTCCTCCTTACCCTGTAATTCCCTTGCCCATAATGTCTTGTCTGCCTGTTTTACCTAGATTGTGTTGTGAATTGAGGGGTCCCGAGCCCCCCAAGAAGGCTGGAGTGTCCTTAAATCTGACTCCATCTCTAAATAGCACTAGTACTGGGGTAATCAAGGAGTTGTGAAGTTCTAAAAGGAATTGCCACTAAGAGAGATGTTAGGTCTAAGGAAAAGATACCAGCCTTATGACAAACTGGATTTAGATTAAAAGTCATACAATGCAGCGAAAGATAGCCTGATACAGCAAAAGCATTTATACTTACAGCCTTTCATCATTAAGTGAAGCCCACAAATCATCATTTGGAATGAGGAGTTTATTTGCCAAGGTACAAGTCAAATCAGTGATTGACAACAGGCACATACAATCAATTAGTTATAGGAATATAATAATCCAGCTGCAAACAGGTGTTAATTAGTTCCTAATCTTTTATAATTTCTCTTACCAATTAGAGGTTTTACAAGGGAAAGCAATTAGGTAATTTGTCAATTCTGCTGGACACATTGGTTTCCCTTGGAGAGAGAGAGTGGCAACCCTTTTCTCTCTAACTTAAACCAGGAAATACCCTGATTTTTATAGGTGCCCTCAGGATATGGATAATATGACAGTAGATATACCTGATTGGATCTATGCTAATGTCATGGTTGTCACTGATTGGCTCATGCTAATGAGTAGCTTCTATCTTGCTAACATGGTTTTGTCTTTAGCTCGCTTGACCACAAATCTTAAGCAAGACCCTGCATCCAGCTACACCTTTCCTTTCTCACACCATGGCTGACCACAATCCTGCTCACAGGAAAGTCTCATTTCTCAACTTGTTTTTCTAACTTACATTAGAGAAAATTCCACTTTGTAACAGATACGGCTTCCATTTTGTGCTGAAATCCTCCATTTTGTTTCCATATCTATTGACCTAACTTTTCCTAATTTAGCTTATTTAGGCCTCAATCCGGGCTACAAACTAGGCCATACTTTTCCAGTAAGCTCCCAGTTATGTCAGCCATCAGATTTCTGACTCAGCCAAGGTCTGTAATGGCCTGAGCTCTATGACTGGGCCCTCCACCATTCCAGTGGGGGGGTCTCTGGCTGTACCATAATTATACAATTGTAAGCTCTTTGAGCAGGGACTGTCTCTCTATGTCAAATGTTCAGTGCTGCGTGCGTCTGGTAGCGCTATATAAATGCTAATAGTAGTAGTAGTAGTATATCTAGGCGTGTCTTATAGAATACATTTAGACTGATATTTTTGGTGCAATATATAGAATTCCCTCTCCCCCAAGCGTGCCTTGTTGTAGTGCATAAATCAAGGTGCCATCTTATAGAATTGAATCCTATGCCATCTGTGCCCATAATTATAACATTGCATTTACCATGCCACTGTCATTCAGACGTGTAATCCTGGAAATAGTGCTAAAGTTTGGGTGACCTATTATAGGCTGGGGGGATAGTGCTTAGCTTCTGCCTCAGGAAGCAGTTAAGAGAGGCCTTGCTAATTAACAATGAATTTATTTGTAGTGCACAGGGTGAGACAAAAAAAAAAAAGCAATCCCCTAGATGTTTTTTGCTATTTTCTCATCAACCACTTGGAATTTCAATGTGAAATGTTACAGCTTTATTTGTTGCTACTATCTACATTTATGTGCTCAGTGGAATTAGATTATGTTTAAACACGGCGAAGTTACAGACCTTTCAGTATGACCACCCAGCGATTTTCGCACAGTGAAAAATGTTTGCACTGTAAAACCACCATTATTTCAAAAACAAAACAAAAAGAAAACAGGTATCAGCTTACTGTTATTGATACGGAGATAGTGGGGATGAGTCGTAGCCATATTTTAGGCTTCGGACGGCCTCCCCACCGATATCATTGAGACCTGGACACGGCGCCAGTGCGACCAACCCGAGCCACAAGGCTCAAGGTGAGCCTGACCGCGCGACAGGCCACATGTCCAGCTGAGGGATAGAAGGCAGTCCAGAACGGACCAGAGACGGACTCTTGGACTTGTGGACACCCCCGAACCAAGCCGTGGAAATCCCTAGAGACCCGTGAGGCGGACGCTATGACTCGGGACACTCACCTGGCGCAATCACCCGAGCGCCCCGGTCATCCTGCCATTCGGGAGTCTCCTGGCGCTGATTCTGAGGAGTAGTAAAGCGGTAGCGAGGACGGAATCACCCCGTTGGGATACCCATCGAATGCGTACTGCCCCGGAGAAGCACAAAACCTCTGACCCGCGATCCACCCATATACACGGGCTGCCTGGAAGGCACGCAATGACAGACACCCCGGTGAGATAGCCTCCGATAGTGAAACCAGCGACGGAACAACGAGGAGAGCAGAGAAGCCATTGGAGACCAACTGCAGACGGGTAATCAACTGTTCCCCTCCGTACTGCCGCTCCAACCCGGAGACATCAAAAGCAAACACTCAACGGAAAGTTTTGCTGATACCAGGAAAAGGTTGTGGGAGCTCGTTCAGCTGCGTCCGGCTTGGCGGACTGAACAAGAGAAGTGCTCTTATGCCCTCAATTGGTGAGACGAAACGGCAGGAAGCATTCAGCAGATTGTCCTAAGAGCAGTGGGACGGGATCCATGTTCAGGTCAGCAAGTCTCTCCTCGTATGGTTTGCTACACAAATCGACTAGCACCCCGCGACCCGATCCAGTGAGCTTACTCGATCGCCGGCGAGGCCCAACACTCCGAGATCTCACAAAGCCGACCAGAGCAACGTGTGGAGCACAAACCCGACTGACGAGGAGGACATGTGGCATGCTACAATGAACAACCAACAATAACTTCGATAGATGGTAATATAGGTTATATCTACACCCTTTACTCCAATACTGTCTGATCCAAGTCACACGCTTAGATTACTATATGCAGGGCTAGTCGCTCCCAAGAACAACACAAATAACTAAATATCGGACCTCACTGCAATGCGAACAATGCTCACACTACCAATATTGTAGTTTGAATACGATTCACTACTGAAATCCATGCTTAGATGCAACCTGCAAATATTTGCTCTCTTTGAAAACTCTTTTAACATAATACCAGTGGCGTACCAAGGGGGGGGCGGTGGGGGCGGTCCGCCCCGGGTGCCAGTGGGTGGGGGGTGCTCCGCTCCCGCCGCCTCCCGTGGCCGTTCCCGCGGCGCCGCACATTAAAAAAAAACGGCGAAGCAGCATCGCAGGCAGCGCCTCGTGCCCTGCTTGTAAAAAAAAAATCAAATCTCCTTCCTTCTCCTCCTCGTCTTGACGTCGACTCTGGCCTTCCAATCAATTTGATTGGAAGGCCTGAGTCGACGTCAAGACGAGGAGAAGGAAGGAGATTTGATTTTTTTTTTTACAAGCAGGGCACGAGGTGCTGCCTGCGACGCTGCTTCGCCGGTTTTAACGGGACTGAGGTGGGGAAGGAGAGGGGCGAAAGGGACTCGGGTGGGGGTGTTCAGAGGGGAGAAGGGGACTGGGGTGGGGGTCTCAGACAGGGGAGGGGAGAAGGGGACTGGGGTGGGGATCTCAGAGGGGAGAAGGGGACTGGGGTGGGGGTGTTCAGAGGGGAAAAGGGGAGGGGAGAAGGGGACTGGGGTGGGGAGAAGGGGACGGGTGGGGGTCTCAGATGGGGGGAGGGGAGAAGGGGACTGGGGTTGGGGTGTTCAGAGAGGAGAAGGGGGCTGGAACTGGGGGCTGAAAAAAGGGGCAGAGAGAAAGAGAGGGGACAGATCCTAGATGGAAGGGGGAGCGAGAGGGAGGGCAGACTCTGGATGGATGGGAGAGGGAGGGCAAATGGTGGATTGAAGGGGCAGAGAGAAAGGGCAGGCAGTGGATGGAAGGGGATGGCAGAGAGGGCAGACACTGGATGGCAGAGAGAGAGAGAGTGAAGACAGATGCTGGATGGAAGGAAGACGGTGAAAAGAAGATGAGGAAAGCAGAAACCAGAGACAACAAACTGTAAATAAAATATTTTTTTTTTTTTTTTTTTTGCTTTAGGATAAAGTATTGCAGATGTGTTAAATGTTTATAATAGAACATGTAAATAAGGTAATCTTTTTATTGGACTAATTTTAATACATTTTGACTAACTTTCGGAGAACAAAACCCCCTTCCTCAGGTCAGGATAGGATACTGTAACAGCACTATACTGTACTGACCCGAGGACGGAGGTTTTGGCCTCTGAAAGCTAAATGTATTAGTCCAATAAAATGGTATTATTTTACTTTCTATATTTGTTTTATTTCTATTTGTTAATTTGTAAAGTGGTGATTGGTACTTGTTAGTTTTTTTCAAATTTACATCTGCTGTCTTTATATTTTGCACAGTACTAGGGGACAGTTTCTGTTTCTGTGGTGTTGCATTGTATGCAGAGTCTGGCATTGGGGGTTCAGTTTAATTTTTGTCTAAATAGAAAGTTTATGATTACTTATTCTATAGTGGATTAGGGTGTATCTGTGTTTGTGAAAAAGACATAGCTTTCAGTTGGCATTGACTGTGCAGGATAAACGATCTGTACTATTCTGTCTGGTTTCGCTTTACAATAGGTGAATTGATGTTCTAGTGCTCACTGTAGTGTTTAAGATGCTTTCCTTTTCCTTGTGTGACTCGTAGAAATGACTGCTTATGGTATGGTAGAATTGCTCTATAGGTCCTGAGTGTTTTGTATTCTCGGCATGCCTAGTACTGGATTTGGGGGGGGTGGGGGTGTTAAAAAATGACCGGCCCCGGGTGTCAACTACCCTAGGTACGCCACTGCATAATACTGTAATGTGTTACGCTCATGTGAGACATGTAAGCCCTCTGCTATCCTAGAAACCTTCTAATTGTTGGAAAATTACATTAATTAATACACCAAATTATAAGAGTTACTACCGTATTGCTGAATTGTCCACATATACCACATGCATTTACTGCTTAATGTTGATACTGATCGATGCTGACACTGCTTAATGTCACGTCCATGGCCGTGACAACCCTCAGACTTACCCTGTTTCTGGGAGTCAGTGTCTGTGCTGGCTTCTGCTTGTCTCTGTGTCTGTGTCTGTCTTAGGTTCTCTCTGGCTCTGTGTGCTGATTGCCCTACTGAACCTCACCTCTGTGGGCTATGCCTCTTCCAAGATGGCTGCCGCCTCTTCCTCTTTGCCAGTATCCAAGATGGCTCCCGCTGTTCCTTCCTATGGGCTGACTGCTCTGTGTGTCAAGCCTCTGTTTGGTTGCAAGGTGATTGCTGCAGCTGTGGCTCTGGTGTTGAAGGGCTTTATTAATCACTTGGAGACTACAGTCTTGGCCTTTGCATCTCATCTAAAGGTCCTGGTGTATAGAGTGCTCTGTACACTGATTCAGTGTTTGCTCTGTGTGAGTTTCTATGTGTGTTCAGACTAGCTAGCTTAGGCACCGTCTGGCTTGTAGCCTGTGTATAGCTTTGCTAGTGCTCTGTGTTTGTTTAGACTAGTTAGCTTAGGCACCGTCTGGCTTGTGAGCCTGTGCATAGCTCTGCTAGTTCTCTGTGTTTGTTCCTAGTGAGACTAGCCAGCTTAGGCACCGTCTGGCTTGTAGCCTGTGCATAGCTCTGCTAGTTCTCTGTGTTTGTTCCTGGTGTACACTAGCCAGCTTAGGCACCGTCTGGCTTGTAGCCTGTGCTTAGCTCTGCTAGTTCTCTGTGTTTGTTCCTGGTGTACACTTGCCAGTTTAGGCACCGTCTGGCTTGTAGCCTGTGCTTAGCTCTGCTAGTTCTCTGTGTTTGTTCCTGGTGTAGACTAGCCAGCTTAGGCACTGTCTGGCTTGTAGCCTGTGCATAGCTCTGCTAGTTCTCTGTGTTTGTTCCTAGTGTAGACTAGCCAGCTTAGGCACCGTCTGGCTTGTAGCCTGTGCATAGCTCTGCTAGTTCTCTGTGTTTGTTCCTAGTGTAGACTAGCCAGCTTAGGCACCGTCTGGCTTGTAGCCTGTGCATAGCTCTGCTAGTTCTCTGTGTTTGTTCCTGGTGTACACTAGCCAGCTTAGGCACCGTCTGGCTTGTAGCCTGTGCTTAGCTCTGCTAGTTCTCTGTGTTTGTTCCTGGTGTACACTAGCCAGTTTAGGCACCGTCTGGCTTGTAGCCTGTGCTTAGCTCTGCTAGTTCTCTGTGTTTGTTCCTGGTGTAGACTAGCCAGCTTAGGCACTGTCTGGCTTGTTAGCCAGTGCATAGCTCTGCTAGTTCTCTGTGTTTGTTCCCAGTATTAGACTAGCCAGCTTAGGCACCGTGTGGCTTGTTAGCCTGTGTATAGCTTTGCTAGTTCCCTGTGTTTGTTCCTAATACTTGACTAGCCAGCTTAGGCACCGTGTGGCTTGTAGCCTGTGTATAGCTTTGCTAGTGTTCTGTGTATGTTTCCAGTGCATGACTTGTTAGCTTGGGCACAGCTTTGTTGTTAGCTGGTGTATAGCCTTACAAGTCTCCTGAGTTTGCTCTGTGTATGTTTCTTGTGTATGACTGGTCTGCCTGGGTATAGCGTTCCTATTAGCCTGGGTACAGTTTACTAGTCATTGTGTTGAAACCTGCCGACTGCCAGAACCCGGACAGTCCCTGCCTGTCTGTCTTGCCTTCGCCTAGGTGCCAGGGGGCACTCCTGGATCTTCATTCCTGTTGTTCCTGCTTGCAAGTTCCAGTTCCGGGTTTTCCTGTAAGTCCTACCGGCTGCCAGAACCTGAGGGCTCAACCCTCGGGGAAAGGCGGTCAAGTGTAGGTGAAGCCTAGGTCCAGGGTGTTCCAGTCCAGCGGGTTTCACTCCTGTATGTTCCAGTCCAGTGGGGCCACTCCAGTGTGTCCAGTCCAGCGGGCCCCACTCCAGTGCGTACCCGTCCGGTGCGTTCCAGTTCCGAGTGTTCCGGTGTAGAGCTCCAGTCCGGGGTTCCAGTCCAGTCTTGTTTCATCTCTACCTGGAAGGTGATCTTGCCTGCCACTGCCACTCCACGGTAGTGGCCTATGGACTCACAAACCCCGTGCTCCCAGGGAAGAAGCCTGAAAGTATGCCAAGGTCCTCGAGAGCGCGGCAAGTTCGAGAGACGCGACACTTAATGTTGATACCACTTAATGTTGATACCACTTAATGTTGATACTGCTTGATGTTAAGACTGCTTAATGTGGATACTGCTTGAAACTACATTTAGTCACTGTTTAATGTTCACACTACTTGATATGGACACTGCCTAAAGTTGATACTGCTTGATGTTCATACAAAATTTCATTCACTAACACCTCCAGGCATAACCAACCACAACAAACCATAGCCAACATGAACATCAACAAATAGCTCATGATAATTTACTTCCTCCCCCTAATCTACCATGCATGGACTACTCCCAACATAAACAACAATCTACCCACAGCACACAAACCCTACAGACATCCCAATCACAGCTCACCAGACCAAAAGAACAACAACCAACTAAAAGGAAAAACAAATACATAAGGAAATAACCAACAGAAAGGGAAGAAAGGACACAACAGAACCAGATACCAAGAAAACAGGCAACTAATAAAAATTAACACAGCCATGTCCCAAACCGAACGAACCTTACCATTCAATCAAAATGGGGTACGTAAACGCCAGATCAGTAGTAAATAAAACAGAGATTATAACAGACTGGATCACCACAGACAATCTTGACCTACTATTCATCATTGAAACCTGGATTCACGACCTTAAAGACCCCATAATCTTAGATTTATGCCCACCAGGATACAAAATCACCCACTGGACAAGAAACGGAAAAAGAGGAGGAGGAATAGCCATAATATACAAATCCGAGTTCACCATCACAGCCACAACCGAATCCATTCTACCACAACTTAAAATCGCCTCGGTAAGAATCAATCACCCAAATTTGCAGGAACACCTTAATGCAGTTCTACTCTACAGACCGCCAGGCAACTGACAAGATTCCCAAACACACTTTATGGACTTTATCTTGAACACTTGTGTCTCTACCTCCCGCAGTCTCTCTGCCTCGGCCCATGCAGTCCGGGGGAGCCCGGAGTGCTCGGGCTCCCTGCGCAGGGGGGTCATGCGGGCCGTAGTCTGCCGCGCTGGTCGACCGTGGTCCTGTGCACTGCCGCCGCACTCCCCGGCCGGAATGGCCTGGGCGCATATTGCAGTGCAGACCACGGGACCGAGTCACCTAAAGGACCGACCATCTGGAAAGGAGGTCGCAGCGCCGACAGGAGAGTCCACCAGCCCCGGCCCATTCCAGCCCGCAGACCCAGCGTCTGCAATGGCCATCTGCATGCCTGCTCTGTTCCTTCCGCTCCATCTGCCTGCTCCAGCTTGCTCCACTTTGCTGACCCAGCTTTTCCCTGCCTGCTCTGATCCATCTGCTGAATCCGGACCATCTGCTCAGCTTGCTCCAGGACACCTGACCCAGTTTCTACCTACTGTTCCATCCACTCCGCACGATCCAGCTTCTTCCTGCTTGTCCCAGTCCGCCTGCTCCAGCGTCCTGCTCGTTCCAGTCCATCTCCACCACCCTGTTCCAGTCCGTCGGATCCAGCTTCTTCCTGCTTGCTCCAGCTTGGTCCAGCCCGCCTGATCCAGCTCATCCAGCTTGTTCCACTCCATCTGATCCAGCTTCTCCCTGCTCGTTCAAGTCCATCTGCACCACCCTGTTCCAGTCCATCGGATCCAGCTTCTTCCTGCTTGTTCCAGCCACCTGCTCCAGCTGTTCCAGCCCGCCTAATCCAGCTTCCCCCTGCTCGTTCCAGCTTCTCCAGCTGTTCCAGCCTGCCTAATCCAGCTTGCTCCAGAACCGCCTGATCCAGCTCCCCCTGCTCGTCCAAGTCCATCTGCTCCAGCCTCCGTCAGATCCAGCTCTTCATGCTCGTTCCAGTCCATCTGCTCCAGCCTCCGTCGGATCCAGCTCTTCCTGCTTGTTCCAGCCACCTGCTCCTGCTGTTCCAGCCCGTCTAATCCAGCTTGTTCCTCTCCGCCTAAACCAGCTTGTTCCTATCCGCCTGATCCAGCTTCTCCCTGCTCGTTCCAGCCTCTCCAGCCATTCCAGCCCGCCTAATCCAGCTTGCCCCAGCCCGCCTGATCCAGTTCCCCCTGCTCGTCCTTATCCATCTGCTCCAGCCTCCGTCGGATCCAGCCTTTCCTGCTCATCCTAGTCCATCTGCTCCAGCCTCCGTCGGATCCAGCTCTTCCTGCTTGTTCCAGCCACCTGCTCCTGCTTGTTCCAGCCACCTGCTCCTGCTGTTCCAGCCACCAGCTCCTGCCGTTCCAGTCAGCCTGATCCAGCTCTCCAGCCATCTGCTCCTGCTGCTCCAGCCCGCCTAAACCTGCTTGCTCCAGTCAGCCTGATCCAGCCTCCCCTGCTCGATACAGTCCATCTGCACCAGCTTGCTCCAGCCCGCCTGATCCAGCTTCCAGTCCATCTGCACCAGCTTGCTCCACCCCACCAGCTTGTCCAACTTGCCTGCTCACCCACTCCCTACCTCTCTCACTACCTATGGCCCCCTTTCACATTCTATTCCTCGCCCTATCCCTCCCCAATCTCTTCCCCCTCCCTCCGCTGTCTACCACATGAACTCACTACCCATCCCCCCCCCGTCCTGTCCACTACTGCAATACCCTACCTACCCCTATCCCCCACCACCTCACCATCCCTACTGTCCTCCTCCTTCCTAGCTCTCAACCTCCAACACCTCCTTCCTGCAATGAACCCTTCCCCATTCCTCCTCAGCGCATCCCACCTTCGGCGCCTTTGTCGCCCTACCTCCCCCACCCTTTCCGTTCTCTCTTGCTCCTTCTCCTGCTATCCGCGGGAGACATCAATCCCAACCCAGGTCCACCACACATGTCCTCGTCCTCGTCTCATCTATGCAAACGTTCCCGCGACATCTCCAATCTCATCTCCATTCCCCTCCTCCCCCTTCCTCCCTCCCCTTCTCGTGTGCCCTGTGGAATGCCCACTCAATCTGCAACAAACTTACCTTCACCCATGATCTCTTCATCTCCCATTCCCTCCATCTGCTCGCCCTAACCGAAACCTGGCTCACCCCCGACGACTCTGCCTCAGTCGCAGCCCTTTGCCACGGAGGCTACCTCTCCTCCCATTCGCCCCGCACAGCTAGCCGCGGTGGCGGCGTTGGCCTACTACTTTCGCCCTCCTGCAGTTTTCAACCCCTCCTACTACCCCAGTCTCACTGCTTTTCATCCTTTGAAGTCCATTCCATCCGTCTATTCCACCCGCTGCCACTCCGAGTTGCAGTCATCTACCGCCCCCCTGATAAGTCCCTCCCTTCCTTCCTTACTGACTTCGATGCCTGGCTCTCCGTTTTTCTTGAGCCCTCATCCCCATCCCTCATTCTTGGTGACTTCAACATACACACTGATAACCCATCTGACTCATATGCTTCTCAATTCCTCACCCTAACCTCCTCCTTCAACCTCCAACTGAGCTCCACCACCCCTATTCACAAATCTGGTCACTGTCTTGATCTCGTCCTCTCTTCTACCTGCTCGCCCTCTAATCTCTGTGTCTCCGCTCTTCCCATTTCTGACCATCACCTGATCACATTCACACTTCATCACCCTCCCCCTCAGTCCCGCCCAACTCTAACTACTACCTCCAGGAATCTCCAGGCAGTTGACCCCCCCACCCTATCTGCTAGTATCTCTGATCTCCTCCCGTCCATCACGTCCTCCGAGTCCGTCGACAAGGCTGTTTCCAATTACAATGCCACTCTCTCCTCCGCCCTAGACACCCTTGCACCGTCCGTTTCCCGTCCCACTAGGCGCACTAATCCCCAGCCCTGGCTTAATCCTTGCACCCGTTACCTTTGCTCCTGCTCCCAATCGGCTGAACGCCTATGGAGGAAATCTCGCACCCATACTGACTTCATTCACTACAAATTCATGCTATCCTCCTTCCAGTCCTCCCTATTCCTCGCCAAACAGGACTACTACACTCATTTGACTAATTCCCTCAGCTCTAACCCTCGTCGTCTCTTCGCCACCCTCAACTCCCTCCTCAAAGTGCCCTCCGCTCCCACCCCCCCTTCACTCTCTCCTCAATCACTGGCTGACTACTTCCGCGACAAGGTCCAGAAGATCAACCTCGAATTCACCACTAAACCTTCTCCTCCCCTTCATCCTATCACCTACTCCCTCAACCAATCAACCCAGACCTCCTTCTTCTCCTTTCCTGATATCACCGAAGAGGAAACCGCCCATCTTCTCTCCTCCTCGAAATGCACCACCTGTTCCTCTGACCCTATCCCCACCAACCTACTTACCACCATCTCTCCCACTATCACCCCTCCCATCTGTCATATCCTCAACCTCTCTCTCTCCACCGCAACTGTCCCTGACACCTTCAAGTATGCTGTTGTCACACCTCTCCTCAAAAAACCTTCACTTGACCCTACTTGTCCCTCCAACTACCGCCCCATCTCCCTCCTACCCTTCCTCTCCAAAATACTTGAACGTGCCGTTCAAAGCCGTTGCATTGATTTTCTCGCCTCTCATACCATCCTCGATCCGCTTCAATCTGGCTTTCGCCCACTTCACTCGACAGAAACGGCATTATCCAAAGTCTGTAATGACCTGTTCCTCGCCAAATCCAAAGGTCATTACTCCATCCTCATTCTCCTCGACCTATCCGCCGCTTTTGACACTGTCAATCACAACTTACTTCTTGACACACTGTCCTCTTTTGGGTTCCAGGGCTCTGTCCTCTCCTGGTTCTCCTCTTATCTCTCCCATCGTACCTTCAGAGTACACTCTCATGGTTCTTCCTCCACCCCTATCCCGCTCTCTGTTGGAGTCCCTCAGGGTTCTGTCCTTGGACCCCTTCTTTTCTCTATCTACACCTCTTCCCTGGGCTCCCTGATCTCGTCTCATGGCTTCCAGTATCATCTCTATGCTGACGACACCCAGCTTTATCTCTCCACAGACACCCAGCTTTATCTCTCCACACCTGACATCACTGCGGAAACCCAGGCCAAAGTATCGGCCTGCTTATCCGACATTGCTGCCTGGATGTCCAACTGCCACCTGAAACTGAACATGGCCAAGACCGAACTTCTTGTCTTCCCACTCAAACCCACTTCCCCTCTACCTCCACTCTCTATTTCGATTGATAACACCCTCATCGTCCCCGTCTCATCTGCCCGCAACCTCGGTGTCATCTTTGACTCCTCCCTCTCCTTCTCTGCGCATATCCAGCAGATAGCCAAGACATGTCGCTTCTTCCTCTATAACATTAGCAAAATCCGCCCTTTCCTCTCTGAGCACACCACCCGAACTCTCATCCACTCTCTCATTACCTCTCGCCTTGACTACTGCAACCTACTCCTCACTGGTCTCCCACTTAGCCACCTATCCCCCCTTCAGTCCGTTCAGAACTCTGCTGCACGTCTTATCTTCCGCCTGAACCGATACACTCATACCACCCCCCTCCTCAAGTCACTTCATTGGCTTCCGATCAGGTACCGCATTCAATTCAAGCTTCTGCTACTAACCTACAAATGTACTTGATCTGCAGCCCCTCCTTACCTCTCAACCCTCATCTCCCCTTACGTTCCTACCCGTAACCTCCGCTCTCAAGACAAATCCCTCCTTTCAGTACCCTTCTCCACCACCGCTAACTCCAGGCTCCGCCCTTTCTGCCTCGCCTCACCCCACGCGTGGAACAAACTCCCCGAGCCCATACGCCAGGCCCCCTCCCTGCCCATCTTCAAATCTCTGCTTAAAACCCACCTCTTCAACGTCGCCTTCGGCACCTAACCTCTACACCTCTACCCAGGAAATCTAGTCTGCTCAACTTGACATTTCGTTCTTTAGATTGTTGATAATAATGACGTAAAGCATGCCTGGCATTGAAACCTTGGTGTGAGCGGGTTCCCTGATGAAGATATTCGAAACGGGACCGTAGGAACCGGCACAGTACTGAGATGGAACAGGTGCAGTATTGAAAAAAAGAAAAAAAGAAAAAAGAATATGACAAGATAAGTGAACGGCTTTACTTTTTCTAATTAGTGAACAAGTTATTTCTTAGTTTCACTTAGACATCACAGTCATTCAATTTAGAGAATATATATATATTTTTTTAATTTTCAATAAAAAGTATAGGGATAAAAAATAAATATTTGAGGGTTTTTCAGTCGGTGATGACTTTTTCTACATGCTATAAAATTAACACTGATATGTGAATATAGCTGTAGTAGTTGAGACTTTTCCCTCATTTACAGAATAATCACTGCTTTTGTAGTTATTAGATAGTAATGCTAAAATGTTTGTAACGTCAACATAGCTTAAGATAATTAAGGGACTTATTTTCAAAACAGAAAAACATCCAAAAAATGGCACAAACATCCAAATCACTATTTTCAAAACCCATTTTAAGACATTTTTCTATGCAATTCTTCTGCAGTGCATCCAACTCACAAGGGAGCATGTCAGGGGCAGAACTTGGTTGTTTTCAAAACTTGGACTTTTTCTGCCATAACGGAACAAAGCAAAAACGTCCAGGGCTAAAAGTTAGATGTTTTGGTCTAGACCTGTTTCAATCATGGCTAAGTCACAAAAAGGTGCCCTAAATGACCAAATGGTCACTGACCCCCTCCCACCCCAAATTTGTGAAGGAACCAGCCTCTATGACTGCTTCAGATGTTATGGCCAGTCCTATTAGAGCAGCAATCATGGTCCCTGGAGTAGTCTAGTGGTCCGTACAGTGAACTGTAGAGAAGGGAACCCAAGCCCATGTCCCACTCTAACTAGTACACTTGTGGTGAAAAGTGTGAGCCCTCCAAAACCCACCAGAAACCTACTGTACCCACATATAGGTGATAATTGCATGCATAAGGGCTATTGTAGTGGTGTAGTTGGGTACAGTAGGTTTTTGGTGGATTTTGGGGGTAACGGTAAAATGTGTACATGGGACCTTTTATGTAAAGTCCACTGCAGTGCCCCCTAGGGTGCCCCACTGCTCTGCTGGGATATCTGTGTGGCCAGTCTGCTAAGAATGCTCCCCACCCCCATACATTCCAATGACTTGTTCTTGGACGTTTTTCCCTTGGAAATTATGGTCCATAAAAATAGACACACTGAGCACAAAAACATCTAGCAAATGGCCATTTTTGAAACAAAAAGATAGATGTTTTCTGGTTTAAAATCACAATGTTCGCCAGACGATGTTTGGACATTTTCACCAAGCTATGGGATTGACATATCCTATATAATAATTTGCACCTCCAACGTTCCATCGCTGTCTGGCTGCCTGGGTTTGTAACATCTCATGACGTCAGCCAGCCTCCAGCGTTCCATTCCCCCTCACTGCCCCGCCCTCGCGTCAAAACGTAATGACATCAGAGGGCGGAACAGTGAGAGGGAAGGGAACGCTGGAGGCAAGCTGACATCAGGATGTTACCAATGGAAGGGAAGCCAGCCAGGCCAGCCAGAAAATGATGAGGTACAAAGGAAGAGAGAATCGTGCCACATCAAGGGGAGGGCAGGGCAGAGGAAGAAGAATCTATGAACATGGATGGGATTGGATGGGATGGGAGGAGAGGACAAGAGAGAAGAGAATCGCGGGACATGGATGGGAGGGCAGGGAAGAGGAGAATCGCTGGACATGTAGGGGAGGGAAGGGAAGGGAAGAATCGCTGGACATGGAGGGGACGGGAGGGCAGGGGAGAGACAAAAAATCGCTTACAAGAGAGCCTTTTTAGGGCCCGTTTCATTGTTGAGGAAACGGGCTTGGTTCCACTAGTTATATACATGCTGACAATGTTCAATGTTTTTCTATTGACAAATTCTTTAAATCAGTGTTTCCCAATTCCGGTCCTGGAGTACCCCATGCCAGTGAGGTTTTCAGGATATCCACGATGAATATGCATGAAAGAGATTTGCATATAATGGAGGCAGTGTATGCAAATCAAGCTCCTGTATATTCATTGTGGATATCCTGAAAACCTGACTGGCAAGGGATACTCCAGGAGCGGATTTGGAAAACACTGTTTTAGATGATACATTCAAATGTATTACAACTAGTTTGAAGGGTATTTCAAGATGGATGATCATCCATAGACTAAAATTAAACACTGAGAAAACCTCTTTGCTTTGGATGGGAGGTAAGCAGTTTCCAATATCTCTGTTGAATTTTAACTTTGATGGTAAGATCATTCTTCTCCAAACAACAGTGAGAAGTTTAGGGTGTGGTTAGATTCTACCCTAGAAGGAATATCCCAGGTAAATCATGTTGTATCATCTGTCTTTGTACAGGTATATTTTCTGCATCAAATTCATACATTTTTCTCATTAAGGGGCCCTTTTACAAAGCTGTGGTAGTTTTACCATGACAATGGTGTGCGGCAAATCGGTCCTACTGCCAGGCTACCACATGAGCCCGGCAGTAGTTCCGGTATGTGCCACTTACCATTTCCAGTGCTCATAAAAATGGTTTTTTTTTTAAATTCTGGAGGCTTACCCGATTACCACTGAGTTAGCACTGGAGCCCTTACGAGGTGGTAAGGGCTGCCCCAGGAAATGACTGTGTGGCAAGTGCTTAACTTACTGCACAGCCATTTCTGTAAAAAAAAAAAAAGGCCTCCTTTTATCCTATGCAGTAAAAGGGGGCCTCAGTGTGAGGCAAACCATGCGCCAACTCCACCGCAGGGGTTCTTTTACTGCAGCTTGGTATAAGGACCCCTAAATGAACATCAAAAGGTTATGGCCATAATTGTTTTCTTGGCTATATTACTGTAATTCTCTGTATTTAGGTTTCTCTAAGATTTTGTTATCCCACTTACAGTTATTGCAGAATACAGCAATATGGATCATCATGCAGAAAAATAAAATTTAACAGAATGTCACCTTTATTAAAGGAGTTTAATTGGCTGCCTGTTGTGACAAAGATTGAATTTAAAATTTTACGTTTTGCTTTTACATTTTTATATGGAAACTGTCCTTTTTATTTTCTAAAGTTTTGAAAAGTTAGATTCTGTCAGGTTTATATGCAACCTGTACACATCAATAAATTTGAGATTCCATTAGCTTCATCTATTTGTTTAAACTCGTCACGCAACAAACCTTTTGGTTTTGCAGTTCCTTTGTTACGGAATTGTTAAGATGTGAAACTGATTATCTAAGTTTTAGAAAGATTCTGTATTCCTGGCTATATTCTAAGGGCCCTGTTTACTAAGGTGCGCTAGAGCTTTTAGCACGTGCTAAACACTAGAGATGCCCGTATCTTCCTATTAGCGCGTGCACATACTAATTTTAAGCACGTGTTAAAAATGCTAGCGTGGCTTAGTAAACAGGGCCCTAAATATTTATATGAACTATTAAGAATTATTTATATTTTTTTCCAATGTTCCCATTGTCTATTATGTTTTTTAGATGAATGTATTTTTATCATTGCAAACCATTCTAGTTATTTTGTTAGAGATGGTATATAAATATTCTATTTATTATTATGATTATTTAAAGTCTGGGTAGGTGAGTTACATGGGGAATGGTGAGCTTGGAAGGGAGAAAGAGGGGCAGATGGAAGTAGGGTTGCTACCTGGCAGAAAGGCTTGTGCCATCCTGGTTTTACCTTAATTTCCCTAAGAGACCCTCCTATGAATGTAAGAGCATCCTCACTTGCCTTTTTATGACCAGAGATTTTGCTAACTTTAATTATGTTTGTTGGGGGGAAAGGGAAAGAAAGGCATGACCTCTCTCTTCTCTACTTCTCAGAGCTGGGGTCCCTGAATCCTCAGCCATGCCTATGACTTCTGATGGGTCACAGTCACCACTGCTAATTCTCCAAATGCATTAGAGTTGACTATAGAATCACAAATCTGAGCATCCCCAAGGATGAATATCCTTGACTGAAAAGCCAGAGAGAGCAAGCCCAGGGTGAAGGGTTTGTATTAGAGGGCAGGGACAGAGTAAGTGAGCAGCAGTTTCTCTCTGTGGAATTCTCTCTTCCACGCCACCTCCCTGCTCACCATTACTTAGATCCAAACCCATCCTCAAACCTTAAACATAACAACATATGCTTTGCCATACTGGGACAGACCGAAGGTCCATCAAGCCCAGCATCCTGTTTCCAACAGTGACCAATCCAGGTTACAAGTACATGGCAAGATCCCAAAACAGTACAATACATTTTATGCTGCTTATCCTAGAAATAAGCAGTGAATTTCCTCCAAGTTCATCTTAATAATGGCTTATGGAATTATCCAAACCTTGTTTAAACCACGCTAACTGACTGCTTTTACCATATTCTCTGGCAACGAATTGCAGAGTTTAATTACAAGTTGAGTGAAGAAATATTTTCTCTGATTTGTTTTAAATTTACTACTTTGTACCTTCATTGCATGCCCCCTAGTCCTAGTATTTTTGGAAAGAGTAAACAAGCAATTCACGTCTACCTGTTCCACTCCACTCATTATTTTATAGACCTCTATCATATCTCCCTGCAGCCATCTTTTCTCCAAGCTGAAGAGTTCTAGCTGCTTTAGCCTTTCCTTATAGGGAAGTAGTCCCATCCCCTTTTTTCGTTGCCCTTTTCTGTACCTTTTCCAATTCCACTATATCTTTTTTGAGATGCGGTGACCAGCAGCGTAGCAAGGGCGGGGCGGTCGGGGCGGTCCGCCCCGGGTGCACACCACTGGAGGGGTTCAGAGAGCAGCTGCACACCTGTTGGCTCCGCTGTTTCCCTGCTCCCTCTGACCCGGAACAGGTTGATGCATTGGGAGGGGGTGTCATTGCGCCAGGGGGGTGTCATGCTGCACCCGGGGGGGGGAGTGTCATGCTGCACCTGGGGGGGTGCGCATCGGCAATCCGCCCCAGGTGGCAGCCGACCTAGGAACATCACTGGCGGTGACCAGAATTGCACACAGTATTCGAGGTGTGGTTTTACCATGGAATGATACAAAAGCATTTTTAACATCCTCATTTTTGTTTTACATTTCTTTCCTAATAATACCTAACATTCTATTTGCTTTTATTTGCTTCTTAGTTGCTGACGCACATCGTACAGAGATGTCAGTGAAGAATGCATTCTCTGAATAAGTCAATTTTCTGCAACTTGTTATAAACAAGTTTTTGAAACCTGGACACTCCCGCTGCAAAGTATCTACATACATCTGGGGGCAGGAGGGCTTTGCTATGTAGATCATTATCAGAATCCCAGAAAAGCACCAGCCATACATGCAAATCCTGAATATAGCTAGTGAGGAGATTCAGTGAAAGGAGATTTAAAAAATAAACACCACATGCAACCTTAATAATAAGTGCACACCTTTTATTAACAAAAAAAAGAGAAAAATTCCTGAAATAAAATATATCAAGACAACATACAAAGAAGAGCTAGAAATAAGAACAAATGTAAAAGTGATATAACCAAGAAATAGGCAAGTTGATGTTTTGAAGTTCTGAGCTTGTGCTAATTTTTCTAGTGTACACCCCAGTAGGGTTGGGCAGCCATTTCTTGTGTTGTTTCCAGAAATGTTTGTTTCGATTGTTTTTGTTTGGCTGTTTTTTCATCACAGGAGCAGTCATATAGGGGTGAATTCTATAAACCGCGCCAAAAAAAGCAGTGCTGAAAAAATCCACTCAAGTGTATTCTATAAGTTGCACCTAAAGTTAGGCGTGGTTTATAGAATAGCACTTAAGCACAGGGTCGTGCGTAAATTTAGGTGTGTCCATTTGTACAAATGAAAACATACTGCGAAAACCCTACCTACATTTACACATGGAACCCCCTTTTCTATAATTGCATGAGTAACTCAAATACATGCCCAGGCTCCATCCCAAAACACCTATGACCCTCCCATTTCTGCGCCCCGTTTTCTGAGATGTGAGTAAAATTTAGGTGCAAATCATGTGCTTAAAGTACATAAGTAATGCCATACTGGGAAAAGACCAAAGTTCCATTGAGCCCAGCATCCTGTCCCCGACAGCGGCCAATCCAGGTCAAGGGCACCTGGCAAGCTTCCCAAACGTACAAACATTTTATACAAGTTATTCCCGTGTACATGTACACTGATTTCAATTCGCACCAATAATTGTTTGTTTAAAAGCCAATTATTGGCACTAATTAGGGGGATAATGATCAATCTTTCTATTAGAATGTACGCTCTTTTCCTGATAGCATGAATATGCTGTTCACGCATGCGCAGTAGCACATTATTGAAAAAAAATGTGTGCTCTTTTGGAAATAATGCACTCTTTTTCCACATAGGATGCACTCTTTCCAGAGAGGGCGCTATTATTAGCAAATAACAAAATACAAATTTCTATGATGTTTTTTTTCGTCTCTTTGTCGGGTTTTAACAACATACAATGACACAAAATACGTAATTTTCATTTCCCATATTGTTACATATAACAGCCCATCTCTACACTCCAGGCAGTATTCTAATGTGAGGCTGGGTGGGGTTATACCAACAGGATGCTCTTCATCCATAGAAAACCTCTGTTGGCTTAGATGTAAGTGGTCTGTGCTACTGTGCTTGGGGGCGGGAGGAGGGGTAGTAGGTTAGGAGACAAGTAAATAAGGTCAGTTCTTGGTTTTCGCCTCTTCACTGGTACCAATACCCACTTGGTTGCAAAGTGATCCAGAGCAGCAGCTAGTGCTGCTCTTCACAGGAATCCGGAAGTCTGGATATAATCGCTGGCAGAAGGAGTCTGTAGCACAGCCTTTCATGATGATCCGGTTGTGTGTATCACCTGGAGTTGTACAAAAAGAGAAAGCAGACTTTGTGAAACACTTTCTTATGTTAATGTCAGTGGCATAGCCATGGGGGGCTTTGACCCCCTCTTTGGGCTCAGGCCTCCTCCAAACCTGCGACACCCCGAATGGTTGGCAGGGTTGCCTAAGCCCCGCCAAAGAAATTAGGTGTCTAAGTTGCTCCCCTCCACCTATAGCTGCTGCTGTAATGCGGAAATTGGCAGCGTGCCTCCAGCATCGGCGGCTTGAAGCATGCTGCTGACTTCCACATTACAACAGCAGCACAAGGTGGAATGGAGTGTCTGAGGCATTTAATTTCTTTGGCAGGTGGGGCTTCGGCATCCGTGCCAGCAAAGGTACTTTAAATGCACACGGAATTTCAGATTGGGCGGAATGTTGGGTCTTGGGGGGGCTATCAGAGTCTAGGCCCTTGGAGACCAGAGTGATAGGGCTTACTAGGGGTAGAGGGGTTGAGAGGGGGCTGTAGGGGTATAGTCAATAAAACATTCCATGTTCTTGCTGGATTGTTGGCCATATTTCCTTGAATTCAAAATTTTTGTGCACATAAAAGCACTAGGTTACAGGGGGGTATGGGATGGGGGGGGGGGGGAGTAATGTTAAAACAAAAAAGTTAGATGATGGTTTTGATTGTCTGATTTGCATTATGTCTATTTTGTTAGTTATATTTTGGATACCTAAATTGTTGTTTGCAATCTATTTGAATGTCACCAATAAAAAATTGTTGAAACATAAATGCACACAGAAGGGGAGAAGGGAATGCGTTGCCCCCTGTCCAGTCCATCCCTGGGCTCCCCCAACATTGGACAGCTGGTTATACATCTTTTTAATGCATGTGTCACTACATGTGGATCAGTGTGTTCATAAATAGAAACTGAGGACTCCTGCCTGGTTAATCATGCTGAACGAGTTGGAAGGGGATATTCAGTGCATCCAGGTCTAATTTACTTTTTTTAAAGATGCTGATCACCGCCCCTGGTCAACTTGTATGCTTCAATGAATTGTTATGTGAACAGAAGCTGAGACAACCTCCACATGATACAAAGTTAAAGTCAACAACTTTCTGCAACTTTTAATGCATAATTACTATTTATTTGCTGTTTTGTTAAGATTCAAATAAGAAAACAGTAAATATGACAGGTGCAACAGCTGGGACATCCTTCCAGTCAGTATTCTGTAACATCTCCTTTGGCAGAAACAACAGGGCCAATATTCAGACTGCAGGAGGGAACCAGCTACTTCTTGGGTTTGGCAACAAACCTGGAAATTCAATGTCAGGACTGTATCCAGTGACCAGTATTAAAATTTCTGGGGGGGTTTTGCTGCTAAAAACATAGCTGGTTAAGCTGATATTCATTAGCTGACCGGCTAAGTTATAGGAGCCAGATATGCATGGGTGTAGTTTGGAGGGGGGAGCATTGCCCCCCCCCCACAAACGGCTTGCATGTTGGCATCTCTCTCCTTCCAACTCCTTCCAACTCCTTCCTGCAGGCTCCGGTGTCACTCCTCCACCTCTCCACTCTCCTCCCACTGCAGCCTTTCCATCTTCGAGGCTGCTGTAAGCGTAAGCATGCTGCCTTTGTGTGACACAGACACCTTCTCTGTATTG
Source organism: Microcaecilia unicolor (assembly GCF_901765095.1). Taxonomy (NCBI): domain Eukaryota; kingdom Metazoa; phylum Chordata; class Amphibia; order Gymnophiona; family Siphonopidae; genus Microcaecilia; species Microcaecilia unicolor. Next base: position 107,667 of record NW_021963032.1, on the reverse strand, counting down.
CGACTTCCTGTTTCCTCATAGGTAGGTTGCTCACTGCAGAGAGAAGGCTTCCAAAACTAGGTCCTGCTGTGCCTTATCTGTTAATGCTGTGGTACAAAATTCAAGTTTTAAAACTAGGGGGAAAAGAGTATGAAGATGAGTTGATAAAGTTTGCTTTTTTTATATTTTTATTCTGCCTATCACTAACCTACAATTCCTCCTTTAAACCCCAATCTTTAAATTCCCAAAGCACAATGTCACATTTACAAAGCTGGAAACTAGGTTGTGAGCCCTTGGGCCACTGCCGAGGAGCAGCAGTGGCAGGCAAAACCACCCCATGCTAGAGACAGGGCAAATCTCAGGCAAGCAGTTAGGCTTCACCTGCACTTGGCCACTTTTCACCCAGTTGAGCTCTGGGCTTCAGGTGGCCAGCAGGACTTGCTGGACAGGGCAGGACTGGATAACAGCAAGGCAGCACAGGGACTGAGGGTCAGAGGGGAAAGGGAGGAACATGGGCAGCAAGGCAGGAGACTGGGCAAGGAAGGGAAAGCTAAAGGGCAGAACAGAAAGCTGCAGAACAGCCACTAAACAGGGAACAAACACTGACTAACAAGACACAGAACTAAGAGCTGCAAGCAGCCCCAAAGCCATAACACAGACAAACAGAAACTAAACACAGAATTACAAACAAGAAACCAGGCAAGGAAAGCAAGCAAAACCTAAACTAAACACAGACTAACTAGAAACAGGCAAGAATCTCAGGCAAACACTGGACTAGGAGAAGTGCAACAAGCACCAACATACCAGGGCCTTAGACGCAAGGCAAAGGCAAAGCCAGAGAGTTTCAAAATGGCTAATAAGCCCAGCAGCAGCTGAAGCTCAGGTGCAGCAATCACCAGGCAACTACGGGTGCTGTGTAGGTTCAAACAAAGCAAGCAAGTCTGGAAGATCTGGACTGGACTGGGCTGAAGTCTGGACCGGGTAGGAACAGCAAGACAGTCTATGGCAGTTCATAGCAGCCACCGGTTCTGGCCACCAGAGGGCGAGGTGAGCACAGATGTGACACACAAAGCAAAATAATCTTCACTTACCAGAGAAATGTCCTCTTCTCTCAGAACTTCTCAGAAACAAACGGAAGTGGGACCTTTCCTATTTATATAGGTTTGGATCTAAGGGGACTGCTTCAAACAGACCCTTTCAAGCTAACTCAGTAATCAGATTATCCCTTAATAACCTCTGCAAATATTCTACTTCCTCACACCTTAATTAACACCTAATTCAGGTCAGTAGTAGTGCTACCTTTCCAGCAACTAAAGAACAGAAAATAACTGTCTTTTAGAACAAGATTTGAGACTTCCTACTATCCTTTTTAAAGTTCTTTGACTTTTAAGTTTCTACTTGTAGAAAAAGTTTCAGTTTAAAACTATGGAAAAGGGGTTGTACACTATGGAAGCTAGTTAATAATGCTTGCTTTTTTCTCTCTCCCCACCCCCCAGACTAAACTAGGTCCTGCTGTACAGCTAAAGCCTGTGCCAGCTAAGGTGGAAGCTATCCAGGGTTGGCCCACTCCCGAAACTAAAAAGCAAGTACAGTGCAATCCGCTTAAGTGCAAGGGTCTGGGACCAAAGAAATACATGCAGTTTACCGAAGCGTGCACTTAACCGTTGTGACCCAAAGAAGCTTGATATCTGATAAACATATGTACAGTACTGTTTATTATACGTACAGTACACAGTCTCCGTTAACTGACGTTAGGCTTACTTGAAGTAATCAGTCATAGTCCTCTGTACACTCTTGTGTCTGTGAGTTCCATAGACTATGTCTGCCAGATAGTAAAAACTGTCATAGCACTGACATCCAGTGGCCTCCAGATAGGTAGGCCCACACGGTGTTGAGACTCTCCAGCGCTCTTGCAAAAATGACAGGAGGTTGTTGAATTTCGTCAGCATGTGTCTCGCTGCTCATTTCATCATCTGTTTCATCATCAGCTGTTGCCTGCGTGTAGGCGCATATCTCGACATCAGTGCTGTCGTCAGCTGTTTGTAGATCGTAATCAACAGCTATGTAGTGATGAAACTCCTCTTTCGTAACACTGGCTGGGATGTCAATAGCCTGTTCATCTGACGCGTTTGCAACAGCTGCATCTGTTTCGCCCATCTCCACATTCTTAACAAAGCTTGCCCGCTTGTAGCAGTTCACAATGGTTGCCTGTGTAACATGATTCCAGGCTTCTTTCTGCATATGTAAGGAATCCAACAGCGATAGATTATGAGCCAGTTCAACAGCATGTTTATCCTTGCCAGTCTGGTCATCCATAACGCTCATCAGACGACATAGCACAAGAGCCCGATAATGTTTTTTGAAATTGGCTATTATGTCCTGATCCATAGGTTGGATCAGAGAGGTAGTGTTTGGTGGCAGGAAGACCACCTCGACGTTAGACAGCCTGACATCATCACTGTGTGCAGCACAATTATCACAAAGCAACAAAATCTGACGCTTTTGTGCCCGCATTCTAGTGTCTAACTTCTTTAGCCACTGCTTCCAAATTTCCCCAGTCATCCATGAATTTGCGTTAGCCTCATATGATACAGGAAGTCGCTTAACATTCTTGAAGCAACGGGGCTGTTTGCTCTTTCCAATGACGAGTGGTTCCAACTTCTCACTCCCATCCATATTGCAGCAAAGGAGGATCATCAGTTGGTCCATCAACGTTTTACATCCTGTAGTTTCAGCTTGTTTGAATGCAAGTGTTCCATCAGGAATCGCTCACCAGTAGAGACCGTTTTCGTCGCTATTGAAATGTCATGAGGTGCAAACTCGTTCAAGATGGTAGGAAGAACTGAAACAACCCAATTTTCAGCACCAAAGTCATCAGCATCTTGTTTTTCACCATGCTGTTTCTTGAATTTTATGTTATTCTTCTCCTTCCATCTTTCCAACCATCCAACAGTGGCTTTGAATTCAGTTAGTCCAAGACTTTCAGCTAGCTGATTAGCTTTCTCCATAAGCAGTGGACCACTGACAGGAAACTGTCTGCTCCTGACTTGAGAAAACCACCGAAGAAGAGCATCTTCTACATCCTCAGCTTTTCCCTCCCGTTTACATTTCCTGTATGGATTTGTAATGTTTTGCCAGTCTTCCAGAAGCTGATCTTTCTGCTTCAAGATACGTGAAATTTGATTGGGATTGACACCATATTCTTTAGCAATAGATGCTTGACTTTGTTTTCTAATTTTTTAAAAACTTCTACTCGTTCAGCTAGTGTTAAAGTCTTACAGTTGCGCGATGACGACAATGACTCCAGTGTACACTCTAACAACTTTCTTTCGCTTATTCTGCCTTTGGCAATTAACCAATGAGATTTCAAATTTATTGCCCCTTTGTCACGTGCCAATCGGCTTCCATATTCCATGCGTACGCTCATGCGGAGTCTTTCCTGCAGAGGAGCGGTCTTAAACCATGCATATAACGAATCTTGCACTTATCAGTGGTGTGCTAAACCGAAGTTTGTCCCCATAGAATTTGATGGTGCCAAAAACGGGACCGAAGTATGGCATGCAGTTAAACAGAGCATGCGCTTATCCGATGTGCACTTAAATGGAGTGCAATGTATTGGCCTTCCTTGGAACAGCGGGGTATAACCAAGCCCCTGACGGACATGACTAAAAGGAGACTATCCCAAATCATTACCTGGTCGCCAGAATCAAAAATTAAAGACAGCATTAGCTAACAACTAGATGCACCTGATTACCAGTAAAGATTTGTGGTACAGACTGATGCCTCGGCATATGGCATTGGGGCTGTACTCGGTCAAGTGATTAGCAGAGGGGTGGAGCACTCCATTGTGTACCTGAGTAGCAAGCTCCTTGACAGAGAGGTAGCTTATGCCACTATTGAAAAAGAATGTTTGGCCTTAGTGTGGGCCTTTAAGAAACTGGAGCCATTCTGTATGGGCGAGACTTTACTGTCATCACAGATCGCAATCCATTGGTCTGGTTTAAAAGAGTCTCAGGTGAGAATGGGAAGCTACTCCGGTGGAGCCTGTCCCTGCAGATGTACAACTTCACCATACAGCACCAGAAGGGCAGTGAACATAGTAATGTTGATGGACTCTCCAGAACGTAAAAGCCAGAACCGCCCTGACACTGGACTGTCAAGACCCAATCAGGAGTCTATAGAGGCCACAGTCCAAGTTCTCTCTCTTAAGGGGGGAAGTGGGATGAAATGGTGAATTTATGAATTCTAAAAATATTTCTTGGAAGTGTATTTCTCTAGTTTGGCCAGCAGGTGGTACATGTTTATGTTTAAAGCTGTCACAGGAAAAATGACTGTTCCTTCTTTAGGTTAACACAGAAAGGAAGTAACCTGCAGTGATGTGGTCATCTACTTTTATAAAATATTATTCTGGGCTCTGAATGGCGCAGGAGCTCAAATTCAATCAAAATGTACTGGCTTTTTCCCCAGTCTCAACCAGGGAGAGGAGAAAGAAAGATCTCTTCACTGAGACCCTGTGAGCAGTTATATTCTGTACCCTGTGAGCAGCTATATTTCCTGTACTCCCCAGGCACTATCCAGGTATTGATTAAATGTTTAGATAGTTTTAATATTGATCCATATTCAGTTACCTGTTATTGTTTGCTGTTTTTGTTCCATCTGTTTTTATGGTTCACTGTTCAATATTTTTCTGACAACAAACCTTTTTAGCTTGTCTAGACTGACTAAGAATCTTGGTGGTTTATGTTCTTGGGTCTGTGGGTGCTTTCTAGGAACTGGGGGACCCCTGGAGTGTGACCCCTGTGTCCAAGAAATCACTGGGGAATAACTTGTGGGTGGGAGACTCACACAGAGGCAATTGGAACCTAGTACGTGGGGGTGGAGGGTTGCTAGTGTAGAGCATAAGCGGCAGATGGACCTGAGCTGTGCTGGAGATAGACCCTCTAAGAGGCCGCAATGTTAGCACCAGGCGGGTAGCTAAGCGTTCTGTGACACCTAGTTACTCTCTACAATAGGATAGGGGGCAGTTCAAGGCCAATTATGATTTTAGAATTGTGTTAACAAAGAATCTAGGTTTGGTGTGATTGTAATTAACTGGAAAATGTTAAAGGGTTGATAATATTGTTAAGGGATTTATACTGAATTTGAATTTTTATTGTTGAAAAAGATAGGTATGTATCTGAATGTAACTCGCCTTCGAAAAAGTTATGAGCTAAATAAGTATATATATAAATAAATAAAATACATGCTGAGACCAAAATAATTGTTAATAAGGTGAAAAACAATAAAATTGTATATTGCTTTATAGTCCCTGATCTATTGAACCTGGTTCTGAAACTTATTGTTAGAAGCAGCTCCTTGTGACTCTGGGCAAGTCACTTAACCCTCCATTGCCCGCCACATTGAGCCTGCCATGAGTGGGAAAGCACCTGCCATGAGTGGGAAAGCGCGGGGTACAAATGTAACAAAAATAAAAAATCCCATTTTAAATTAAATTAAATTTGTATACACTGTCTCTCTTATGTATGCAGATTTAACTTATGTCCAAAGGAGTAGGGTGAATGGACGTATTGGAGCCGACTCTGTGGGTGCTGTGGGTGCTTGAGCACCCCCAATATTGAGAAAATTCCTTGTATGTGTCCAGGGAGGGGTTATTTCCATTGGGCTTAGCACCCCCAATAATTTTGAAAAGTTGGCTCCTATGAATGGACGGCACTTCAAACAAAAATCATGGAAACATAAGTCTATGGCATAAAGATGCTTATTGTTGTGGATACACTCAAATCATCTGAAGACAACATGGAGCCGAGTTTCGCCATAAATGCCTGCCTCAGGAGTCTTTGCTGGTGTGAGAATGTAATTTAAGTGTTAGAAACAGTGTGTTGAGTAGTCTAAATACTTAAGTAAGTAATCTTTAATAAAATGTGGTGCTGCCTGAGAGAATCGCAAAAGTGCAATTGTGCGAGAAAACTTGTGTTTAGACTACTCAACACACTGTTTCTAACACATAATTTACACTAGCAAAGACTCCTGAGGCAAGCATTTATGCCGAAACACAGCAACATATCTTCATAAGGGTTGAGTGTATCCACAACAATAAATCTCTTTATGCCATAGACTTTTGTTTCCATGTGTTTTGTGTTTGAAGAGCCATCCATTCACCCTACTCCTCTGGATATTTGTTTCACGTTCATAGGAACTTTGCAGTTCCTCCACCTTGGTGGTTCTTTCCACACCACCTCGGTGGTTTCTTTTCCCATCTGTAGATTTAACTTATGCATATTCATTGTGAATTTCATGAAAACCTGAGTGGCTATGAGGTCCCCAGTAGTCTTTAGTGAAGGTTATAGGTTTTGGACTCTCAAGGCCCTGACTGGAAGAATGAAACTGTAGGGTTGTACCTATGATATCCAGACACTGAGTCATAGCACCAGTGCACTTCATCTTCTTCACATGCTCTGGAGAACAGCCCCCCTGCTCTGAGTCCGCACAGCTGTAACACTCCACACCATTTTCCTTCCCAGGCTCAGATTCTGTACGTGAGAAAGAACAGACAGGAGATACCGTTAAGAAGATATGAGATGGATCTACTCATTCACTTCTAGTGGCAGAAGCTCAAATTAAGACTCCTTAGAGCAGAAGTGATTCAACTCAGAAGATACATAAGCTAAAGAACTAAGGACAGTGACTGGAGCAAGTTATAAAGACAGCAACAGAGATGACAAACAGGTACAGTGAAATTGAACAAGACCACAGTAACATTCGGCAAGGAGGAAAGGAGAGAAGGTCCATGGCGTTCTACTTGTCCAAGCAATAGATACACTCTGTGCAACTCATCCACTGACAACCTCCCCCCCCCCCCCCCCACCTGCCTGCTTCAGCACCACAAATCATAGGAGCCAACTTTTCAGAATGGTTAGGGGTGCTAAACTCATCTTAAAGTACCCCTCTTGGACAAGTTGAAGGCATTTGCTCAATAATGGGGCTGCTCAATCATTCACAGCACCAACAGAGCTAGCACCTATGCAATCAATGAGATGAGATGGTGGTCTGGGAGCAAGTTTTGCACCCCCTTCATATTTGCAGCCACAGCGCTCACACAGCCCTTGGCACGGCACTGTCTGGATATATATTTAAACTGTGGCTGGCATTTAAAAGAAATGTCAACTGCAGAGCTTGAATATTGTCCAAGTGGTTTTAACCAAACAAAACCGAGTATGGCAGGACCATAGGACTTCCACAAAGGAGCCCAAGCCAGAAGTCATAAAGTGTATGTACAAAGTTTATTGTTCAACAAAATTATTAAATAGCACCAGCACTGCATATCTGGGCCTGACTAGACTGAAGCTAGCTGCCGGAACTTATGTAGGTCACAGCCAAAGGCCCACCTTCCAATCCAATCCTTCTCCCCCAAAGGCTTTAAGCCCCCAATACTGGCTACCCACACCCCATAGGACCTCTCTCGGGCTTACTTTTAACATCCATAGGGGTCGTTGGAGCAAGAGCAATCCCCTTTGTTCCTGCTCATCGCAGCATCATAAGCAAAATGGCTACCGCAACCTCTAACAGTAGTCTCACAGTAGTATCTAGAGGTGGAAGCAGCCATTTTGCCCTATGGAAGGGGGCCTACAAGGTATTGGGGAGCCCCATGTTGAGGTTTAAAGCCTTTGGGGGAGAGGAGAGGGGAAAGGAGGCGATCAGATTGGTAGGTGGAATTGGCCTAGGGGAGGGGGGATCGGATTTGGCAGGGGGACCTTTGACCTTACAAAAGGGCTGGGAGCCCATAAAGAGGGCCTTGATTTTGAGGAGGAGGAGCAGAATAACAAGGCATGTCATGCAGGGGGAAAATCAGTTGTTGGAGGGGATTCTGAGAGGGAGGTTGGACCACATGGGAAGGGATAAGGAGGGATTGGGGATTGCTCCTGCCATGCCGATTCCAAATTCTAATGGCTGCCACGACCTCCAGCAGCAGTCTTGCAACTGGAGAACACTCCTGCCCTGATTAGGCCACTAGACCACCAGGACTTCTAAGATAGGCTTGGGGGGTGGGCCAACAGGTGGTAGGAGGGTGACGCTTTTGATCAGGGGGGGCCCACTTTCTGTTGAGGGGACTGGGAGGGTGTGTGCGACATGCTTTTAGTAGGAGGGATTGTGCCATACTGGTTTCAGTTTCAGCTGAAACTGTGTGGTTCATTTAGGCTACAAATTGGTTTTGGCCAATATCAAAAAAACCTGGTGTTGGTCGCCCTCTAGTGTGTATTATATGCACATACGTGCTAGTATTCTATAACCTATGCATACAATTGGTGCCTAACTTTATATGCCAGATTATAGAATGAGGGAGATAACCTTTTTGTTTGAATTATATATTCAATGGGATTATCTTTATTATCAGCATTTACGGCAGAAGTTATCAAAGTGGACTACCATGAAGATGGATCATTTTACTACAACTCGTGCTATTTTAACACAGATCCTATTTTATGCAATGTTGACCTAGTTACTACAAGCCCAGGTTAACAGTAAAATAGCCCATCTTCATTGTAGCCCAGATTGAAAACTTTGCCCCTTACATTTGAATCTAATCATGTTTTTAGCATAAATTATGCTGAAATGCAGGATATCCTAGGGAGGTCAAAAACTTTCTCTCAGCATTTTATTCACCCTTTATTACAGCAGCTCCTGGAACTTTCCACATTATGTACTGATGAAGGCATAGCAGACCTTATATATGTCTACATTGCAAAGATACATTTGAGCTGACAATCTTAGAATGACCACTAGTATGACTTTGAACACTCATTGTCCCATCAGGTTTTGTTTTCTTTCTCCTTGGCTCAATACCCTTCTGAGTAAATGATATATGGAATTATCCTGTCCCATGTGATAATAATAATCAAAGCTGCCACCAAAACTAGAGAGGCTGGTCAGTTAAGCCCCTTTTAATATCAGACCAAGTCTTGATGAGACACATGACATATCAATTACAGACACGTAAAGACACACATCACTCATACCAACGGTTTCACCCCTTGACAGAATTTTAAATAATCAGATTCCAAAGTATTCCATAACACTGGACCTGCCCTATCTCACATACTAACTTTAGCCTCCTCCTTCATCGAGGTACAGACAATAACCCACGGCATGCGATTAACAACATGTGGAGACATTCCATCTTTTAGCTAGAATGGATGCTTAAGTAATTAGATCAATATCTTAAATTTGTTGGATTATTTGTAGTAAATAATTAGCAGATTTTAGTACACACAGCTTCAGCTTTAGAAATGTTAATTTCTTTCTTCATCTCTCTCTCATTCACCCCTGAATAATTCACTGCTGAGTCACTTTAAAGTTGAAGTAACAAAACATCTGTTTACTCACAGTTTGTAGTTAGATTATAATCAGACAGGCTTATATATACATATTACTATACATTTGTATTATCAGCTCCTTCCATGTGCTTAGATGGTAATGGATGCTCACACCACCATAGATCCTCTCAGGTTAGGAGAGATCATGAGCTCCATGTGCTCCATGTGCTGCATGTGCTGCATCTAACCCCCACAGGAAGTTGCATAGCTGTGTGACCTCTCTAAGTAATTCACATCAGAGGTCACAGAGTAATCACAGAGAAATAATAGGTGACAGGCAATGCATGTAAAATACAATACATTCCAACAAACCCCTTCTCATGCATAACTGTCATGCAATTATTTATTCATACAAAGTCCAAGCTTTATACGCAGATTCACAAAATGTTCTCTGGGTAACGGTTTGGTCATGATGTCAGCTGTCATCTCACTGGTGTGACAATAGTGTAGACTGATGACCCCTTCTTTCGCCAACTCTCGCACGTTGTGGTATTTCGTTGCGATGTGCTTGGTGCGTGACTGAACCTTGTCATTCTGTGACAGTCGGATGCAGCTCTGATTATCTTCCATTATCTGGATTGGTCTCTTTTCAGCTATTCCAAAATCCAGCAAAAGTTTTTCAATCCACATCAGTTCTCTGCACGCTTCCGATACGGCCACGTATTCAGCTTCTGTAGAAGACAAACTCACAATACTTTGTTTATGACTGGCCCATGAAATTTGTACATTTCCATACATAAACACATATCCACTTGTGGATTTATAATCAGAATGATCCCCTGCCCAATCTGAATCACAGTAACATATTAGTTTTGGATTACTATTGGCTGAAATCTTTAATTTACAATCAATGGTACCCTTTAAATACCTTACCATCCTTTTAACTGCAGTCCAATCTGATTTGGTAGGTGAGCTGACCCTTCTGCTCAAAATTCCTACTGCATTTGCTATATCAGCCCTGTATGTGGTAGCTAGATATAAAAGCTTACCTATGGCTGATCTATATTGGATGTTATCTGGTAAAGGTTCTCTTACTGTTTCATCCTTCAGAAAATCAGTGATCATGGGAGTGCTTACAACTTGGGCATCTTGCATACCTAAACTTTCAATAAGCTCATTTATTTTCTGCTTCTGGCTTAGAAGATAAGAACCATCATTTTGTTTCTCAATTTCTATACCAAGATAGTATGACACATTACCAAGTTCTTTTATCTCAACATTGTGGTTTAAACATTTTACAATGTCCTTGTACTCTTGCTCACTTTTGCTTGCAATGAGCAGATCATCAACAAAGCTAAAATGTATGCATATTGTCCATTTGTGCACCTAGTGTACAAGCATTTATCTGCTTCACCTTGCTTAAATCCTAAATTTGTCAATATTTCATGCAATTTTTCATTCCAACATTCTGCACTTTGCTTTAATCCACAAAGACCTTTGTTTAATTTACACACTAGCTGTCTTTGTTTTGTATTTATGAAACCTGTTGGTTGTTCCATGTACAAGTCTTCAGTTATATCTCCGTGAAGAAATGCTGTTTTCACATCAATGTGGTTGACTTGCATGCCTTTTGAGACTGCAATGCTCAGAAGTGTTCTTATTGTCGTGTGTTTCACTACAGGTGCAAACACTTCATCAAAATCTTCTCCATATTTTTGAAGATATCCCTTTGCCACTAATCTGGCTTTATACCTTTCCACTTTTCCTTGTGCATTCCTTTTTAACTTGAATACCCATTTGCATCCTATAGCTTCTTGCCAGGAGGTAATTTTGTAAGAATCCAAGTATTATTTTTATCCAATGCATCAATTTCTTCTTGTGCAGCTTTATGCCATTCAGCAGCTTCTTCTGCTGGCATTTTCTCAATCTCATCCCATGTTAAGGGCTCTTGAGCTTCTGCTGACTTTGTTAAGTAAGACAGTCTTGGGGGTGGAACACCTTTGTTTTCCCTGGATGAGCGTCTGACAACAGGTTGGTCTGACCTTTCCGCATCCTCTAAATCTGAGAGTTCTTCTCCAATTGATTCCCCTTCTCCAACTGTACTGTCTTCTTCAATGATCCTTTCTGTGTCTGCTTCCTCTGCCTGTTCCTCGTTAGATACAGATGAGTTGCTTTCAGACATCTGCCTTGGTATGGCATTTATATACACTGGCATGTCTATTATGGTTCTAGTTTCATATTCTGGATGATAAGGCTCATCTGGGATAATCCAGCCTTTATCAACCCTTTTGTTTTCATCAAAATATTTAACATGTCTTATGCCAACAATGCCAGTTTTCATATTCAAAATTCTATATCCTTTGTGTCCTGGAGTATAGCCAACTAAAATGCCCCTTTCTGTTGTGGAATCCAGCTTATGCCTTCTTTGCTTTGGTACATGAGCATATGCTGTACTTCCAAATGTTCTTATGTGTGACAGGTTTGGCTTCCTACCATGCCATGTCTCATGTGGTGTGCGCTCAGCGCCTTTAGTTGGCATTCTGTTTTGTAGGTACACTGCTGTGAGGATGGCTTCCCCCCATAGTCTTTTAGGGAGATTGCTATCTGACAGCATACATCTGGTCATTTCCACAAGTGACCTAAATTTTCTCTCTGCAACAGAATTTTGCTCTGGTGTATAAGCTACTGTTGTGATATGTTGAATGCCTTCTTGTTCTAGAAATGTGCGCATGCTTTGTGAAGTGAACTCACCACCATTGTCGGTCTGAAGAACCTTTGGTTTTCTTTCAAATTTATTGCTCACCATGGCTACGTATTTCTTCAGCATGTCTGTGACTTGACTTTTCTCTTTCAGCAAATAGGCCACACAATATCTAGAGAAATCATCCAAGAATATTAGCACAAATCTGTTATTTCCCAATGATGGGATATTAAACGGTCCACATAGGTCACTGTGTATTAAGTCCAGTACTTTATTACTCCTATTTCCTGTGTATGCAGGAAATGAGGGTCTCACACCCTTTTGAGTAACACAGTCTATGCATTTCTCCATTTTACCAGCATCTGCACTTATCTGAATGCCGGTGGCTAGTTGCTTACTGTAAAGATCCTGGATCACCTTAGAATCACGATGTCCCAGGCGGCGGTGCCAGATTTCCAGACTACATTTACCATCATTCTTCCTTACTTGCGCCAGATGTGAGGCTTCACCTGAAATGCTCAGTTTATAAACATCATTATGCATAAAAGCTTCAGCATACACTTCATCATTTTTAGAGATTGTGCACTTACTGTTTTCAAAATGAATCACAAATCCCTTCTTATCTAATGTAGATACACTAAGCATATTGCAAACTGCTTGGGGAATATACAAGACATCACTTACAGGAATTTCTTTAACTTCATTAGACACTTTGCATTTTAAGAATCCAATACCTTTTGCTTGGATCTTAGCAGTCCCTGCGTTTGCAGTTTTAAGAATACCTTCCTCTGGACACATTTCCTGAAAGAAATCTTTAGAATTGGTTAAATGGCATGTGCTCCCCGAATCCAAAATCCAAGTACTTTCATTTGAATTATTATTTACCATAGTCAAAGATTTTTCTGCCATTAGAAAGCCCTTGTGTTTATCTTTGTCCTTCATACATTTCCTGGTTTGAAAATTCTTTAGTTCCATTGGCTTAGGTGAGCTAGAGGGAGTGTTTTGTGTTTCCTTACACCATTTAGATACATGTCCCTCCTTTCCACATAAGTAGCAAATCAGCTTGCCCTTGGGTGGAGTTTTCCCATAGCTCCGCCTTCCTCTGTTCTTTGCCAAGAAATTTGTTTCATTTCTCTCTGACTTGCTTTGAGAACACATCTCCTCAGAATCATTTATTATGCATTCCTGCCTTAGTTTTGATGTTGCCTGTTCAAAAGATTGCCCTTCAATGGCCTCATTTACAGACCTAAAAACATCAAACTTCTTTGATAGTGAGGTAAAAAGAAATGCTCTTTTCAATGCATCACACATGGGAATTCCAGAAAGTTCTAATTTTTGAAATGAAGACATAAGATGCATAATGTGATCATTACATTTACTTTTATCCCTTAATTTGGTTTCATTCAACTCTGCCAGCCAAATTGGTTGCTGCTTTGCATATGTAGTTGCATACATAGTTCTCAGTTTATATAAAATGTCCTTTGGTGTATCTTTTCCCTCCACTAATATGGCTTGTTTCTCTGAGAGAGCTTCCAAAAGCATGCACTTCACATAATAGTTTGCATTGTCCCATTCAGCCATATTTTCAGCTGTTCTGTCTTGGTCTAAGCATATATTTAATCTTTTTGCTCGAAGGAGACATATGAATCTTAGTTCCCACTGCCGATAATTAAACTCAGTTAATTTAGGCACCTTGAGAGAATAGAACAATGGTGAATTTCCTCCCTCAGCCATTTTCTTAGCCTTCTGTCTGCTGTGTGGGGGGAGAGAGAGACAGACTGAATCTTTCCTTTAAGACTTAAGAGAAAAATGTGGCCTTTTTTTCTGCCTGGTAATATTTCTCTTCTTTTTCAATTCCTGGCCCTGGGCCCATAACCCTTTTGTTGGATTATTTGTAGTAAATAATTAGCAGATTTTAGTACACACAGCTTCAGCTTTAGAAATGTTAATTTCTTTCTTCATCTCTCTCTCATTCACCCCTGAATAATTCACTGCTGAGTCACTTTAAAGTTGAAGTAACAAAACATCTGTTTACTCACAGTTTGTAGTTAGATTATAATCAGACAGGCTTATATATACATATTACTATACATTTGTATTATCAGCTCCTTCCATGTGCTTAGATGGTAATGGATGCTCACACCACCATAGATCCTCTCAGGTTAGGAGAGATCATGAGCTCCATGTGCTCCATGTGCTGCATGTGCTGCATCTAACCCCCACAGGAAGTTGCATAGCTGTGTGACCTCTCTAAGTAATTCACATCAGAGGTCACAGAGTAATCACAGAGAAATAATAGGTGACAGGCAATGCATGTAAAATACAATACATTCCAACAAAATTTTGTTCACATAGTTATTGATAACCAATGTATGATTTCAAGTCAAGGAGTAATATTTAGAACAGCCAAGTGTTATCCTAACTGCTGCATTTTGAACTATTTGCATTGACTGGAATGTAGACATTGGTAGTTCAAGATAGATAGCATTATAATAATCAAAAGTCGACAGACAGCGTTCTTCATTTTGTATATCAGCAAAAGTAAGGGGAGGGGAATTCCTGTGACATAAGCTTTGTGCTAAGGGAGTAATTCTAGAAAGGGAAAGGGAAGAGAGATGGGATTTGGTCAGTGGTGTGCTGGTAAATTTTTAACAACAGGCTCTCTCCCTGCTCCACCTCTGCGCCCCCCCCCCCCCCCCCACACACACACCTCTATGCCCCCCCGCCAAAAAAAAAAAAACATTTGCAGAGCTGGCTATACCCGGGGAGGGAGCGTGCTTTCAAACAATCCTTACATCCAAATTTACCTTCTTTTAATGTAAAAAAAATTCTTTATCCTCCATCTTTTAAGACACTGCCTACCTGCTGGATAGTGATGGCACAAGGAAAGCAAGTGAAGACTAACTCAAAATAACCTGGCTGTTCCTTAGATGGGCACTAGTATTACGATATTGAAGATGCAACCATAGAATGACTCTGTGGTTATGCTCCACTAATAAGTTAAAAGATTAACTGGATTTCTTGAAAGGATTATATAAATTTAGGATGCAGGACTAGGGACACACACATACACGTATTTAGCCAATATCATAATTCTTCATGTACAGCCACAAAACAACTTTTTAGGGTGGATAGTGTTCACAATGAGCTCCTTTTATTATCGACCAGATAGAGACAAGAGTTTTCAGTTTTGACACAGTATAATTTATCACAAGAACAAAATATAAGAAAACCAATGGGCTGCATTAGGGGCTTATGGCCCATTTATGTTTAAACAAAAGAAATCTGCAAGAAACAAAATATTTTTATTTTGACTAATAAAACCACTTGCCCCTGAATCATGTTCAAAACAGAATAATCAATTTGTGTATCTAAAAGGTAAACTTCTACAAAACAGATTAAGATCTGATTCCATGTGCCCCAATGAAAGGAGAGTTTAATTCTACTTCCATTTAATTTCAATATATTCCATCATCATCTTTATAACACAAGGCTTCCCAAGGTAGATTACAACAACAGTTAAGATGAACCCATCAGGAAACAGGATATCCTCACTGAAATTTGGCCATCTGTATTGTATACAGACAGTGTATTTATTTATTTTTATTTTTTTAGTGTAGAAAAATGAGCACAAAATACAAAGTTTAAGATTGCTATTTCTACCAGCTATAATAATTTTTAAAGATGTTTTAGTGATATTCAATTGTTATTTCATGATATTTATATTATATGGAAAGCTTTCAAATAAATAAAAAATCTGTCCAATAAGTAAAAAAAAAAAAAAAAACGAAACAAAAACTTTTGTCCTCCACCTTTTAAGGCACTGCCTATCCAATTGAAACAGCTTTAGACTTGTTACAGATGGACCAAGAATTAAAAAAAAAACCGAGAATGTGGATGCAGCAGATCATAGGTTTGATTGCTTTGTTTGGTTCACTACAGGACAGCTGTGGGGGGGGGGGGGGGGGGGGGGGGGGGGGAGGGGAGTGAAAACAAAGATTAAACAAATTGGTTTCCTTTCTTACCCTGGAGTAGATGGGCTGCCTCCTTGGTCCCGACAGTGTCCTTTGCCTGCCTGCAAGTAAGTAACGATCAGGTCCAACTGCGGCGGGGGATGGGGAGGAGAGGTTGAAGGAGGGAGGCAGGGAGAGGGAGCAGATACGGAGGGAAGAAACAAAGTTCAATGCATGGGGCAGTGGGAAGGGCAGTAGCAGGGGACAGAGAATCAGGAACTCGGACGGACGATGCACACTAACCTCTTGCCTGCAGTGCAGCACGAGGAGGCAGGGTTGCCACACACCACGCATGCACCAATATCAGGTGACAGCTGGTGTGTTTGGGCATGCGTGCCTCCAGCCTCCTGCTGCAATTTGTGGAAAAAAAAAACCCCCCATTCAAGTCACAGCTGAGAGCAGAACAACCGGCTCTCTAAATTCTTCAAAAATTAACAACCGGCTCTGCAGAACCGGTGAGAGCCGGCTCCAGCACACCACTGGATTTGGTATACCGCCTTTCTGTGGTTGTAATCAAAGCAGTTCACATATTATATACAGGGACTTATTTTGTACCTGGGGCACTGGAGGGTTAAGTGACTTGCCCAGAGTCACAAGGAACTGCAGTGGGAATCAAACACAGAGAAAGCAGTAACATTTACACGTGTTTATATATCCTCTTACAGTATGGTTCTATAAAGGAAAGTAGCTGCTACTTCCCTTTATACAATAATAGGCTCCTAATAGCTGCCCCTTATAGAACTGCCCTGTAAGGGGGCAATTCTGTAACTGGGTGCCTTGATTAGGCACCCCAAGGCCATGCAGTAGAAGCCTATTCTACAACAGAACGTAGGCACCTAGGTTTCATTATAAAATACTAGTGTAACCTGGCATCAGCTTGCATAACATTTAGGCACCTGTATTTATGCCAGCCATAGAGTTAATATAAGTGCAGGTATCCATATAAATTACAGTATTCTGTAAGTTACACACATAAGTGGGGGCCCCACCTTTGCTCCGCCCCTGTGTATTCTGTAACTTACACACAGAAGTGGTTTGCCCCGCCTTTGTGCCACCCCTGTGTATTCTGTAACTTACACACAGAAGTGGGAGCCCTACCTATGCTCTGCTCCTGTGTATGTAAATACCTGCTATGTAAGTTAAGTGGGTACTTCCAGGATAGCGTTTAGGCAGAATATTGGCTTTTTCAAAGTTAATGCACACACAAATGTAAGTACCTAGGTACAGTTCTATAAAGGGCGCTAAACGTTAAGCACCTAAAATCTATACAGTAAGCTAGTATCCTATAATGGCAAATTTGTGTACTTGATCCATTACCCGCTCTATGGCAGGTGCAAATAGGCCTACATGCAGCAGTTACACACTGAACTGATAGTATTAAAGCCAGTGTGTGCTTAAATAGAAAGCCCTTGGCCCGCCCATGTGAACGTCCTCTTTGCAGTTACATGCTAAAACACTTAGGGTCAAATTATAGAATAGTGTCTAAATGCACTTTGGTGCCTGTCATTTCACCCCCATTTTAGTGCTTAACTGCCGCATGAGCGCCTAAAGTTAAATGTCCAACTGGTGCCCAAGTTGTGGCACACTCTCTAGAATTTGAAGGGCCCTTTAAATTTGCAGGTACTGTTGGAGGATTTGATGCACACACTAAGCTTCCTGTGCCTGGTATTTCCCAACCAGATTGCCACGCTAGTGCTTCAGTGGCAGATCCAGGTTAAGATTCACCTCTCCCTTTGAGAACTGGCCTGGGAAAGGCAGTGTCATCTGTTCAGGTTGCTCCAGTGCAGCTCGTCCAGTCAAACTGCCTGCACTAGCCTAAAGAGAGCTTTATCTAAGATGACAAAGACAGCAACAGACAAGACTTGGAATGGCTGTCAGGTTTCCAACAGCTATACAGGATGCAGTCACTCACCTGCAAACGTCCCAGAGTTGCATGCAGATCCCTTACAGCACCTCATGGCAGCAGAGTACGAGAGGGGCTGGAGACCATTGCTGAATGCTGCAAACTCTCCACAGGATGTAAGGTTCCCGCAGCCTTTCAGCATTAACCGTGTCTTTTCATCTGCAGGAAAGGGGACCACACAGGTTAAATGGACACACACAACAGAAACGCACATACACATACACATATGTCAGGGGTCCCAAACTCTGATTCTGGACTTTCACATACAAGTTGGGCTTTCACGATATCTGCAGAATAAATTTGTCAGATTTCTTGGCGTTATTTTGGTTAGTCTGTGGCCCTTTACAACCAGAGTTTGCAGTTCCTAGTCTATATGTCTGTCTACAAAGAAACATGTAATGAAGAAAAGACATGCATATTCCCTAAAAGCTGGGGTGAAACCTGAGTGCCTCTGGCACCTGTGGAGGTTAGGACCCCAAGAGATGCTACAACCTCAGAATGTCAGTGGAAGGGCCGTTAACACGAGATAGGCTACAAAATAGCTGGTTGATATTCAGTCCATGGCGGTCAGTTTTTTTTTAAATGCTGACCACTTCGTGCAGAATTAGCTGTGAATATTCTGTGCCAGGCCATTTTGTGGCCAGACCTACAATGGGCAGGACCAAATGGGCATTGCTCCTGCTCATAGGACCCTCCCTGGATCACCATGAACTTTAAGATAGGCCTGAGGAGGTTTACGGGGGTGGGAGTGAGTTGGGGAGACTGATTGGTAAAAGGGGCACTCAGGGAAGACAAGACCATAGCAGAGAGATTAAATTAATTCTTTGCTTCTGTCTTCACCAAGGAAGACGTGGGGGAGATACCAGTGACAGAAATGGTATTCAATGCTGATGAATCAGAGAAACTGAAACAAATCTCTGTAAACCTGGAACATGCTGTCCTAACTTTAATCACTTACTTAACCGGTTAGCAGTCTGAATATGGCTGCTAACCAGTTAAGTCCTGGCTCATCCTAGGTCCCCACCCATGGACCACCTCAGCATTACTCAGACAGTGCAAGAGAGGTCTGTGTTGATATTCAGTGGTACTGTACACTTAAGTGACACTGAATATCAGTACTAAGGTAGCCACAGTGGATTTAACTAGGATAGGTTTATCGCATCATCAACTCTCCCACAACTCTCCCAGGTTTCAGCTCCCTATCTCTTTGTCAAAGTATAGCATAACTTATTAGGATATTCAGAGACCCTTTTTCTCACAGAACGGAACTAGAGGATAGTGAAGAAGCTTACTTCCTGTCACAGCACCCTCAATAGAGATCTCCATGCATTGAGTCTGCTCTCCAGTGCACCTTACTGTAGGTAACTGGTCACCATTGCAGCTAGCAGGATTTCCATTACACACGTAGCACTGGATTCCATGGTCCTTTGTAGAACTGACATCTGAAATGGAGGAAAGACAAGAACATGAGTTTGGGCAGAAAATAACGATAGAGAGAATAATGTGAAGTGGAATGGCCAAAGCTGGTGCTTTCTGCTGGCCACTGCCTGGGGTGTAGTCACTGAAAGGGAAATGGGTGCTACCCTCTCATTAAAGCTTGTTTCCTGATGAGTTTGTGCTGTTTCCTGTTAGGAAAAGACAGGCAGATGAGAATTTGTAGTCATGTAATATGAATTCCACCCAGTAAGAGAATTTTCTGGAATCTCATCAAAGATCCCACCCAAGACAAACTTTGAGTATTAGGGTTCCTGTGCTTCTCAATGATTTTAATGCAGATTTCTCTGACTTCCATGAAACAATCCTAATTTGTGACCATATAAATCCACAAATAAGTTAATAATAAGAAGGAACTGCCTCCATACTCCTTTTAGGGCTAACAAGCCTTGAACTGGCAACCCTGGAAAAGAAAGGCCGGGAACCTGCAGAGAAGCCACAGAAGGAAGAAAACTAAAGCACATTTATCATTCAGTCGTTAGAAAGTAGACTCATCTTCTCTGTCTTTTCCTTTCCTTCCTTACCTTCCCCCTTTATTCTATTCCTGCTTTTCTTTCCCCTTTCCTTTGTTTTTTTTTTTTGTTTGTTTCTTGTGCATATGACACAATTTGTTGTATCCTAAGCAGGTCACCTTAGTTACTATGGAAGAAAGAGGTGACCTAATATTCTCTACTGCTTGATTTTTGGTCTAATAAAGGGTTATATTTTGGTTTTGAAAAGTTAATTATGTGTTTTGAAAACTCTGCTCCCTCTTTGAGTAGTTGCTATATGATATGTTTCCCTCCTGGGTATTTCTTTTAACTATTATATGTTACCATATTTAAATAGTTTAATTATGTGGTTTGCCATGCATGTTTTTTTAAGTATCACCTTTTATGATTATTTGTTATTTGTTGTATTTATGTATTTATATATTTACTTCAATGTATGTTTTTAATAGCTATATATTAATGTGTTTATATTTGTTTATTTGTAGAATCTCTATGACCCCCTGAGGAAGACATGTTCCGAAACACAGCCCTGTAGAGTCGTTTAGCTTCTAGTGTGTTAGTATGTTATAAAAACCTTTTTACATATACAAAGTAGACACACACTTTTATTTCCACTTGTATTTTTATGTACCTTGGTTTCTCTTTTTTCGTTCCAGTCCAGATAGAGGCAAAAATGTGCTCCTCATCTTGTTGGATTTGGCTGCACCATTTGCTACAGTTAAAAGGCCATTCTATAACTGAGCACATGCCTCGTGTGCATAAGTGCACAGAAAAGTGTCATTTACATGTGTAAGTGCACTATGCCTATTCTACAAGGCAGGAGTCCTCAAATCCAGCCCTCAAAGTCCACAACCCAGCCTGGTTTTCAGGATTTCCACACTGAATATGTATGAGATCTATTTGCTTGCAATGGAAGCAGTGAATTCAAAAAGATCCGATACATATTTATTGTGGAAATCCTGAAAACTAGGCTGGGCTATGAACCTCAAGGACTGGATGAGGACCCCTGCTATAAAGGCAAGAGTAAGTGCTATATTGCATAACTGCAAGGGGGTGTACACATAGGCAGAGCATAGGAGGGGCATGGGCAAGGCTGCCCCTTATATGTGCAATTTACTGTGTTACACATGTTTCATGCCGCAGTTAGACATGTCTCTCACTGAATGGATAGTTGAGATGGTCCTCACTAGAGAATGACACAAGGATGGGGACAAACTTTGTTCCCATGTCACTTTCTACTTTGAAGTCTATTAATGAACTGTACTGTAATTTATGTTTGATAAAAATGACAATATTTTTATTTTTTGGAAAAACAAGCAAACGTGCTGGCCATAGCTAGCAAAATTTGCATAGGGGATCCTGTACATCCTGCTACCAGCATATCTTCTAAGAAGACATCTTCCATTGCAGGAGGGACTGTGGAAGACAGGAGAGCTAGACTGAATCCTGAGATTGTTGATGACTTCTTATTCATCCGCAGATTAAAAGATCATAACAGTGCTTTATAGGGCATAATTCTCCCCTCTAGGGTATACAGAACAGGTTGTATTTTGTACCCCTGGACAATTTAACAGGGTGGATTAGGATTCTTTGGGGTAATAGAAGTCAGCTATTGTTGGGGTTGGAAGGGTAGAGGGTGGTGGTGGTGGGGTTATTATAGCTGCACTATCATAATGTATTCTTTACCATGTATGTATTACTCAGGAAACTTCTTGCACTACCACAAATTATTCTTGACCATATATGTATCACAATTTGTTCCATATACACTATGTCCCATATGTGATACCATGTATGTATACACCTTGAATGTTACCATGTATGTATGCTCCTTAATGCAATACCAATTGTAATTCTGTTACCCAGAAATGTACGGCAAATGTAAGCCACATTGAGCCTGCAAATAGGTGGGAAAATGTGGGATACAAATGCTACAAATAATAATAATAATAATTTGTAATTTATACACAACAGTTGCACAGCATATTGTTCATTTTTATACTTTAATAAAAAGATTTAAATATAAAATCATAAGTGTTCGAGGCTTCTGCAGATGAGAACAGAGCCCATGGGGGTGGGGCAGAGACGGAGACAGGGTGGGGATGGAGACAGGGCTTGCAGGGACGGGATGGGGATGGAGACAGGGCCTGCGAGGATGGGGTGGGGACGGAGACAGAACCCATGGAAACGGGGCGGGGACAGGGACAAATTTTGTCCCCGTGTCATTATCTAGTCCTCACTCTGCAGTTAGACATGCCCATTGACCTTGCATAAATGCCCATGCCTACATTTAGGCATGCCAATGCAGGTTTACACTGGTACTCTATAACAGAATCTGGATGCCCAGATACCATTGTAGAATAGGTACTCCCTGCACAGCATTGGGTCACCTAGCAGGGGGCACCCAGTTATAGAACTGCCTCTTACCCATCATAGCCCTTTATACACCTTTGAGACTTCTAAGGTGCTCATTAAACGTATTTAATTCAAACTTCTTATACTAACTTTCAAGGCTCATAGGGGCCCTTTTACTAAGCCATGTAAGCATCTATGAGTGCCCAACGCATGCCAAAATGGAGTTACAGCACGGCTACCGTGTGGCCCTTGTGGTAATTTCATTTTTGGTGTGTGTCCACTATGCGCACCTGAAAAATATTTGTTATTTTCTGGCACATGTCAGCTATGCGCACCAAGTAGCATTTGGCATGCGTAGGTCATTATTTCCTGGTTACCATGTGAGATTTTACCACTAGGTCAATGGCTGGCGGTAAGGTCTCAGACCCAAAATGGACACACGGCAATTTTGATTTTGCCACATGTCCATTTTCGGCAAAAATTTTAAAAAGGGCTTTTTTACAGGCATGCTGAAAAATGGATTGGCGTGTGCCCAAAACCTGTGCCTACACTACTGCAAGCCATTTTTCAGTGCACTTTTTTTTTTTTGTTACATTTGTACCCTGTGCTTTCCCACTCATGGCAGGCTCAATGCAGCTTACATGGGGCAATGGAGGGTTAAGTGAGTTGCCCAGAGTCACAAGGAGCTGCCTGTGCTGGGAATTGAACTCAGTTCCTCAGGACCAAAGTCCACCACCCTAACCACTAGGCCACTCCTCCACCCCTTAGAGGTCTTCCTGACTACCTCTCTGCTCTCAATCCCCTATTCCCCAGCACGCCTTCTCCACTCAGTAAACAACCGTCATCTTGTCCTTCCTCATCCTAAAGAAGCTCACTTAGAATCCACCCCCCCCCCCCCCCCCACCGCACTTCCTTTTTTGCAGCTCCTGCCCAATGGAACTCCCTTCTGTTGCTGATACGTTCTGAACTGATACTTTCTGAACTTTCCTTTAAGAACTTTTTAAAAAGCTTTGAAAACCTGTTTTTTCGAACAGGCTTTTAATTAATCACATAAGATTAATGTGCAATTTTCTTTAAATTAGTCACCTTACTTTCTAACTCTTCTTATTCTCTTACCTATCACATGTTCCATCTTTGTTTATACCCTTCACTACCAATTATAATGTTCTATTACGTATTGTGTAGTCATTGCAAGTCATATACCATGCCATACTTTGTGTTGTTATTTGAATATTTTTGCTGCTGTAATTGCTTATTGTTGATGTTTGATCTATTCTTATTGTACACCGCCTTGAGTGAATTCCTTCAAAGAGGCGGCAAATAAATTTTAATAAATAAATAAATAAATAAATAAGAGAGTTGGGTTATAATGCACGTTTAATTCTTCCCCTTTCCCCGGTTTTTGGTCTAAGAATTGTCTCTCTCTCCTTTCCTTTTTTTCCTCTATTTTACCCTTCACCTTTGATTGATTGTGCTACCTCTGAGTGATAATGTCTGTTCTATCAAATATTGTGGTTCTTTTCTGAAACTTTCTGTTTTTAATCTACAAACTGCCCAGATTTGCAAGTTAGCTTGGGTGGTATAGTAAGTACAAATAAACTATAGACAAAGGAAATTATACGATGTGATACCC
Source organism: Microcaecilia unicolor (assembly GCF_901765095.1). NCBI lineage: Eukaryota > Metazoa > Chordata > Amphibia > Gymnophiona > Siphonopidae > Microcaecilia > Microcaecilia unicolor. The sequence goes on along the minus strand of NW_021963032.1, from coordinate 83,787 downwards.
CCCCCCCCAGCGAGCTTTCTTAGGAATAGCTCCCACACTCTAGAATTTACTCCCAGAGGGGCTACATCTAACTTAAGACTATCTCTACTTCAGGAACCAGGTGAAAGCCTGACTCTTCTTCTCCCAAGTCTTTAATACATAGGGTAACTAATTATACACCACTCCACACCCGAACTAGCTTGCTACACACACTGTAACTTAGATCAGTTCCTTATATTTTGTTTAACTGTTCAAAGAACTTGCATTGAGTTTAGCCACCCATTTATTTATCCCAACTGACTCTGTACCACCCATCTTGTCCCCATCTGCACTTGGCCCCTTGGCTACATGGTAAACTGTGTTGTAGAAAAGCATTAACATCATATCTATGTGATTTGAATGTTCTAATGTGTGCTCATTAGATGTTTCATTAGTATTATGCTGACATCGTATCTGTTATTTGAATTTCAGTGCTGTTAAATATGTATATTTTTTATACTGTTTCATGGTAGTCCTATTATTAGGTTTCAATTTGCTGTTTTCAAGTTTACCTCATTTATTGTATTTATGTTTATATTTGGGTGTTTTTACTATTATGCTATTAACAAAATTGTAAGTTTTATGTTAAATTTTACTTGCTATACACCGCCTTGGGTGAATCTCTTCATAAAGACGGTTAATAAAGCCCAAATAATAAATAGTTATTATGCAAATTGCTCAGTCTTGGACTTTATTTATTTATTTATTGCATTTGTAATCCACATTTTCCCACCTATTTGCAGGCTCAATGTGGCTTACAGAGTAAGGGTAATGACATAATCATTTCGTGATAATAGGTACAATTCTTAGTGTTTGAAGCTTAGGTGAAGGAAGATAGTCATAATCATTTCATGATAACAGATACAATCATTAAAGTTTGAAGATTAGGTAAAGGAAGATAGACGAAAGGTGTTAGGTAGGATATAGGTGAACTGTAATAACTGTGCGGATTGTTGAGGTAGTTTTGTAGGTTATGTGTTTTCTTTGTAGGCCTTTTGGAAGAGATGTGTCTTCAGAGATTTGCGGAAGTTAGTTATTTCTTCAGTAGCTTTCAGATCTGTAGGTAGAGCATTCCACAGCTGCGTGCTCAAGTAGGAGAAGGTGGTGGCGTGTATCAGTTTGTATTTTAGTCCTTTACAGCTGGGGAAGTGTAGATTGAGAAATTTGCGGGATGATCTTACAGCGTTTCTAGGAGGCAGGTCCACAAGGTTTAGCATGTAGATTGGGGCGTCCGCGTGAATGATTTTGTGTACAATCGTGCAGATCTTGAACGCCACATGTTCTTTGAGTGGGAGCCAATGAAGTTTCTCTCTTAGGGGTTTTGCACTTTCATATTTAGTTTTTCCAAATATGAGTCTGGCGGCGGTATTCTGTGCTGTTTGGAGTTTTTCGATAGTCTGTTCTTTGCAGCCGGCATATAGTGCATTACAATAGTCCAGGTGACTTATTACCATTGACTGTACCAGGATGCGGAAGATATATCTCAGGAAGAAAGGTTTTACTCTTTTGAGTTTCCACATGGAGTGGAACATCTTCTTCATTGTATTCTTCACACGAGTATCGAGTGTGAAGTTTCGGTCGATGGTCACTCCAAGGATTTTTAGGTTTTGTGTAACGGGAAGAGAACAGTATGGTGTGGTTATTTTGGAGTAGTTGTTTTTGTTATGTTGTGAGGTTAGTACCAGACATTGTGTTTTCTCTGCGTTGAGTTTCAGTTTGAACACATCAGCCCAGGAGTGCATGGTTTGGAGGCTTTGGTTGATCTCGTTGGTGATTTCGTTTAGATCATATTTGAATGGGATGTAAATCGTGATGTCGTCAGCATATATATAGGGATTGAGGTTTTGATTGGTGAGAAGTTTGGCTAGCGGTATCATCATTAGGTTGAAGAGAGTTGGTGATAGGGGGGATCCTTGGGGAACTCCGCATTCAGGTGTCCATGGGGGTGATATGTCCGTATTGGTTGTAACTTGGTATGATCTTGTGGTCAGGAATCCTTTGAACCATTTGAGAACTGTGCCTCCTACTCCGAAGTATTCTAGTACATGTAATAGTATTTCATGGTTAACCATGTTGAAGGCGCTGGACATGTCGAATTGTAGGAGGAGTATGTTATTCCCGGTTGCAATTGCTTGTTTGAATGAGTTCATTGCAGATACTAGTATTGTTTCAGTGCTGTGATTTGACCGCAATCCTGATTGAGATTCGTGCAGAATTGAGTGTTTAGTTAGGTATTCAGAGAGTTGTTTCGTCACTATGCCCTCCATGAGTTTAGTTATGAGTGGAATAGATGCTACTGGGCGATAGTTGGTTAGATCCCATTGTGCTTTTCTTAGCATCTTTTGGCAGTGGAGTTAGTAAGATGTTTCTTTTCTCCATGGGAAAAAGACCATTTTGAAGCTGGCAAGGGAGGGGGCATTTGCTCTTGTCAACATTCCTGGGACTGGCACCTATGAGAAGTCATGAGCTGAGATATTTTGGCTAATGCAAGTGAGTAATGGGTCAGGTGCAAGTAGAGGGAGGGGGAGCTAAGGAGGACAAAATGACCTGTGACGTTATTTCTTCGCAGATGTTGTCCTAAACATAAATTTGTTTATACTTAGAGTTTGGGAACATGTGAAGTCATTCTGATCAACTGATAAGGGCAAAGAGCTTTGGTGAGAAAGCTGGGGTCCATTGAAATAAATAGGGTCAAAATGGTATAAAAAGGGGAGTCAGAAGGGTATTAGAATCAGAAGGCTCCGGAAGGCTGGGGAGAGAGATCAGACTGCACCTGCTGTGTGAAATGTTGTCCCATCATGGTCCATGATGAATGCCTAATTTGCCTGTACTGCTGTTGGTGAGATTGTAATAAACTATCTTCTTATATCCCAGCGAGTCCTTCTGATTATGGAGCTTGTTAATTCCTGGACTGTGTAGGGGCAGTCCGGGGAAATATGAGGTTGAGATAATTGGTGGGAGCACGCAAATTATTTACAGGAGCCAGCATGTTCTTACACTCTCTCTAGCTATTGATGGCTATGGTTTCACTGAGAAGCAGGTTGTAAGAAATCTGGGTGTTTGGTTGGATATAGATCTGACCCTTACAACCAGTTTACTTCTGTTGTTCATGAGGTGGCATCATTAATTTTGGACCAGAGGGATTTGGCCATTTTGATTCATGCATATGTTATTTCTAGACTGGGTTATTGTAACCAGTTTATATCAGCTGGAGACTGCAGGTAGTACAGAATACAGCTTCTTATCTCTTTATGAAGGAAAAATCTTTGGACCACATAATCCCTGATCTTGGCAGAACTTCACTGATTGCCAGTTGAATATTTAATCTATTTTAAATTACTTTGCTTGGGGGTTTTTTTGTACCTTGAATTTGGAAGGTCCAATGTATTTGTGGAATCTGCTTGGTAGGTATGAACCCTCTAGAAATCTTTGTTCTTCACAACAAGCTTTGCTTGTAATACCTAGTAAATAGGGGGCCTCTTTTACAAAGCCGCGCTACTGATTCCCAATGCGGCAAATGAGAGGAAGCCCATTCAATTCCTATGGACTTCCTCTCATTTGCTGCACAGGAATCGGTAGCACAGCTTTGTAAAAGAAGCCCAGAGAATGCAGCTTCCTCACTCAAAAATCTTTATGGTGACAGGACTCAAACTGTGGAATTCACTGCCTTTAGAGATGTGCTTTGAGACTTTTAAATCAATTTTTAAAAAGAAACTGAAGAATTGGTTTTAAGGAAGGTGAATATATAGGGTGATTTTAAGGACTGTAAAAGGGTTTACTCTTTTGAAAAATACAAAGACAAGGGCACATTCCATGAAAATACATGGTAATACATTTAAAACAAATAGGAGAAAATATTTTTTTCAGTCAATTGCCAGAGGATGTGGGAAAAGTAGTTAGCATAGCTGGGTTTGAAAATGGTTTGGACAAATTCTTGGAGGTAAAGTCTATAAACTGTTACCAGCAGCGTACCAAGGGGGGGGGGGCGGTGGGGGCGGTCCGCCCCAGGTGCACGCCACCGGGGGGGTGCCGTGCGCCGGTCAGCATTGTTTGTTTCCATGCTCCCTCTGCCCCGGAACAGGAAGTAACCTGTTCCGGGGCAGAGGGAGCATGGAAACGAATGAAGCTGACCGGCGCGCGGCACCTCCCCCCCCCCAGCGGCGTGCACCCAGGGGGGAGGGGGTTCTTTCGCCGGGGTGAGGGGTGTTCTTTCGCCGGGGGAGGGGGGTCACACTGCACGGGGGGGGGCGCTGCACCCGGGGGGCGGGGCGCATCGGCGATCCGCCCCGGGTGTCAGCGCCCCTAGGAACGCCACTGACTGTTACTAAGGCAGACCTCAGAAAAGCCATTGCCCTAATAAGTATTCTGTTTTGCAATGCTGTTCTTTTGTCCGTTATTGTACACCATAGTTTTATGACATCACAATTCAGCTCTTTGTGGGCGTCTTAGTTAAATACATACGCCATGTTGGACAGCTTTCCGTGTTGAAGATGAGAGCAACAGAATGCTGAGTGAATTTATAATTCCTTTACGTTGTTATTCTGGATGTTATAATTTGAACACTTTGTTACATCTATATTTGTTTATTTGGAGTTTTAGATCATTTTTGGGCACACTCCCTTTATAAAGCTTTGGGCAAAATGGGACCCCGTCAGAAGTATAAGATAAGTGTGCTTAAAGTTGTGATCATATGTACTATGCATTATGCATAATAAAATTGATTTTTATTTATAAGAGAAAAAAGTTACAAAAATTATAAAAGAGGAAGTTGTTATACATAATAAAGTGACTGAATAAAAGGCGTCTTTTTGGGCAATGATGATTACAAGTCTTAGAGGTGACTACGTTTATGAGTGAAGTCATTGAAGTATCACTGGCGATTTATGAGGCCCTTTCCCTCCGTTTTTCATGTATGTAAAATATAGTGCTTATCTAACCCACAATATTTGTTGATATGGAATTATTTTCCTATGAGGTTGTGGAGTGTTCTCTGAGTTTACATTTTTATTAGCCAACGCCATCACTTTTATGTAGTCCAATTTGGTTGCTTAACTTTGGTGGCTAAATGCTGAATATCGATTCCACCCCCAGATTGCCTATAAAATAGCCAGCTCTCAGTTTAGCGGTCTGTGATGATATCCAGCAGCACTAACTGGTTAAATGCCACTGAATATCAACAGATAGCCCATTACAACCAATTTCACCAGCCAGGAGCCATCTCTGGCTAGTTAAATTGCTTTAAATATCAACCCCTAAGACTATCTAAAATAAACACAAATTAATTTTAGACCTTCAAAGCAACTAACACTTAATTTTTATGCTCTAAGTCTGTCAGAGAACTGCTTAGAAGTCAGCCACACTCCATACTTGATGAAGGATTTCCCCTATCCATCTCTTGGAAATCTCAGAGGTTCTACAACTACCTGTGGGGCCCTTTTACAAGGGCGCACTAAAAAATGGCCCGCAGTAGTATAGACGCGTGCTTTGGGCGTGTGCAGCACCTGTTAAAAATGCCTTTTCTCTTTTTTTTGCCAAAAATGGACGTGTGGTAAAATGAAAATTGCTGCGCGTCCATTTTGGGTCTGAGATCTTATCGCCAGCCACTGACCTAGCAGTAAGGTCTCACGCGGTAACCGGGCAGTAATTGTCTACATGCGTATAATGCCAATTACCGCCCGTGCTCCAGAAAATAAAAATATTTTCCAGCGCATGTAGCAGATGCATGTCAAAGATGAAATTACCGCAAGGGCCACACAGTAGCCGGGCAGTAACTCAAAACTGACACGCATAGGCGCCTACTCGGCTTAGTGAAAGGGTCCCTGTATCTCTCAAGGAGGCGGGGAATACTTGCAACATAAGCATCAAATAAAGACACAGTGATTCTTACCAGGAATGAGGTCCGAGTTGCATAGCTCTGTGTTACAGCACTGCACACTCTCGTAAATTTGTGTAATTTTCTTGTCTGTTGTTGTGGTCTTGTTGCAGGTACTTTCATTTCCTGCCAAACAGCCCTTGACCAGGATTTCTCCATACAGTGTCCCTAGAAGCCCGAAAAAAGAAAAGGTATCAGCACTTACAATGGGAAATAATGTATGTATCTTACCTTGGAGAGGTAGATGAAAGTTTGGAAGACTGATGGCTATGGGAAGAGTTACCATTAGATATGTCCAATCAATATTGCAAATGTGTTTACTAAAACATGGCCCTGAGCAGAAAGATTCATGCATGATGATATGCCAACTGGTCAAACCACATAGATCCCCAAGGAGACTTCAACCCATTCAAAATACAGCAATCAGACTAATCTTCGGGCTATCAACAATTGAGAGAGTCTCCCCTTTTTATATCAAACTACACTGGCTACCCATTGAGGCGAGTGTTTTTCAAACTGGCATGCTTCCATTTTAAAAGACTACAAGGACTCATCCCTAGCTATCTGCTAGCTCATTTCTGTTTCGCAACCTCTACCAGAACTAGGAGATAGGAAGCTGCTAATTTCTTCACTTTCCCTTCATCTAAGTGTAAGAACAGACTACTACTCTTGGACAAATCTCTTGCTGTTTTCTCCTTCACAATCATATCTCATGTTTCAAAGGAAGATAACACATGTTCTTATTTAAGAAATATGTATTATAATTTCTGCTTGCCTCCAAAGCAACCATTGTAATTCTCAGAGGAATGTTCTGATCGCTATATCCATTTAAGCTGTTTGTAAACTGCTTAGAACTGAAAAGGTGTTAGCGAGGTATAAGCACAAATGTAACGCAATATAATTATTTAAACTTGAGGAGAAACATTCCTCACATTCTGGGTGGTGATGGCCAGGAGGGTGTCATCATTGATGATACATTAAAATAATTTGCTTGGTGTGCAGCGGCTGCTAAGAAAGCAATGGAGAATAAAACTGAGAATAATATACTGCCTTTATATTGCTCCATGGTGCAACTGCACCTCAAATATTGTATGCAATTCTGATCACTGCATCTCAAAAAAAGGTATAGCAGAATAAGAAAAGGTATAGAGAAGGGGGAAACCAAAATGATAAAGGGATCGGATGATTTCCCTATGAGGAAAGACTAAAGAGGTAGGGCTTATCAACTTGGAGAATATACAGCTGAGAGGGAATCTAATATAATAAAACGCACCGTGAACGTTCTAATGAGGACAACGTTCTGAAGTCACTAAAACACTCACTGAAGGGTTCGTGGGGTTCGTGGCGTTCGTGTTGTGAAGCCAGCCAGGCTGCCAGCCGTCTCTGCCCCGCCGTCGCGTCAAACGTCATGACGTCGACGGCGCAAAAAAAAAAAAAAACCGCAGCGTCAAGGAAGGAGGCGGCGCTCCCGACGTCGCTAGCCTTCCCTTCGCTGTGTTCCGCCTTCTTCTGACGTCAAGGATGACGTCAGAAGAAGGCGGAACACAACGAAGGGAAGGCTAGACGTCGGGAGCGCCGCCTCCTTCCCTGACGCTGCCGGAACCGCCGCCACGGAGGTAACTTTAAAAAAAAAAAAAAAAGATGTAGGGGGAGGAGAAGAGGGTGGGCAGTTGAACAATGGGAGCGGGAGGGCAGAGGAGAAACGACAGCAAGGATGCGAAGGGGGGGGGAAGAAGAGGGCGGGACATGCTGGGACATGGGAGACAGAAGAGCATGGATGCGAGGGGGGGTCATGGAAGGGAGAGAGGGGAATTGCTGGAAAAGGATGAATGGAGGGGGCAGGGGACAGAGAAGCATGGATGGGCATGGATTGAGATGGCAGGGCTCAGGGTGAGAGGGGAATTGCTGGAAAAGGATGAATGGAGGGGGCAGGGGACAGAGAAGCATGGATGGGCATGGATTGAGATGGCAGGGCTCAGGGTGAGAGGGGAATTGATGGAAAAGGATGAATGGAGGGGGCAGGGGACAGAGAAGCATGGATGGGCATGGATTGAGATGGCAGGGCTCAGGGTGAGAGGGGAATTGATGGAAAAGGATGAATGGAGGGGGCAGGGGACAGAGAAGCATGGATGGGCATGGATTGAGATGGCAGGGCTCAGGGTGAGAGGGGAATTGATGGAAAAGGATGAATGGAGGGGGCAGGGGACAGAGAAGCATGGATGGGCATGGATTGAGATGGCAGGGCTCAGGGTGAGAGCGGAATTGATGGAAAAGGATGAATGGAGGGGGCAGGGGACAGAGAAGCATGGATGGGCATGGATTGAGATGGCAGGGCTCAGGGAAAGAGGGGAATTGCTGGAAAATGATGAATGGAGGGGGCAGGGGACAGAGAAGCATGGATTGAGATGGCAGGGCTCAGGGAAAGAGGGGAATTGCTGGAAAATGATGAATGGAGGGGGCAGGGGACAGAGAAGCATGGGTGGGCATGGATTGAGATGGCAGGGCCAGGGAGAAAGGGAATTGCTGGAAAAGGATGAATGGAGGGGGCAGGTGACAAGAAGCATGGATGGGCATGGATTGAGATGGCAGGGCTCAGGGAGAGAGGGGAATTGCTGGAAAAGGATGAATGGAGGGGGCAGGGGACAGATGGCCATGGATTGGGAGGGCAAGGCTCACACTCTCTCTCTCATATACAATGTCTTTCTGACTCTCACTCTCACACACTCTGTCTCACAATGTATCACATTCACTCTCTATGTGCCACACAGTCACTCACACACTCGCTTCTTCTCATACACTCACTCTCACAGAGAATCTGTGTCTCACACACACTCTCTCTCTCTCGCACACACACTCTCACACTGTGTCTCACATACACACTTGCACACACTCTCATTCTCACACACACACTCTCACAAACACACTCACACCCAGACTCATTCTCTCTCTCACACACACACACTCACACTTTCACTCTGACTCTCACATAGTCACTCTCACGTACACTCTCCCAAACATACACACTCCGAGGAAAACCTTGCTAGCGCCCGTTTCATTTGTGTCAGAAACGGGCCTTTTTTACTAGTATGATAGAAGTCTATAAAATCTTGCTTATTTACTCTTTCCAAACATACAAGGACAAATGGGGCACACAATAAAGTTGTTAAGTAGTAAATTTAGAACAAATTGAAGAAAATATTTCTTCACTCAACATGTAATTAAACTCTGGAATTCGTTGCCAGAAAATGCAGTTAGTGTAGCAAGGTTTAAAAAACATTTGGACATGTTACTAAAAGAAAAGTCCATGAACCATTATTAAGATGAACTTAGGGAAAATCCATTAAGATAAGCAACAAAAAATTGATTTTACTCTTTTGAGATCAACAGGTACTTGTGACCTGGATTGGATACTGTTGAAAACAGGATGCTGGACTTAATGGATCTTTAGTCTGTCCCAGTACAGCAATACTTATGCTCTGAATTAATCTTCTCTTTGGGACTGAGTTGAGAGAACTTTTCTGAATGTTTCCAATAGCCTCTTAGGACCTAAAGTGGTGTAGAGAAATGCTAACAGCAGACTCAAGAGTGAGAGCCTACAATAATCAGAAGAATATTTGCCAAGATGTTTATGTTGATTAAAACTTTGCTATACCACATATTCCAAGCTAGTGGGTGTACTCGGTTTACAATTCTACTAAAACTAACAGAGAGAAAAGAATGCAATAATAAAAAGGACAGAAAAAATAGGCAGACCATTCAACCAAACACAATTACACAGGACACCCATCCAAAGAAAAGGCTATCACAACCAACATTCACATAGGGACAATGAATGCCAACTGAATCATCCTAGGCCAAACCTTCCAGCAGAGAACTCATTACAGGTTTAGAATGAATGTGAAAAACCAAGGTGAAATAGTGAGCCTTGAGGAGAGCCTTAAAATGAGAAGAAAAAAAAAACGTTCAGCACCAGGAGCATAGCCAGACTTGCAATTTTGGGTGGGCCACCCCACACTATATATAGCCCCAGTGGCCCATCTCTCCCTCTTTCTTCCTATTCATCCTCTCTGCCCCTACTCACATATAATTTTTCTCCCCGCCATCTTTCTCACCCTCCACCTGCAACCTTGCATCTGCCCCTCCCCCCACTGGCATCTGCCTGTCTCTCTCTGAACCCCCCGCCCCAATAGTATACCTCCAAGCAGTCACAGGTAGCGATTCCTGTAGGCAGCCTGCGCCGACCCTGCAGGCTTCTCTCTACTGCGTGCCCATCAGTGAAGAAACAAAAAGTGACACCATTGAGGGCAGGACGCAGTAGAGGGCAGCCTGCAGGCCAGCGCAGGTTGCCAACAGGAATCACTGCAGGCAATGGCTCAAAGGTAGACTGTGGGGGCGGGGGGTTCAGAAAGTGATGGACATATGCTGTGCCACCAGCAGAGAAGAGAGAGAGGAGTGAGACACCACCAATTAGGTGTTTTTGGGGCCACTAGACTGGGTGGGCCTGAGGCAAGAATGGGTGAGCCTGTGCCTACCCAGTTATCATCTAGAGAACGAAGCGTGTGAGACAGAGTATAAGGAACCATTAGAACAGAGAAATACAGGGGGACACCAGAATGAAAAGCATTATGAGCGAGAGTTAGAATCTTAACTGGGATTCAAAACTGAATCAGAAGCCAGTTTAGTTGAATAAAAAGAGGAGTGACATGATCAAATTTGCCAGCCTTACAAAAAAAGCTTGCTGCAGAGTTCTGAAGAGTTTGAAGTCGTTTGACTTGAGGCTTGGAGGGTCATTATCGATATAACGTCTAAATTTGAATTTGGACATTTTACACAAATACTACGGATGTTTTATATTTTGGACGTTTTGTGATTTAGCCGGTTTGTTTGGTTTTTTTTGGTACATTTTGGAAAAAAAAACATCCAAGTGCAAAACGTACAAAATCAAGCCACTGGGATGTAGGAGGAGCCAGTGTTTTTAGTAGAATGGTCCCTCTGACATCCCAGCACAACAATAGGGCACCCTAGGGGGCACTGCAGTGGACTTCATAAAATGCACCCAGGTACACATTTCACCAATGTTCCCTTACTTTGTCTGCTGAGCTCCCCCAAAACTCACCCAAAACCCACTACCCCAACTGTACACAACTACCATAGCCCTTACGGGTGAAGGGGGCACCTATATGTGGGTACAGTGGGTTTCTGGTAAGTTTTGGAGGGCTCACAGTTTCCTCCACAAGTATAACAGGTAGGAGCCTGGGTCCACCCGTCTGCAGTGCACTGCACCCAAAACTAGACTACTCCAGGGACCTGCATGCTGTTCTAATGGACCTGAGTATAACATCTGAGGCTGGCATAGAGGCTGGCAATTAATGTTTTTCATCACATTTTTGGGGGGTGGGAAGGGGTTAGTGACCACTGGGGGAATAAGGGAAGGTCATTCCTGATTCCCTCCAGTGGTCATCTGGTCATTTAGGGCATCTTTTTGTGCCTTATTTGTAATAAAAACACATCTCGTTCAAAATGTCTTAGTCCTGGATGTTTTTATTTTGTTCCATTATGGCTGAAAAACATCTAAGTCTTAGGAATGCCCAAGTCCCACCCTGAATACGCCCCTGAAATGCACCCTTAAGATTTGGACGTACTTCTGATGGACTTCATAGAAAAACGTCTAAAAATAGGTTTTGAAAATACTGATTTGGGCGTTTCTGTGAGAAAAGCGTCCAAATGCAGACTTATGTCACTTTTTAGATGTTTTTCTCTTTTGAAAATGAGCCTGAAAGGGAGATATGCTTTCATAGAGTTGCAGTAGTCTAACCTTAAAATGAGAAGAGCATGCAAGATGAAGGCATCCACTATTTTTTTCTTCCTAGTTTGAATAGCTGCAAGATCTCTATTCAAAACTATTTATATGCTCATCTTTGGAATTAACCCATAAATTGTTTGGGCCGAAAATTAAAGACAACCTGCTATATATTATAACTTTTGGATGGATATCAAGATGTCCGGCCAAAATTTGTGCACTTAGGAGGAGGAGGGCCAGGAAGGATCCTGTAAAGGAGAAGGGCCAAAATGTTTCCAGATAGTACTAACTAGATAACATTATCTGTTTAAGTAAGAGTGCATAAAATAGCTGGTCTAACTTAACTAGATAACTTATTCGTTTAAGTTTAGGACTATGCATTCATCAGTCCAACTTAGACTAATAGGGGGTAATTCTTTAAAGTAAGTTTTAAAATTTAATTGCTAGTAGCATAAATGTTTAGAAAAGTAGTATATCCACTCATATGTGTGCATACATGCCAGATATGCGCCTAACTAAGCACTACTTTATGACTATGTGCACATAGGTGGCTCAAGACAATCTGCTGCCTGAGTCAGAAAATGAGCTGCCACCTTGGCTCCCCAACCCCCTTCCCCCAAATGACCTTTCTCCTATCTTTTCTTGTTTTTCAAAAGAAGGCGGTGGCAGCGACTCCCATAGGCTGCCCTGCCACTGGTCCTGGCTCCTTCTCTCTACTGCTTCTCTGATGTAATTTCCTGTTTCCTCGGAGGCAGGTCACCCGCAGTAGAGAGAAGGGGCTGGGACTGATGGCAGGCCAATCTATGGGAGTCACTGCTGCCGCCTTCTTTTGAAAAACAAGAAAAGAAAAAAGTAATTTCAGGGAAGGGGGTTGGGGAGGGAAGAGCGGGGGGGGGGGGGGGGGTTCCTGCCTCACAAAAGGTGGCCTACTGTTAGGACCAGTATTGTATGTGCATATCTTCGATGGCATGTATTTTGCAGGTTGACATACATATGGGCAGAGTCTGGGCAGAGAGCGGGCATGGTGCAAAGCTACACACTTACATTATATACTTCTATAAGTTACACAAATATCTGTAGAACACATCCAGCTGGCTGGTGTAAGTGCTTGCGCTTAAGTGCATATGCACTTACCTGGTTACCCTAGTGCAGGGATTCTCAACCCAGTCCTCAAGAAACACCTAGCCAGTCAGGTTTTCAGGATATCCACAATGAATATGCATAAGATAAATCTGCATGTATTACCTCCTTAATACTCTCATGCATATTCATTATGGGTATCTTGAAAACCTAACTGGCTAAGTGTGTCCCAAGGACCAGGCTTAGAACCCCTGCCCTAGTGTTTTATAAAGGGAAGTAGGTACCCTCTTGGCTCCTATACATCGATGCACAGTTATAAAATTGCCACCATAGTATAGATGAAAATGTGCTTAAAGATATTCAGATAACTTATTCTGCTACATATCAACCTCTGCATTATTAAAGGCTCGATGTAATAAGTTGCACTATCCTTTAGCATGGTAATTTGATTTTGATTTTCCTGTGCTAATCCTGCTTCCAATGCAGTACGGTATTAGTACAGAAAATCTGCAGGAAAATTACTATGTTACAGGGCAGCATGGTTGACATATAGCCCACTGAATTGGGAATTGCGCCTGATGTAAGAAAAGCATATTGAATTTTGACACTTTTTTTTTACTTTCCTTTTACTACAGAATCCTTCCTTCAGCTCAGAACTGATGTAAAGAACGTTCATGGGAGCAACAGATTATGTGAAGTGAAGTGAAATGCTTCACCTCAGAGTCACCCACAACTCAAGGTTATCTAATACAGGGTGCTCCTGTCCCAGGCATCTCTAGCTGGGACACCCCAGGACAGGGCATCCCTGGATCACCCCAGCATAGGGAGGCCCTGAACCAGAGAACCTCATGCCGCTGCATGTCCCTGGAGGTAATACTTACCTGGTCTGGGGAGACATAGAGGTAACCTTCTCTCACCACCACCATATTGAAAAATGGAGGGTGTGACATCTGGAGCAACCCCTAGTGGTGCATCACACATAGGGTTACCATAGGACAAACACACACAAAAATGGTTGCTACCTTTGCTACAGAAATACTTAATCACATTAAATGTGTAAATGGATTTTAGTTAATGACTACACATCAAATAGTGACTGACTTACAATACAGCAGTAGTCAATAATCTACTTTTCAAAAACTTCTGGATTTGAGTTTGACTGGGTCTGAGCCCAAGCATACTTATCAGAAGAGAAGATGTCTCTCAACATCTTTGACTGGCTTCTCAGATACATGTGAAAGTATTTCTGTGACATATGCTTCTTTCTCTTTAGCACCCCCATGTGTCAAGACTGACTAATAAGCCAGAGATGGTTTTTCTCATTAGGTGGGTAGGTGTCTTGCTCATTGGCACATAAAAGAAAAAAAGGATATTGTCCTAAAATTAAAAAAAAAACTGAAGGACATATCTGAAGAAGTCCAAAAGAAGGACATGTCCTCTTAAAAGAGGTATGGTAACCCTAATCACACTGCTAGGGTTCAGGCACTGCCATTTTACTAGATGTCAGTGGTGAGAGAAGGATACAGCAGGGAGTCCCTGGACCAGATACCCCAGGAAATGTTTATGGATGGGAGTAGGGGGTTGAGGTCAAGGAGTCTGGACAAAGAGGTGGGAAATGTGGGGTACAAATGTAACAAATAAATAAATGCCTCTCTTCCTGTCAGTATGTGAGTCAATCCTACTACTACTACTACTACTTAACATTTCTAGAGCGCTACTAGGGTTACGCAGCGCTGTACAAATTAACAAATAAGGACAGTCCCTGCTCAGAAGAGCTTACAATCTAAAGGACAAAATGTCAAGTTGGGGTAGTTTAGATTTCCTGAGAAGAGGTGTAGTGATTAGGTGCCGAAGGCGACATTGAAGAGGTGGGCTTTGAGCAATGATTTGAAGATGGGTAGGGAGGGGGCCCGGCGTATGGGCTCAGGGAGTTTGTTCCAAGCATGGGGTGAAGCGAGGCAGAAAGGGCGAAGCCTAGAGTTGGCGGTGGTGGAGAAGGGTACTGAAAGGAGGGATTTGTCAAGAGAGCGGAGGTTACGGGTGGGGACATAAGGGGAGATGAGAGTAGAGAGATAAGGAGGGGCTGCAGATCGAGTGCATTTGTAGGTGAGTAGGAGAAGCTTGAACTGTATGCGGTATCTGATCGGAAGCCAGTGAAGTGACTTGAGGAGAGGGGTGATAAGAGTATATCGGTTGAGGCGGAAGATAAGATGTGCAGCCGAGTTCTGGATGGACTGAAGGGGGGATAGATGGCTAAGTGGGAGGCCGGTGAGGAGTAGGTTGCAGTAGTCAAGGCGAGAGGTAATGAGAGAGTGGATGAGAGTTCGAGTGGTGTGCTTGGAGAGGAGGGGGCGAATTTTGCTAATGTTATAGAGGAAGAAGCGACAGGTCTTGGCTATCTGCTGGATATGCGCAGAGAAGGAGAGGGAGGAGTCGAAGATGACACCAAGGTTGTGGGCAGATGAGACAGGGACGATGAGGGTGTTATCAATTGAGATAGAGAATGAAGGGAGAGGAGAAGTGGGTTTGGGTGGGAACATAATAAGTTCCGTCTTGGCCATGTTTAGTTTCAGGTGACGGTAGGACATCCAGGCAGCAATGTCGGATAAGCAGGCCAGTACTTTGGCCTGGGTTTCCGCAGTGATTTCTGGTGTGGAGAGATAAAGCTGGGTGTCGTCAGCATAAAGATGATAGTGGAAACCATGAGAAGCGATTAGGGAGCCTAAGGAAGAGGTGTAGATTGAAAAAAGAAGGGGCCCAAGGACAGAACCCTGGGGAACTCCCCTCTCATGCACTCAGAAAAGCAGACATTTTACTCCCAGTGCAGCAAACTGCTGCAAATTACTGCAGCAATGTGCACTGTTTTTCCTATCAACTGCAGCACACACTTTTTTAAGGCCATGGTAATTTGCACACCATTATTTTACTGCATCAGGAGTAAAAGGTTTATTTGGTGCAAGTGTTAGAATACTGGGCACTTAAGCTTACCACACGGTTCTAACACAAGGTTTATTGCATCGAGCCCCAAGAGTTTTACTTCTGCTTTAAGTGGTATCACCATGACAAGGACCAATTTGAACAGTATCACATCACAGAAAAAGGCTCATTTTTTTGCAAATGTGATATTGTGCTGACATTGCATAACTACTGATGCATGCAGCAGTTCTCCTTTGCCAGCACCCGATGCTATGTGAAGGAGAGTGAGATTGAATGAAGGAATGAATTTTGCACACAGCAGAGGGCACCAGTACTGAGAGAAGCAGTTTCCTCATGCAGAAGCTGTCTGTAGATGCAGAGTACCCCTGGTTTGTTATTTTAACCGTGTATGTGTGCTTCTCTGTGTGGATGGTTCTTTACTCTTAAATTGGAGTTCTTTTTCCCATTTTCTTGATTTTTTTTTCTTTTAATTTTGTTTTTTTATTGTTAACTGCTGTGACCTATATTTTTTCTAAATGGCAGTATATCAAAATTATTAATAAATATAAACATTCCCAGCACAATGAGCCAAACTGAATGGGCTACCAGAGGGATTAAAAACTGGGCCGCCAGAATGAAGAACAAGGCCACAGAATCCAGGCTCCTAGTGAGTAAAGTGGGGCTGCCAAAGGAGACACTCAGACAAACAGGATGGGAAGAGGCCAAGGTAGGTTGGAAGACTTAGGAAAAGTTGAAGCAAGCTTAGAGAACCTGATAAAGAGAAGCAGAGGATGTGGTAACAGCAGTTAGTGTACTGGGTTAAAAAAAAAGGTTTGGACAAGTTCCTGGAGGAAAAGTCCATAGCCTATTATTGAGATAGACATGGGGGAAGTCATTGCTTGCCCTGGGATTGGTAGCATGGAATGTTGCTACTATTTGAGTTTCTACCAGGTACTTGTGACCTGGATTGGCCACTATCGGAAGCAGGATACTGGGCTAGATGTACCATTGGCTTCCCAAGTATGGCTATTCGTATGTTGCTATGAGCTGCACTGGGAGGGGGGTAGAAGAGAGTGAAGAGAGGAGGCTGCACAGGGAAAGGACATATTGGAGATTGTAGAGGATGGAGTGAAAAGAGAGAGAGAAGGCTGTGGAAGATGGAAAGTGATAAAAAGAGAAGGCTGCAGAGGGTGGTAAGAGATGACGAGATAGAGAGAAGACTGTAGAGGGTGGGGAGGGGAGGGATGAGGAGAGAGAGAAGGCTTCAGAGGGTGGGGAGAGATGAGAAGGCTGCAGAGGGCAGAATGATGGGAAGAGGTATGGGGACAGAAGACCGCAGAAAATTGGAGGTAGGATGAAGGTAGCACAAGTAAGAAATGTGGGGAGGGAAAGAGAAAGGAATTGTTGAGAGAAGAAGGTGAGAAAAAAAGAAGGCCAGGAGTGTAAAGAGAAAAGAATAAATGAAAAGGCAACAAAGTAAATGAAATGGAGCTGTAGAGAGAGAAAAGAAAATGCCAGACACAGGGTAGAAAAAGCATTTAATCCTACTATTACGTTTAAAATGCAGCTAAGAAATACTTGCTGCAAGAAGATGGATTTTGGGGAATTGTTTCCAGAGTTAAAAACCTACTCATCAGTCTCTCTTCAGTCAGGGTTGGGTAATTGATGATTAAAAGAAGGAGAGTCAAAAGCTTCGCAGGATTCAGGTCAGTCATGTTCTGCAAGTTTACATATCTCTGCCCTGCCCTGATTGCAGCCCATCCCTGGATCTATTTCCACCACTAACCACCAGGGAATTCTTGTGTCTTTCAAAATAAAGTTGTATTTGTTATGTACGGTGCACAATTTCAAAGAACAGGCAGGCAGGTCCACCAGGGGGAAGATTCCCCAGGCCCAGCGCCGGCGATGAAAAGAGACTGCTTTGCCAGTCAAAGGTCCTTCTTCCTGCCGTGTCCTGCTATGCAGAAACAGTAAGTTACTTCACAGGAGGTGGGCCATGGCAGGAAGAAGGACCTATAGTCGGCAGAGTACTCTCTCTCGTTCGCTGCTGCGGGAGGGGGTGGCTTTAGGGGTGGTGAGGGGGAAGTGGCGGCAGTGGGGCCTAGAAGATTGTTTACCCTAGGTCCATCTTTGTCTCTTGGCGGCCCTGCAGGCAGGCAGCAGTTGAACACTGCATTGCAACTAATAATGATAAGGTAAATATTCAGCCAGTGGCATCAGTGGATTTTTGGACACCATCGGCTTTATGTCCAAATATTCAATGCCAGGTCGTGTCCGGGCACCAGAACTGAATATCCATCAATGTGCAGCCAGCTATCACTTGTCTGGTTAAGTGTGATATTCAGCACTAAACCACATAAGTTAAACCAGAAAGATAGGACTGTGTTTCATATGGTCCAATTTGTCCAGTTAATTTATTTGGTTAAGTGCTGAATATGGGTACTTAATTGAATGAGTGCCAACTCTACCCATGGACTGCCCACAAAATTGTCGGCTTCAAGTTTGGCAGTTATTGTTGATACTTAGTGGCACTATCCAGTCAAGTGCCACTGAATATCAGCAGATAGCCCCACAGAAACGATTTAATTATTGACACCGATATTGCTAAATCAGTCTTTATAAAATATTTTGAAACAGCACTTCTGAGATTCTCCTAAAAACCAGCCATCTTAACAAGCACCTTACTAAAATGGACAGTAATATCATGGTATCAGTGCCATGATAACAACATATGACCACCTAAACTTCCGGAAACTCCTAAAAACTAACCTGTTCAAAAAGGCATACCCTAGCGATCCACTTTAAATGCCTTAACCCTGCAACACAACAAAATATAAGCTGGTACTGGACATAACCTAACTCTTCCTTCTCATGATTCCCAATGTATCTGTCACACATGAACTTTACTTTACCATAACCTCACCCTGTATTTGTTCATACCGGTATTGGCGATCGCCTCTACAGTAACTATGTAAGCCACATTGAGCCTGCAAATAGGTGGGAAAATGTGGGATACAAATGCAATAAATAAATAAATGATGTGACAGCTTAGTAGGCTTAAACCCATGCTTTCTCCAGACGATTTCAGAACAGATTTGTAAACTATGATATTATTAAAATTAGATTATTGCAATTCTTTACTGTTAGTCCTCCCTCTGGTTCAATTTGTCCACTACAGCTGGTTCTTAATGTTGCTGCTTGTCTGGTGGCAGTTATTTCTCACTATAAACATATCAGACCACTACTCCAATCATTCCATTGGCTTCCACTCAGGTTTTGTGTGATTTTTAAAAGACTGGTAGGGTTGCCAAATGGAGTCTTTTTTTTTTTTTAAGGAATGGAATGGGGAAATCAGAACTACAGGTCCCTGCATGCAATGGGCCATGGGGTACGCCCAGGATTGGATCAACCCTGTTGAGTGAATCTGGATCCAATTGGCAACCCTACCAGTATTTTTAAAAAATCACATGAAACCTGATTGGAAGCAAATGAAGTGATAAGAGTAATGGTGTGATATGTTGACAGCAAGAAATACCTGCCTCCCAACGCCTGTTGGGTGAATCTGGATCAAGTTGTCAACCCATACGGCTCTTGGATATGGAGCTCCTCATTATGGGGTCCTTTTACCAACCTGCGGTAAAAAGGGCCCTGCAGTAGCAACAGCGGCTGTTTTTACCACATGCCAGGCCATTTTTACCGCAGCAGGTAAAAAGCCTGAATAAACACATAGCCATAAGGTCAGTGGTGTGCTGGAGCAGGCTCTCACGGGCTTGCAAGAGCCGGTTATTAAGTTTTTAAGAATTTTGGGAGCTGGTTGTTAAAGTAGGGCCCTCCATGGCTACTTTAACAACTGGCTCCCAAAATTTGGGCTTGGGCCCCCTGCTGAATTCTCTTTTACTTTGCTGGTGGGGATGCTGAGCCCTGCCAGCCAAGTAAATAGACTGCTACTGCTCCCCGCTCCTTGTTTCCAGCTCTGAGCAGCAGGCTGGGATTTCTCCAGCATGTGTGAGAAGTTCCAGCATGCTGCTCAGAGGAAGACGTTGGGAGTGGTGGCAGTCCATTTATTGGCTGCCAGCAAAGGTATGCCTAGTATGCCTGCACCAAGGGAGGGAGGAGAGAGAGACAAGTGTTGCTCCCCCCTCCCCCCGGCCACCCCTGGCCCTTCCAACTGCAGAGCTGGCTATGTCCGGAGAAAGAGCCTGTTGTTAAAAATTTACCAGCACACCCCTGAATATGGTGACCTTGCACTTACTGCGTGGCCATTCGGCGGGGGAATCACTTACTGTCACCCACTGAGCTGGCGATAAGGGATCCGTGCTACTCAGTGTGCAGCACTGCCTGATTACCGCAAGGCAACCCCCTGCAGTATATATATTTTTTAAATCCAGCAGTGCTGGAAATGGTGCACGCTGGAGGTGGAATTTCTGCCGGCAGCCATGTTGGGCCGGCGGTAGTCTGGGTTACCACGTAGCAGCCCTTTAGTAAAAAGGTCCCTCTATGCTTCTGTTTTATGGATTTATACTCCTGCTAGGGAAGTGGACAGTGGAGGCACTCATAGGCATACAGTAGCTAACTATTCTTTCTTTCCTACCTGACATTCGTAGTTCCTTCCTGCTCTGTACTTATTTTATTGTAAAAACCGCAAAGAAGGTGCTTGCCAATGGGAGGTATATTAAATAAATATCATACTTGAAACTTGAATTATGATCAGACATTCAGAGGTATCTAACCACTCTGTCACACAGGAACATTCATTTTAAGGAGAGTAAAGCTGTACGTTTTCTATTGCTCCCGGCATTGTCAACCTCCAGCTGCTGAAGGCCTCCGCTAGCCTCCAGTATCCTTTTTGTTACGTCTGTGGCCGTGACCACCCTCAGACTTACCCTGTTTCTGGGAGTCAGTGGCTGTGCTGGCTTCTGCTTGTCTCTGTGTCTGTCTCTGTCTTAGTTTCTCTCTGGCTCTGTGTGCTGATTGCCCTACTGAACCTCACCTGTGTGGGCTATGCCTTTTCCAAGATGGCTGCCGCCGACTCCTGTATGCCAGGATCCAAGATGGCTCCCGCTGGGCTGACTTCTCTGTGTGTCAAGCCTCTGTTTGGATGCAAGGTGATTGCTGCAGCTGTGCCTCTGGTGTGGAAGGGCTTTATTAATCACTTAGAGACTACAGCCCTGGCCTTTGCATTTCATTTAGGGCCCTGGTGTATAGAGTGCTCTGTACACTGTTTCAGTGTTTGCTCTGTGTGAGTTTCTATGTTTGACTAGATAGCTTAGGCACCGTGTGGCTTGTTAGCCTGTGTATAGCTTTGCTAGTGCTCTGTATTTGTTTAGACTAGCCAGCTTAGGCACCGTGTGGCTTGTTAGCCTGTGTATAGCTTTGCTAGTGCCCTGTGTTTGTTTAGACTAGCCAGCTTAGGCACCGTGTGGCTTGTTAGCCTGTGTATAGCTTTGCTAGTGCTCTGTGTTTGTTTCCAGTGCATGACTTGTTAGCTTGGGCACAGCTTTGTTGTTAGCTGGTG
This sequence comes from Microcaecilia unicolor, assembly GCF_901765095.1. Lineage (NCBI taxonomy): Eukaryota > Metazoa > Chordata > Amphibia > Gymnophiona > Siphonopidae > Microcaecilia > Microcaecilia unicolor. The sequence continues at coordinate 62,586 of NW_021963032.1, read as the reverse complement.
TATAGCTTTCAAGTCCCCTGAGTGTGCTCTGTGTATGTTTCTTGTGTATGACTGGTTTGCCTGGGTATAGCGTTTCTATTAGCCTAGGTACAGTTTACTAGTCATTGTTTTAAACCTGCCGACTGCCAGAACCCGGACAGTCCCTGCCTGTCGGCCTTGCCTGTGCCTAGGTGCCAGGGGGCACTCCTGGATCTTCATTCCTGCTGTTCCTGCTTGCAAGTTCCAGTTCCGGGTTTTCCTGTAAGTCCTACCGGCTGCCAGCACCTGAGGGCTCAACCCTCGGGGAAAGGTGGTCAAGCGTAGGTGAAGCCTAGGTCCAGTGTGTTCCAGTCCAGCGGGTTTCACTCCTGTATGTTCCAGTCCTGTGGGGCCCTCCAGTGTGTTCCAGTCCAGCGGGCTCCACTCCAGTGCGCACCCGTCCGGTGCGTTCCAGTTACGTGTATTCCGGTGTAGAACTCCAGTCCGGGGTTCCGGTCCAGTTTTGTCTCATCTCTACCTTGGAGGTGATCTTGCCTGCCACTGCCGCTCCACGGTAGTGGCCCATGGGCTCACGAACCCAGTGCTCCCGGGGAAGAAGCCTGACAGTATGCCAAGGTCCTCGAGCACGCAACACTTTTCCACATGGATCTGGTGTGATGGCACACGTTGTCGGTGCTGAGCTCACTGCTGTCTAACACTCTTGCATTTCCAGCTTTGCAGGTAGCACGTTTGGGCCAACGACTGCGGGCATCTTCTTGTTCCTCCAGGCTGCTAACTTCTTCTGCTCCCCAGGACTCCCCCTGACGTTCTCCGTCTGAGCCTATTTCCACCCAGCCTGCCGCATGATCGCTATAGTCTCCTGTCCCGACCACCACCTGTTGAGCATTACATCAACGCCTTTGGGACCACTTAGTCTGAATATCAGCTGGTGCCCAGTTAACTTCTAGGTCAGCAGTCAAACCTGGATTTTCAATGCCGGGAGTCGCACATACCTCAGCACTGAATATCCAGGGTCAAGTCAACTCACAGCTGGATAGCTTGTAAGCTGCTCATCTCTGCAGGCTAAATATTGACCTGATAGTTTTAATGACTGGATTTTTATGTATATTTTATTGTGGTCTGCCTAGTAAATAGTGCGTAATATGTGAATAAAAAGCATAAATAACACACTTACTGACTGAATAATCTAGATTACCATTCCACATGGGGACTTCTGCGACAGTTCTGCAGCATGGCTGCTCCCTGGGGTTTAATTGTGGTTATATATGTCCAATATCTTTGAAAGGTAAAGGATCTCCTCATTATATTTATATGTTTTAACTGCAAGGGTTACAACTTCCAGGTCCTTACCATTCAATTTGATTAAAGTAGAGGTGCAGAAGGCCGCATTGGGCTCACATGTAATCACGTTTTGCTTCTGAGGTAACCAGGACACTCCTTGGTATTGGTAGCACTGGAGGCTGGAAGCTGAGAAAGAAAGTCAAGTCCTGTTAGTGAATGAAAGATTTCTACTAACCGATCGATTGTCTATTTCAGAAAACAAATCAATCAACTGTGAGTGGTAGCAATTTGACAAGGAGAAAGAGAAACTCAACTGTGAGTTGTAGCAGGCTTGGTTTCAGAGTAGCAGCCAATCAACTTCTGAAAGAATAATTGGAGTCCTATAGTGGGGCCTAGTCCGGTTTTGGTTTTAGACATGGGGGGGGGGGGCCCAGGAGCAGAAATTAAGTAGGGTGCCCCTGATCCCCTCTCCTCCTCCATCCCCCCGATCTACCCACCTGCATTGCTACTACGCAGTCTGGGCATTTCTCTTACCCTTCTACCTACCACGGTCCATCGCCCTCCCTTCCCCTCACCTTTCAGTCTTCTTTAAAAATATATTTCCCTTCTCAGAAGGGCTCCGACACAGCACCAATCCTCACAAACTGCCTCCAGCTACCTCAAAACTTTCCCTCTTTGCCGTGATCCGCCCAGGCGGAAACAGGAAATTGTGATGGGGGGGGGGGGGCAGATCGCAGATCGCGGCAGAGAGGGAAAGCTTTGAGGCAGCCAGAGGCATCTTATGAAGATGGCCGCTGCACCGGGGCCCCTCTGAGAAGGGAAATACATTTTTAAAGAAGATTGGGAATATGAGGGGAAGGGAGGAGGAGACAGACTGTGGTAGGGAAAAGGGGAAGAGATGCCTGGACCGCGGGGCCTCCTGGAGCTGTGGGGCCCAGGCCCCAGGGCAACTGCCCTGTTTGTCCCTCCTAACGCTGGCCCTGAGTGGGGCAGTTGTGTAGAGGATGGATATGGTGGAACTTAACAACACTACCCAATGCTGTCAGGGAACATACACTTAATAAATAAGAGGAAACTTCTCAGACCTGGTCTTCAGAAGATCACAGCCTTTTTAGCAATACATTGAACTAAGCAGAGCAGACATGGTTACAGGACACAGTTCTGGATTGTCTGACTGTGGTGCCAATTTTTATTAGTTTTATTACTCTCTAAATAATGAATATATGCCAACTAATATATCCGTATAAGTGTAGCCTCTGCAATATTGAACTACGGGATCCGGGTTTTGGAGACCCTTGTTTGAGATGCACCTAATAAGGAGGTAGATATTTAGAAAGACTTACCAGATTAGTATTGGTGATAATTGCATAAGTCCTTTTGTTTAAAAATTTTGTGATGGCCAACGGATACGTTTGGGCTGGATAACTCGATGTCCAGCCAAAATTTATCCATGTGAGAAAAGGAGAAGGCAAGGGGCACTCTGGGGGCACATCAAGATGTTTTCCAAAGAACAGCAATATTCAGCTGCCATCTCTGGATTCTTTCATGCGAATATCTTGGTTGTAAATATCGCAGGCCTTAGATATATGAATAAATAATTTGGATAGCTTTAATCTGCAATATTCAATGGGGCCAAAATATCCACATACCTGACTGAATATCAGGCATAAAAAATATTCAAATAATCAGTTCTCTTTATGCAGCGCTTGCCCCGTTGAACATTGGCCCCAAATTGCCTTGTTGAATCAGCACTTGGATATCTATGTGCCATAAGCCCCTCATAATAGTTTATGAAACCCCTTGTATGTAAACTCCTGTTGTCTCAGTCTTGAAGGCCCAGTTGTGCTTTTTTGGTTTGTATACTTTTTGTGTATGCTGTTTTTCCCTCTCTTTTTCCTCGGAACTGTATGGACAGAAAGTGCTACATTCCAAGGTGCAAGACAAAGCGTGAATATCTCACAAACACAGCTGCAGAGTGATAGGAGGCAGCTCCCTAGTGCAGTGGGTACTTATGTACTGCTGCTACTGAATCATTTCTTCACTGTGTCCAGGGAAGGGTAATTTGTGTTGAGTGTGATCTGGCTCTAGGGATGGGCTTACAATGACATGAGAAATGTCAGCAGCATATCCCATATCACTGCATGTCATTAAAACCCCAAAACAAGCAGAAAAAAAACTTGAAAATCTATGGGGGTGGGGGGGGGGGGGGCTTGTTTGCCAACAATGCTGCGTACTCTTTCGAAAGAGTGGGCCCCATTGGATGTGCGTGAACTGCCACAATGCACATTATTCAATTAGCATGCACATGCACATCAGTGCAAGCTATTCAGAAAAGAGGGTACACTCTTTCAGAAAGACTATACCCTTTTTCCAAATAGAATGCACTCTTTCATAAGTACATAAGTAATGCCACACTGGGAAAAGACCAAGGGTCCATCGAGCCCAGCATCCTGTCCACCACAGCGGCCAATCCAGGCCAAGGGCACCTGGCGAGCTTCCCAAACATACAAACATTCTATACATGTTATTCCTGGAATTGTGGATTTTTCCCAAGTCCATTTAGTAGTGGTTTATGGACTTGTTCTTTAGGAAACCATGTAACCCCTTTTTAAACTCTGCTATGCTAACCGCCTTCACCATGTTCTCCGGCAACGAATTCCAGAGTTTAATTATGCGTTGTGTGAAGAAATATTTTCTCCGATTTGTTTTAAATTTACTACACTGTAGTTTCATCGCATGCTTTCAAAAGCAGAAGTGTAGCCAGACCTGCCATTTTGGGTAGGCCCTAAGTTAACCTGGGAGGGCCCTTTCCACCCCCACCCCCGTACGTACATACAGGTTTTTTTAACCCTTCCCTCTGCCTCAGCGGCCCATCTCTCCCTCTTTCTTCCCATTCATCTTCTCTGCCCCTACTCACATATCATTTTTGTCCCCATCATCTTTCTCCCCCTCCACCCACAGCCTGGCATCTGCCTGCCTGTCTCTCTCTGTCCCCCCCCCCCCCCCCATAGGTAACCTGTGCCGGTCCTGCAGGCTTCTCTCTACCATATGCCCATCAGTGAAAAAACAGGAAGTGATGCCATTTAAGGTAGGCCAGCTCAGGTTGCCAACAGGAATCACTGCAGGCGATGGCTCGAAGGTAGACTGTGGGGGCAGGGGGTTCATAGAGAGATGAGCAGATGCTGTGCCACCAGCAGAGAAGAAAGAGAGAACGAGAGGAGTGAGGCACCGCAAATTAGGTGTTTTGGGAGGCACTAGACTGGTGGGCTTAAGGCAAGAATGTGTGGGCCTGTGCCCACGAACAAAACAGTGAAGATGACTGAAAAAATAAAAAATATAAAAAATAAATAAAATATACAAAATGAAAAATACACAATAAAAACACAAAAATTAAAAAAAATATTATTCAAATATGTGTATAAAAATAGAGCAGCGACACTTTGGTTGTTGAAATTAAAAAATAGACTTTATTTATCAGTGGATAGCAGGGAGAAAGGGACTCGACACAGTTGAGACGAGACGCTGCTCTGATCTTTTCCGCTTGACTTTGTTTCAAGTTTTGTTTAACGCTATCACATAAGAAAGAGATACATATATTCTCTCCACAATTTGAAAGGTATAACAAATCAGCATACAGTGAGAAGACTCCTGACGCAGGCCTGTATGGCCGAAACACAGCTGTGTCGAGTCCCTTTCTCCCTGCTATCCACTGATAAATAAAGTCTATTTTTTAATTTTAACAATCAGTGTCGCTGCTCTATTTTTATACACATATTTGAATAATATTTTTTAAACTTTTTGTGTTTTTATTGTGTATTTTTCATTTTGTATTTTTTATTTTTTTTATTTTTCCAGTCATCTTCGCTGTTTTGTTCGTCATGGGCCTGTGCCCACCCATAGCTATGCCACTGTTTGAAAAATGTGCACTAGGACCCAGATTCAGTATATCATGTTAAAAAATTGGTGTTGAAAAAATCTTTGCTCAATGCTGTTCTGTAAAAGGCACTGAAAGATGAGCATCCATTATAGAATAGCATTGAGTGCCAATTTCGGTGCACAAATTTGGACGCCAGGACTTACGCTTGCTAAAACCAGGTGTAATTCCTGGCGCCCAATTTGGGGACACACCTCCAGTATTCTATAGCACTATGTGCAAATTTGTGGAACACCCCTGATCCACCCATGTACCCTCCCATGGCCATATCCACTTTTGACTTGTGCACCATGGGATTTGGGCGCACAAATCCAAATTGATGCCAATTAATACCGATTAGCTCCCAATTATTGGCACTAATTGGCTCGTTAGCCAATTTAGTCAGGGCACTCATCTTCAATCAGCACCCAATTATAGGTGTCATTTATTGAATCCAGGGGTATATGACTTTGCTCCTGTGACCAAAAAATGGCCAAATGAAAATGACTGAAATGAACATTTCTGGAAATGAAACAGGAAAGACACAAGACAAAAGTTTTCTGTCAGTCCATCCCTAGTTGTCTCCTATGTCCCCAAACCAGCAGAGAAAATTCCAGCAACTCATCATTCTTCTAGACTGGACTTGTTTAATGCTCTTACAAGGCCAATGCTGTCATTTCACGATCTTGAATAGCACCACAGAGAGACCTGGAGGGGCATTTTCGAAAGAGATGTCCAAGTTGTGATTTGGACGTCCTTGCATAACGTCCAAATCTAGGGGCGGGGAAACCCGTATTTTCAAAAAAAGATGGATGTCCATCTTTCGTTTCGAAAACACCGTCAGAGACATTCAAATCCTTAAATTTGGACGTCCCTAGACATGGACATTTCTGACTTTCAGCGATTTTCAAAACCAAAGATATCCATGTCAAAAATGGACAAATGCAAGCCATTTGGTCGTGGGAGGAGCCAGCATTTGTAGTGCACTGGTCCTACTGACATGCCAGGACACCAACCGGGCACCCTAGCTCCCTTACCTTGTGTGCTGAGCCCCCCAAAACCCACTACCCACAACTGTACACCACTACCATAGTCCTTATGGGTGAAGGGGGCACCTAGATGTGGGTACAGTGTGTTTTTGGTGGGTTTTGGAGGGCACGCTGTTTCCTCCACAAATGTAACAGGTAGGGGGGGATGGGCCTGGGTCCGCCTGTCTGAAGTGCACGGCACCCACTAAAACTGCTCCAGGGACCTGCATGCGCTGTCATGGACCTGAGTATGACATCTGAGGCTGGCACAAAATATTTTTAAAGATGTTTTTTGCGGGTGGGAGGGGGGTTAGTGACCACTGGGGCAGTAAGGGGGGGGTCATCCCTGATTCCCTCCGGTGGTCATCTGGTCATTTTGGGCTACTTTTTGTACCTTATTCATAATAAAAACACGTCCAGGTGAAAACGTCCAAGTGTTCGTCAGGGACGTCCTTGTTTTTTTCGATTATGGTCAAAGACATCCAAGTGTTAGGCACGCCCAAGTCCCGCCTTCACTATGCCTCTGACAAGTCCCCTTGAAATTTGGCCGTCCTTGCAACGGACTGCAGTTGGAGACGTCCAAAATCGGGTTTCAATTATACCGATTTGGACGTCTCTGGGAGAAGGACGTGCATCTTCCATTTTATGTCGAAAGATGGACATCCTTCTCTTTCGAAAATGAGCCACTGTTCACCTTTTCTATCAAGTGCATTTGACCACATACCCCTGAGTACCAATTATACCTCTCTATAGATATATATGAACCGTTAACTTGACAGAATTTTCTAGGCCTACAGACAGTTCTGTCTGTTTGGGTCCTGAGGGGTGGGGGGGAGGGGGAACTCTGTCTTCAAAGTCCTTTGTCAGGTATTCTGGTCTTTCTCCTCCACTTTCTTCTGTTTCTCTACTCACTCCACATACCCACTTCATCTCAGGGACTTGGATTAAAATGTAATTTACTGGGTTAATGAAAAAGATCACAGTATCTATTAATTCACAGTTCATTATGAAAAACTCAAATCACTCATTCTAGATTTCAGTTGATCTTGGATGAAGTTCTCCATCAGGGCTCTTCTCTCCTGCTACTTTCTCCTGTTGTCTAAGCCCAACTGTTTCTTCTACACTGGAGCTTCTCTTCCTCTTTCCTCCGAAACTCTGGAGTGAATGAGTTCATTCCACAAACACATTTGAATGTACTCTAATGCCTTTGTGTGTCATTGATCAGATCCAGTTGGGGAGAGAGGGAAGTGATGCTGACAGCCTGCTCAGCTATAAAGTGCAATGGTGGATTTGCACGTTAGGAACCATGACGCCTGGAGGCCTAAATTTAGAAATTGATTGGACAGCTGCGATGTAATGTGATGTGATGAGATTAGTGGGTGGGACTATAGTTACTGACATTCTGAGCCTTGAAGCGTTATAAAAATGCAACACTGTGCATGGGTGAAACAAGCACTAAGATGGCAGACACCGATGCAATGTGGAAAAACTATTTTGCAATTTAGGTAAGAGAAGTGTTTTGAAATGTTTTCTGACCACTATTAGTATCTCAAGGAAGTTGACTGTATGTTTTATTCTTTAGTTGAATTTCGGACCACACCCTGAGGCAGCGAATTGCGAAACATGCCACATGTAGGTGGAGGCATCCGTGTACTGCACATTTTTTAATCTAATGTGAAAGATACACAAGTGATACAAATGGAAGCTGTAAAGCATTTTAAAGTATTTTGATACAAGTTGGAAAATATTTTCTAAGAATAAAGTTCAAGATGGTTGGAATACAAAAGGAGTTTGGATCTGAGTGATGTTATAAACAGATTGAAAGATTGAACAGCTGGGTTGAAGATTATTCACATTTTGCACTAGAGCAGGCACCTCTAGACTATTTTACAGATCAGTGTACACAAGGGTGGAATCTGGGTGAAGCATGGGTGGGACTCCCATGCGGGTAGCTTATAGAATACTATAAGTTATGTGTGTATGTCCAGCACTTAGGCTCAAGCACCTATACCTGCTGTATGGCTCATGCCTAATCACATATGCATGTATACACCCTGTTATGCTCTACATTACTTTTAGCATAGGCTTCTCTAAGTGCCCAGTTATAGAAGTGACCCCTTAGTAGGTAGGGTATCCCTTCCTTTCTCCCAATAGGGATTCCCCCTTTTTTCTCCTGCTTCTTCTCAGGCGTAGTATTTCTCTCTCACAAACTACAGCCTTCTTTGATGGTTTGAGGTTCAGGTAGCAGATTTTAAAAAAAGGTTTGGATAGCTTCCTAATAGAAAAGTCCATAAGCCATTATTAAGATGGGAAAATCCACTGCTTATTCCTAGGATAAGCAGCATAAAATCTGTTTTACTCTTTGGGATCTTGCCAGATATTTGTGACCTGGATTGGCCACTGTTGGAAACAGGATACTTGATGGACCTTTGGTCTGTCCCAGTATGACCACACTTATGGAGAAGTAGCCTAGTGGTTAGTGCAGCGGACTTTGATCCTGGGGAACTGGGTTCGATTCCCACTGCAGCTCCTTGTGACTCTGGGTAAGTCACTTAATCCTCCATTGCCCCAGGTACAAAATAAGTACCTGTATATATGTAAACCGCTTTAAATGTAGTTGCAAAATACCACAGAAAGGCAGTATATCAAGTCTCATTTCTCTTTCTCCTTTCCCTTATGTTCTTAACTAAGCACATCATTTGCTACACCTAGATGTGTCAACTTAAATTTGCCACTGACATTGCGTAAGAAGGCACCTACACATGGGTGTGCCAATGCCAACCTTACACTAGTATTCTAGAATGGAATCTTCGTGCTAAGGAGTTGTTATAGAATTGGTGCTAAGTGCATGGCATTGGGCACCTAGACTGAGGTACCAACTCATAGAATTGTTCCCATGCCTTCAAATATTAATATCTTTAATGTAGACAAGATAACTGTCATGGCTGCTTAAGCAGAGCCTATACATTGTTCATGGAAATCACAGGGAACATAGGCCTGAATCAGGAATTTCTTATTCTGGAAAACCATTGACCACACGCCAGCACAGACGTTCAAGCTCTTATTTTGTTCTCTCTTTGATTCATTGCTTGGATTAGTTGTTTCTAATACTGCTTTTCCCTCAGGGTTGTGTATGCAGTCTCCCAAATCAGTCAGTCGTGGATTATAAGAACAGCCAGTCAGCTGTGAGTTCCAGTGGATTCAGTCCAAATGGCCTCAGACACTTTGGGATCAGTATTCAACTCCAGTTATCTGGGAAGCAGCATTTGTTAGCTGGATAACTAGTGCTCATCAGGCTCAGGCAGTGATATCAAAGTGCATTCTCTGGATAATGCGGCTGAATATCATGTCTGACTATCTTCGCACCACTTTTGGGTAGTGCCAGGGCAGAGCTAAGATGCAGCCAGAAGTTGTCTGGGTATTGCTTGATATTATGCACTGGTACCAGGCAGATTAAATTTAATGTGGACAAATGCAAAGTGATAGAACAATCCAAATTATAGTTACCTGATGCTAGGGTCTACCTTGGGGGTCAGCACCCAAGAAAAAGATCTAGGTGTCATTGTAGACAATACACTGAAATCTTCTGCCCAGTGTGTGGTGGCATCCAAAAAAGCAAACAGGATGCTAGGAATTATTAGGAAAGGGATAGTAAATAAGACCGAGAATACTATAATGCCTCAGTATCGCTCCATGGGGTGAGACCTCACCTTAAGTATTGCGTTCAGTTGTGGTCACCGTATCTCAAAAAAGATACAGCAGAATTAGAAAAGGTTCAAAGGAGCAACCAACATGATAAGGGGATGGAACTCCTCTCGTATGAAGAAAGGCTAAAGAGGTTACGGCTCTTCAGCTTGGAAAAGAGACGGATATGATAGAGGTCTACAAAATCCTGAGTGGTGTAGAATGGGTAAAAGTGAACTGATTTTTCACTTTTTCAAAAAGTGCAAAGATCAGGGGACACTCAATGAAATTACATGGAAATACTTTTAAAACAAATAGGAGGAAATATTTTTTTCACACAAAGAATAGTTAAGCACTGGAACTTGTTGCTGGAGGATGTTGTAACAATGGTTGGCATATCTGGATTTAAAAAAGGTTTGGACAAATTCCTGGACGAAAAGTCCATAGTCTGCTATTGAGATAGACTTGGGGAAGTAACTGCTTGCCCTGGGATCGGTAGCATTGAATGTTGCTACTATTTGGGATTCTGCCAGGTACTTGTAACCTGGATTGGCCACTGTTGAAAACAGGATACTGGGCTAAATGGACCATGGGTCTGACCCAGTATGGCTATTCTTATGTTCAAGTTAGGACAACTACTGTACCTGGATAACTTCCAGCTGGCACTGAATACCTGGATATTCAGTGCTGAGATTTGGGTATCACCTGACGCTTAATATCCAGGTATAAAATACCCATGGCAGTCAGTGCTTAAAACAAACTCAGTCCTCGAAGCTCCCATCCTTTCAGATTTTCAAGATTTCTACAATGAAAATGCATGAAATCCGCTTGCACATAAGGGGGCAGCATGGAGAAGTAGCCTAATGGTTAGAGCAGTGGGCAGATCAGCAGGGGAACTGGGTTCAATTCCCACTGCAGCTCCTTGTGACCCTGGGCAAATCACCTAACCCTCCATTGCCCCAGGTACAAAACTTAGATTGTGAGCCTCCTAGAGACAGAGAAAGTATCTATGTATAATAAATGTAAACCACTTTGATTGTACTACAGAAAAGTGGTATATTAAATCCCTTTCCCTCATATATTTATTGTGGAAACCCTGAAAACTAGAATGGAGTGTGACCCTCAAGCCTTAGAGGCCCCTAGTTTAACAAAGACACTGACCTCCTTTGTAGTTAAAAAAAAACCACTCAGGATAGTTAAAACATTTCCCATGCATGGAATTTGTAGTACTTTTCAATCTGACCCTATTGAAAAACCGCTGAAGTCCAACATGGTAAATTCCAGGACCCTGGTCAACCCTTTTTCCAAGTTTCCAGTAGATGGTTCAGACTGAGACACTGCATTAGTGCTTCCCAACCCAGCTGGATACTGAAAAGTACTTAAAATGTATTTTAAGAAGAAATAAAGTTAGCTACAATTCTGGACAGATTTCTATGGTCTACTGGGCAGACTTCTACGGTCTACGCCCTGATCATAACTGAATAGATATGGATGGGCTGGATGGATATGGAGCTTCAGAACATTTAGTACAAGAACAGTCGAAATGGCTAGTACGCTGGGCAGAATTCTACGGACTGTGCCCTGAGAAAGACAAGGAATAATCAAACTCGGGTATACATATAAAGTATCACATACCATGTAAAATGAGTTTATCTTGTTGGGCAGATTGGATGGACCGTTCAGGTCTTTATCTGCTCTCATTTACTGTGTTGCTATGGACTTGTTTCATGTTTCTAAGATTATCTTTTCTGTTTCTCATTCATTTTCTTCCACACTCCTTCCCTAGTATTCTGTTGGTCATTCCTTTTTCTCTTTATCGCACTCACTCTCTCTTTTTCTTTCTCCCAGAATTAGTACATCTCACCTGTTGCTGTTATGATTCTTATGATGTATGAGTGTGTGTTTGTATCATGCTGTGTGTGTGTCCTTTCGCTTGTGTATGATGTGCACAATAGTCACTTCTTACCTAAGGGCAGTAGGATGGACGTGAATGTGATTCCCATCAGTATATTCATGGTGTTATTGTGCTGCCTGTATCTTTCTGGAAGGAATCCTCTGGTGCTGATGGCAGATCTAGGAGCAGCCTTTTCCCTGTGTTCACTTGCGCTCTGATTGCTGCAGAGATGCCACTGTCCCAGGTTGAGGGAAACAGAGGTAGATAAAAAGTCTGACACAATTACGGACAGGTTCTTCAGCAATCAGTTTGGCAGCAGGATATGAGGAAACTTGCTCTGTGACAGAGCGTTCCCAAAACCAGGCCAATACCAACTGAGCTGGATAAGACCCAGTTCTCACCAAGGCTTGTTAGAACTTGCCCAAAACAATTGTTTGGGTTACTGAAATTGTCATAATATCAGGTACATCTAAGCTGGATATAATGGTGATGTTGTTTATTGCATCCCACAAACCTGAAACATCCTTATTTTTTTTTTATTACATTTGTACCCCACGCTTTCCCACTCATGGCAGGCTCAATGCAGCTTACATATTATATACAGGTACTTATTTGTACCTGGGGCAATGGAGGGTTAAGTGACTTGCCCAGAGTCACAAGGAGCTGCCTGTGCCTACAGTGGGAATTGAACCCAGTTCCCCAGGACCAAAGTCCACCACTAGGCCACTCCTCCACGCCTGCCCCTCCCCAGACACAAACAAAAACACATCAGTAAACACATACATATTATAGAGTGCTTCTATTTCCTCCTGCTACTGGCTAAGTGTGGTCTTACAGTCATCAAGGTGAGCAGAGTGGTTGATGTGGACTCAGGAGACTGTGCTTGCAGTGCGTCCGTGAAGCTGATCTACAGAAGGGAGACGCTATTGCAGTATCTGAGGTGAGTGATGTGAGAAACAACTAAGGCTGCATTGCGATGTCAAATGTTGGTGGTGTGAGATGTGGACAGTGCATGAAACAGGATCCTGTTGGAAATAATGGAGACAAAAGAAGTAAGGAATCGATGTTCAAAGGCACTTCTCTGGAGAGGAGAGGAGCTGCTCCTCGCATAAGTGCTGCTGAGAAGGATATTTCTCAGTATTAACTAGTGGTGCCGCTGAATATTTTCTCTGACCGCCAGATAGTGTTGGGCAGTCCCGGCTGTTCTAACTTTATTCAGATATCTATCACCACTAACCAGATAGCAGAACCAGTCAGCGCTGACTCCAAATACATTTCAGTAGTAGCCACTATTCAGATACTCTCACTGAATATCAGGACTTATTTTACCCACAGCTGACATTTAAAAACTACTGACTGCCGTGAGGGAGAAAAGTTTAACAGTTCTTCAGCCCCTGATACTCTACAATTGTCTCCTATCCAAGAACCCACTAAAACAAGGGAGTCATATGGCAATCTTTCAAGGGCTGCAAACCAGTCAAGTTTTCATAATATCCCTAATGCATATTCATATATCAATACTTCTTGACTAATACAATATGTTTTCCACAGCAAAATGAACACTCGAAACTCAATCATACCTGCATTAAAAATTACAATCTTTATTATGAAAACATTCTAATCTAACAATAAAACACTATTAATCTCACAATATCCTACCCCCTCCACACAGCGCAATCCACAAATGTCCTTCTCCAGTGATCATTGCTGAAATCAGAACAGCTGTAATACTTTCATTAGGAGTTCCAAACTGAAAATCCGTTTCACAATATTGTTCTCAATGATCCCATTATCCAAATCAGGGGCACTGAGCTTTTTCAACAATGAATACCTTATAAGTTCTAATAACTTCTGAAGACCAAAAAGATTTATGGGACCAGAAGATTTTTAACATGAGTTGATGGAATTGATGCCAAATATCCTACATTTTCCCCCAAAGACCAGTAATTCCTCTTCAGAAGTTATCAGAGAGAGTGAGTGAGAAGCATGGAAAGGCAGGGTAGAGCATGGAAGCTCGTGGTTCCTCAAGGCTGCCACAGCAGCAGTCGGAAGGAGAAGCAAGTGTCCCTATCCTTCTCCGGGGGAGGGGGTGAGTGAGCAGAGAGGTGAGGTGGGGGAGAATAGATCTTGGATGGCTGTATCAGGGAAGGGGAGTGAGGGAGGACATTCAAGGTGGAAAGGAGAGACACTGGATGGAACGGGGAAAGAAGAGACAGTGAATAGATGGGGGAGGCAATGCAAGGAATAGAGAGGGAGAGATGGTGGCAGGAAGGGAAGACACTGGATAGAAAGGAATGAGATGGGAGATGCTGCCAATGGGGAGATAGAGGAGAGAGATGCTAGGGGGAAGGGGAGACACTGGATAGAAGGGGAATGAGAGAGATGGCAGATGCTGCGGAGATGGCTGGAGGGAAGGGGGAAAGGGAGACACTGGAAAGAAAAGAATGAGAGAGATGGGAGATGCTATGAAGAGGAAGAGAGGGGGGAAATGCTGGATAGAAGGGGGAAGGGGAGACACTGGATGGAAAAGAATGAGAGATGGGAGGTGCTGTGAAGGGGGAGAGAGAGGGGAAGATGCTGAATGGAAAAGGTAGTGGTGTTCCTGTGTCAGCTGCCACCCAGTGTGGATCGCAGCGGCGCACCCCCCCCCCCCCCCAGTGCATCACCTCCACCCTCCCTGGCACATCACCTCCACCCCCTCCGGTGCATCACCTCCTGGGGATGCAGAAGCAGTTGCGCAGCTGTCAGCTCCACTGGTTCCCTGCCCCAGAACAGGAAGTAATGTGAGAGGGAGCAGGAAACCAGCGGAGCTGACAGCCGTGCGGCTGCTCCCTGCACCCCCTTGCAACATGCACCCTGGTCGGACTGCCCCGCCCTTGGTACACCACTGGGAAGAAGAGACACTGGATGGAAAGAAATGAGAGAGAGAGATGGGGGATGCTGAGATGGGGAAGGAGAGAGGGAGGATGCTAGATGGAAGAGGGAAGGGGAAACACTGGATGGAAGGGGATGAGAGAGATGGGAGATGCTGGGTGGAAGGGGGATGTGAGAGACAGGAGGAAGGGGAGGGAGAGAGAGCGGAGACACTGATTGAAAGGGGAAGAGAGAGGGGGAGGAGACACTAGATGGAAAGGAGAGAGAGGGAGAATATGCTGGATGGAATAGGGGAAGAGAGAGGGGATGGAAGGAAATGGTGAGACAGGATGGAATTGGGGAGAGAGGACAGAAGGAGGAGAGGGCAGAGTTAGTGAAAGTCTGGGGAATATGAGGTAGGGAGCTGGGGTGAGGGAAAGAAATGGAAACTTGTAGGTAGATGCAGTAAAAAGAGGGAAATTGAAGACTGGTTAGTTATAATGAAATCTGGACAGAGAGGCAGAAAAATAAATGGAAGAAACTGAAAGGAAAAGATCAATGCTGGATATGGATATAATGAAGGAAGTGAAGAAGACAGGAGAGGTAAAAATGACAAATGGAAAAAGAAACCCTCGCAAGACAGCAGAAACCAGAGACTGGAATCAACATGATTAGAAACATTAAATGACCAACCACACAGCTGCCCACACTCCACACAGTTCCTGCCCATGTGTGCTCCACCTGCAACTACAAACTATGTGCAGAGTTACAGAATAGCTCACAGGCACAAATCTAGCATTTATGTGCATATGTGCAGTGGTGGTTAAGAAAGCAAATAGATGGTTAGGAATTATTAGGAAAGAAAAACAAAAATGAGAATCACTCCATGGTGTGACCAGCAACTGAACCACCCAAATGCATGCTGGACAGGGCTCACCATTCCTCCCCAATGATCTGCAAACCCTAACGCCAGCTCGGAGCTGGCGTAGGGTTTGCAGCGGCCAGCGACCCAATCTCTGGCACGCTGGTCGCTGATCATTGGGGATGAATATGTTTAGCCCTGTTTTGAATGCATTTGCATGCTAGTTGCGTTCAGAGCCCTCGAGCGCATTGTTTCACACACTCGAGGGCTCTGATCATGGGGTGGTAGCAAACGCCGGCGCTAGTATGGCGCTAACAGCCTCTAGCACCGGCGTTTGCTTCTGATCATTCCCCTGTCAGTGTCTTTTAGAGCTTTGTTACTGCTGGGAGGAGCAGTATTGTCCGACTGATTTCTATGAGAGAATTGAGAAAGGATTGGAAGCTGTCTTAGATCTAACGTGTAGAGGGCATGAACTCTCCATGTTGAGGCAGTAAACTGCTGCTTGTTATTTTTTATCCTCTCAGGGTAGAAAGGTATGTGCTCTGTGTGGCTGCTTACGGTTACCTGTGCAGCTGCTGTGCTTGTTGATTTCAGTATACAAATTACCAGGTAATGACAGTTCCTCCTCTCAGGAGAGAGGCTGATCACAGACACGGACTCAATCTATATATGCAGAATCTCTAATCCATCTCAAAGCAACTGTATGTGACTGACTTGTTTTTTTTTTCATCACCAATTAGATTAAATAAAGAATTGGGATTAAGGATTAAGAGTTTGTTTTTTGGTAACTGGCAATCCCAGGTTTAAATCTCACGATATACAGGGCTAACGGTAACACCTTGTAGAGGCCAAAGTAGTGAAAAATCACTTCTTCATTACTATGTTATGAAAGGATTCTTCATGTGACAGAACCAGAGTTGTGTCAATAGTGTTCAGATTGGCTTTAGTGAGAGTTAGTTGATGCAGAAAATTAGTCAGTTTGTAGAAGATTACTTGCTGATTAGCTGTGATGACTGTATGGGGACTGTCAGGATTGACGTGTGATCAGTATAAATTAATCTAATTGGAAAAATAAGTGTGTGATCAGAAACTGACAGGAAAGTCTTAGACAGCAGAAGTTAAACAGTGTTAACAATTGTGCCATATAAGGAATTCTCCAAGGACAAGCTGGCTTGCATATTTTCACATGTGGGTAGACGCCGATCTGCGTCGCCTGGTCCAGTAAAAAACAAGAGCTTTGTGAAGTGCGAGCCACGCTCCACTGCACATGCGCAAGTGCCTTCCCACCCACTGCATGAATCTGTTTTGTTTTTTCCGCGTGAGCAGCAGCTGCATTTTCTCGGTCTCTCCTCACACGCTCGGTCTTAGAGCTGTTTTTGAGTGCATTCAGCCTTTCCTTTTCTATTTTCTTTTTTTTTAAAAAAACCCCACTTACTCTCTTAGTTCTTTTTGCCTGTGTTTAAGTTTCCTTTATTTTCAACACAGGACGGTTTTAGGCCTGACCCAGTTGAGTACTTCCTTCTTTTTTGTGCCTTCACCCCTTTTCAGGCACATCATGCTGTTTGATTTGGCCAGCAAAGTTTTCCCTTCCATGTCCACGAAGACTCCCAGTGGCTTCAAGCATTGTACCCGGTGCAACTGGACCACCTCAGGGAAGGATATCCTTCTTGGTGTCTACAGTGTCTTGGGCCTGACCATAGCTCTGCTAACTGTGTTCTCTGTCTTTGTATGAAAAAGAGGACCCAGGTTTCCTGAGAAGCTCAATGTGAAAAGATTTTTGGAGCTACATCCGGTTCCTCAACGTCGACATCGAGGTTCGGAGCAGTTGGCATCAACGTCGAGTGTTGCACTGGCATCAGGAGCCACAGTAAGCATGGCTGCTTCAAGACCTGTGGACATGGGGAGCAGTGAGGCATTGAGTGGGTCTCCACCTGTCTCAAGGCCTCCTGCCGTGCAGGACCCCTAAGACCGTCCATCATCGGACCCGATCCTGAGGTGACATGAGGATTCGACATTATCCTCATCAGCACTGAGAAGCATGGGTGATGTGCTTCGGGCAAAGGCCAAGAAGTACGGTCATCGGTCACCCTCGATACATGGTGCCGGGAGCACCAGGGCACCAAGGGATTCAGCACCTGAGAAGCGTCAGCACCAGAAGGACCGCTCTCCCTCCATACAGGAGGTGCAGGTGTGCTTGTCTCTAAGCAGCCAAGATCCTGCTCCCAGCCCCAGCGGTTTTGCAACCTGTGCCTCGGCCGACACCCCAGTCTTTCCCAATGTCGGCCCTCTATGAGCAGATCTGGATATTGCTCTCCAAGCTGTTGGATGGCCTTATGCAGCAATGTGCATCGGTATTGAGGGTGCTTGCGCCTGCCATACCTTCTGCTGCGGCCCTGCCTGGCCCTCAGCCTGTGGTGTGGCCTCCGACACTGGCACCACTTGCAGTCCCAGTGTCGACTGCCACCCAGGCTGATACCCCCTAGACATTGGTGGAGGAAGCTTCACTTTTGAGGCAGGAGCCGGTCTCTCAACGCCGCTGTCAAGGACATGGCTCCTCGGCATTGAGGCAGGCTCAGTCTGAAACATCCTTTAGGGAGGTCTTGTCCAACACCAAGGAGGAGCACTCATGGGAAACAGAGTAGGATCCCAGGTACTTTTCCACAGACGAGTCCTATGGGATTCCCTCTGAGCCCTCCCCACTGCCTGAAAGAAGACAGTCTCTGCCATCTTTTGTAAAGGAAATGGTTGATGCCTTTCCATTTCCTTTGGAGGTGGAAGGCCAAGATGCTCGAGGTCCTGGACTATACATATCCTCCTAAGGAGGCTGTGATGGCTCCTCTCCACAAGGTACTCAAGGTGGTCCTTGTTAGGAACTAGGCATCCCCTCTGTCAGTCCCTGTTGTCCCCAAGAAAATTGACACCCAGTAAGGGATCCACAGTGAGCCTGGATTTGTATGGTCTCAGTTACCTCACGATTCCATGGTAGTGGACTCCGCTCTCAAAAAAACCAGGAGTACTAGGGACTATGCCTCGACTCCCCTAGGCAAAGAAGCTAAAACCCTGGATTCTTTTGAGAGGAAGTTGTATCAAGCCTTAATGCTAATCTCCTGTATACAGTCATACCAGCTCTTCATGAGTGTTTACTTGTGAAACTTGGTGAGACAGCTGTCAGACTTGGTCGATACACTCCCTCTGGAGCATGCCGAGCCTTTTTGCGTGTCGAAAGTTCTTGGGCAGGGACACTTACGACACTTTTGATGTGGCATCCAGGATCTCTGCACAAAGTATAGCAATAAGCAGACTCTCATGGCTGCATGTTTCAGACTTGGAACATTCTATTCAGCAGAGGCTGACAGATGCCGCTTGCCAGGGTAATAATCTTTTCGGAGAGAAGGTTGAAGAGGTCGCAGACCAAATCAAGAAACACACTGATACTATATCTTCTCTCTCCCACTGGGTGCTTTCTGCATCCACCTCCTCATCTAGGAGGTTTTTCGGCAAGCCACGGAGTGCTCCCTATTACTACTCTAGGCGTAGGTACACTCCTGCAACCCACCAGTCTGCTCAGGCTCAGCCCCAGCGCGCTCATTCATGTCAACAGCGTGCGCCTAATGCCCCCGCAGCTCCCCAGCAAAAGCAAGGGGCAAGAGCATAGCTGCAGTAAAAGTGTCTGTCCCAGACGACTTATCAGTCGGGGAGAAGTTAAAACTTTTTCACCAAAGGAGTTTTTTATAACCTCCAGCCAGTGGGTTCTTCAAATAGTCTGTCTTGGATATGATCTCAATTTGCTCTCCAGACCTCCAAATTGCCCACCAAGAAGGATCTTGGGTAACATGATAATGTTAAAGCATGATATTAATATAACAAGCAGATAGTAAAGACAATTCTGGGTATGTGCGAAGGAGTTCATATTTGTTGGTCTTTCATTCAGCTCTCACCACAGGCTGGTACTTGCAGAGAAGCTTTCCGACCTTCTAAAGGCCCATGTGGTTGAACCAATTCCACCAGGGAAGAAGGGCAGGGATTCTATTCCAGGTACTACCTTGTGTCCAGAAAATACAGGGGAGATACGTCCCATCCTAGACCTAAGGGCCCTGAACAAATTCCTAGTCCAAGAAAAGTTCAGGATGGTTTCCCTGGGCACCCTTCTTCCCATGATTCAGAAAAACTATTGGCTATGCTCCCTGGACTTGAAGGATACATATACTCACATCCCAATACTTCCAGCCCACCGGAAGTATCTTCAGTACCGCGTGTTGCCCTTTGGCCTCACGTCAGCTCCCATGGTTTTTACCAAGTGTCTAGTGGTAGTCACAGCATCACTGCACAGACTGGGAGTCCTTGTGTTCCCATATCTCGACAATTGGCTAGTGATGAGCACCTCGGAGGACGGTGCTCAGGAGTCCATGCGGATAACTATCCGGGTGCTGGAGCTACTAGGGTTCGTTTTAAAATACCCAAGTCCCATCTCCACCCTGTTCAACGATTGGAATTCATAGGAGTCCTGCTCGACATACAGACAGTTTGAGTCTATCTTCCGGAGATGCGAGCGGACAATCTTGTTTCCTTAGCGTCCAAGATTCGTGCCTCTCAGCAGGTCACAGCTCGGCAGATGTTGAAATTGTTGTGCCACATGGCTTCCACAGTGTATGTTATGCTCATGACATGTCTTCACATGAGATCTGCTCAATGGACCCTAGCTTCTCAGTGGTATCAAGGCACGGGGAGTCTAGAGGATGTCATTCAGGTGTCCCCAGAGCTTGTATGCTCTCTACAGTGGTGGACCATTCAATCCAATTTGACTCAGGGACTGCCATTCCATATTCCTCAGCCTCAGAAAGTGCTGACAAAAGATGCATCCCTCCTGGGTTGGGGAGCTTATGTAGATGGGCTTCACACTCAAGGTGCTTGGTCACACCCCAGGAAACAAATCTTAGATCAAGCTCCTGGAGCTTCAAACAATCTGGAACGCTCTAAATGCTTTCAGAGATCGGCTGTCTTTCCAAATTATTTTAATTCAAACAGACAATCAGGTTGCAATGTATTACATCAACAATCAGGAGGGCACCGGATCTCGCCCTCTGTGTGAGGAGGCCGTCTGGATGTGGCATTGGGCTCGCCAACACGGCACTTATCTGACGGGTGCAAAGAACACCCTGGCCGACGGGCTGAGCAGGATAATGCAACCGCACGAGTGGATTCTCCATATTGGCACTCGGATCAACCACAAGGTCCCTCAGGTCTGTTCAAGGCTTCAGGTCCACGGCAGGCTAGCATCAGATGCCTTCCTTCTCAATTGTGGACAGGCCTTCTGTATGCGTATCTTCCGATATCTCTAGTGGGAAAAACTTTTTTGAAACTCAAGCAAGACTGCGGAACCATGATTCTGATCGTGCCGTACTGGCCCTGTCAGATATGGTTCCCTCTTCTTCTGGAATTATCCTCAGAAGAACCGTGGAGATTGGAGTGTTTTCCGATCCTCATCATGCAGAACGAGGGGTCCCTTCTACATCCCAGTCTCCAGTCTCTGGCTCTCATAGCTTGGATGTTGAGAGCCTAGAATTTGCTTCCTTGGGTCTTTCGGAGGGTGTCTCCCGGGTCTTGCTGGCTTCCAGGAAAGATTCCACTAAGAGATGTTACTCTTTTAAATGGAGGCGGTTTTCCATCTGGTGTGAGAGCAAGGCCTTAGATCCCTTTCTTGCCCTACACAAACCCTGCTTGAATACCTTCTACACTTATCAGAGTCTGGTCTCAAGACCAAATCCGCAAGGGTTCACCTTAGTGCAATCAGTGCTTATCATCAATGTGTAGAAGGAAAGCACACCTCTCATGAAGCAAACAACTAGAGGCTTCTAGTTTATTTATTACATTTGTATCCCACATTTTCCTGCATAGCCGTAGGCTCAATGTGGCTTACAGGTTCCGGAGAGGAGAGTACCAACTCCGGGAATATATACAGAGTGGAAAATAGAGTAACAGTAGGTACAAGGAAGCTGATAAGGTTCCGGAAAAGAGAATACAACTCTGGGACGAATATATAGTAGCATATAGAGAGAAGTAATCCCAATGAGGCTGATAAGTCTCCAGGGATGGGACTACAGCTTCTAGTGAGCAATACAGAGTAGGATAAGTGTAGAAGTACACTTAATTATAACTGGAATGGTAACATTCATACAGTTTGAAGTAATAGGATTATGTGGAAGGGATATTGTTCATTTCTTAGTTCAATAGATGTTCATGAATTGTTCGCTTCATGAGAGGTTTGCTTTTCTCAAAGCCCCCTGTCAAACCTCCACCAGTATCATGGGATCTCAACGTCATTCTCACCCAGCTGATGAAAGCTCCTTTTGAGCCACTGAATTCCTGCCATCTTGTACTTGACCTGGAAGGTCATTTTTTTGATGGCTGTTACTTCAGCTCGTAGAGTCAGTGAGCTTCAGGCTTTAGTAGTGGATGCACCTTATACTAAGTTTCATCATAACAGAGTAGTCCTCCACCTGCACCCTAAGTTTCTGCCGAAAGTTGTGTCGGAGTTCCATCTGAACCAGTTGATTGTCAACATTCTTTCACCGACTTCATGCCCATCCTGGCGAAAGCAGCTTGCACACCTTGGATTGCAAGAGAGCACTGGATTTTTACATGGAGCAGAGAAGGCCCCACAGACAGTCCGCCCAGCTATTTGTTTCTTTTGATCCTAACAGGATGGGGGTCACCATCGGGAAACGCACCATATCCAATTGGCTGGCAGATTGCATTTCCTTCACTTATGCCCAGGCTGGGGTGACCTTAGAGGGTCATGTCACGGCTCATAATGTCAGAGCCGTGGTTGCGTCGGTAGCCAACTTGAAGTCAGCCTCCATTTAAGAGATTTGCAAGGCTGCAACATGGTTTTCCATCCATACATTCACATCACACTACTGCCTTCAGCAGGATGCCCGACGCAACAGTCGGTTTGGGCAGTCAGTGTTGCAGAATCTGTTTGGGGTCTAGAATCCAACTCCATCCTCCTAGGCCCATTTTATTCTGTTCCAGGCTGCACTCTCACTCAGTTCTATATAGTTTCAGGTTAATCTACATTATGTCCTCGCTGTTGCGAGGCCCAATTAAACTATGTTTGTTGTTTTGGGTGAGCCTGGATGCTAGGGATTCCCCACGTGTGAGAAGATGCAAGCCTGCTTGTCCTCGGAGAAAGCGAAGATACTTACCTGCAAGGGCGTAGCCAGACACCCAATTTTGGATGGGCCTGGGCCCAAGATGGGTGGGCAGAAGAACCCCACCCCATCCCACAGGTGATTTGGTCTCTCCTTCTCTCGCCTGCATGCCATATGGTCTCTCAAATATCCCCCTCTCCTGCACACCTTTTATATAGCAGATTTTCACCAGCAGTAAGCAGCAACTAATACACAGTATTCATGTTGGCCCCACATCCTTCCCAGTGATGTAGCTTCCTGTTTCTGCATAGGCAGGAATACATCAGAGGGGAAGGCTTTGGGGCCGGTTTGAGCAGTATGTATCAGTCGCTGCTTCCTGCAGGCGAAGATCTGCTATTTATAAGGTATGCAGGAAGGACAGTTGTTGGGAGTTTTCAGCTTGGGAATCTCTGCCAGCCACATCATAGGTGTGCTGCTACTGGTGGGCCTGAGCTCAAAGTGAGTGGGCCTGGGCCCACCCAAGCCCACCCTTGGCTACGCCACTGCTTACCTGTAGTAGGTATTCTCCGAGGACAGCAGGCTTCATATTCTCACAATCCCTCCCCCTCCCCTTGGAGTTGTCTCCTTGGTTATTTTTACTTTGTTTTTTGCTTTAGTATTAAACTGAGGCGAGCAGGCACCGCTGTTAAGTACCTGCAAGACTGGAAGCGGGTCTCTGCAGGTGTCCCAGAACTCAAGAATGCTGCCTCTTTATGGCAGTTGTTTAGCATGTGCACAAGCACCCTAGAGCCAGCCCCCACAAGCACGTCAAATCCGAGGAGCACCAAGAGATGCTGGAAGCGGCCGCACAAGCGGTCAGCCAAACCTGCCCATTATCTTTAAGCCCAGAACACCGCAGAACCTGCCAAGAAGGAATGAAAAGGTGCATCGGGTGGGAGTCACAGCCCGGGGCCATGACAGTATCCCTTCCTTGAAGGCCTCCTCTTTTCAGTTCTTGGCAGGTTGGCACAAGAAATAGGAGAACCTCCACAGGAACAAGACTAGCAAATTTCCATGAAGAGTCCTAGTAGCTACAGGCCCATCTGGAATCAAAAGGGGCCCTAGGTCACATCCCAATGGTCCAGTTCTTCGGGCATGGTACAGGAAACACAAGGTTGAAGACATCAGTTCACAGGGACTATAGCCACCCAATCAGCCATGGCTGAATGCAAGCAAGCTGTAAAAGAAGGGAAGGGGAAGGGAAATGGGACTTGATATACCGCCTTTCTGAGGTTTTTGCAACTACATTCAAAGTGGTTTACATATATTCAGGTACTTATTTTGTACAAGGGGCAATGGAGGGTTAAGTGACTTGCCCAGATTTACAAGGAGCTGGAGTGGGAATCAAACTCAGTTCCCCAGTATCAAAATCCACTGCACTAACCACTAGGCTACTCCTACAAAGAAGCCTCCCAACAGGAGATCAGTAG
This sequence comes from Microcaecilia unicolor, assembly GCF_901765095.1. Lineage (NCBI taxonomy): Eukaryota > Metazoa > Chordata > Amphibia > Gymnophiona > Siphonopidae > Microcaecilia > Microcaecilia unicolor. Next base: position 38,472 of record NW_021963032.1, on the reverse strand, counting down.
CATCCTGTTCATCCAACAAGGAGGATGCTTTTCTGTTTGCTGGGGCAAGTCCAAGTGGATGGCTAGGTCCTGGGCGGAGCTGGACAAGAGCAAAAGCAAAACTGAAGACATAATGCTGAAGCAGGACTAGAATGTAAACAAGATCAAGGTCAAGGCAGGAATACCAACACCAGATGACTCATCAAGCTCATGGCCTTCGCAATCTGCCATGACCATAGGACGGTGAGCTCTTGGACTGCAGCCAGAGCTGTGGCAGACAGGTTTCCCTAACTGGCACAAGGCAGGAATCAGGGCAAGACAGGACAGGGCTAAACAGAGCAAAGCAGGACTAGACAAGGCAGGACACAAGGGACAAGGCAAAATAAGGACCGGATCCAGACAGGGCAAGGAAAATAATGTAACGGGGCTAGAACTGGAACCCAGACTGGACAAGGCAAAACAAGAAACTAGGCTAGAACTGGGACGAGACAGGCAAGCCAAGAGCAAGGCAAGACCTGAATCCGGAGAGGACTGGACAAGGCAACGAGCAAGACAGACAAGGCTGGGACAAGACAAAGCAAGGCAAGATCTAGACAAGACCAAGCAAGTCAGGCAAGGACAAGAGTCCAAGGCAGGGCAAGACTGGCTGGGTCAAAGACAGGACAATGTTTGAAGGCAGGGCAAGGCTGCAGCATGCCAGGAACACAGAGAAAAGGCAGGGCTGGGGCTTGGCAGGAACTCAGAGACAAGGCAGGGTTGGAGCTTGGCAGAACCCAGGCAGGAACAGAATCAAGACTAGAACAGGAACCAGGCAGGAACAGGAACACGGCTGGAGACCTTGTTGTGAAGTTGTTGATGGAGAGCAGGCACCTCCCTTAAGTAACTGCAAGGCCGGAAGTGGGTCTCCGCAGGCGTTCATGGGAATGTGTTACCCCTTTAATGACAGCTGTTCGGTGCATGCCCGTGCCCTAGAGCCAGCTGCTGCAAACATGTTGAGTCCAAGGAATGCCATGAGATGCCTGAGGTGGCCGCACAAGTGGCCCACCAAACCTGCCCATGATCTGCGAGCCCCGAACACCATGGGACCCACGAAGAAGGAGAGAAAAGATGCATCAGGTTGGAGTTACAGACTGGGGCCATGACACTTGTTTTTTTTTTTTATTTCATCATCAATTGGAATAAATAAGGAATTGGGATTAAGGATTAAAAATTTGTTTTTTGGTAACTGGTAATATACAGGGCTAACGTAATGCCTAGTAGAGGCCAGACCCATGACTGCCATTCCGATCTGAAATGCTTTTAAAAGAAATTATCTGTAAATTATCATATTATCAAATACAAATTATTCAAATTCAAATTATTGTTTACAAAAGTCTACACCACTGTGACATCATTAACAGTAAGCTGGTACACCTTTTTATTTTTCAAATAATGGTAGTTTTACAGTGCAAAAATTTTGAATGTGCAAACATTTCTGGGTAGTCATGCTAAAAAGTCTAACTTCTCCAAGTTTAAAGATAATCTCATTCCACTTGGCACATAAATGTAGATAATAACAATAAATTAAGCTGTAAAATTTCATGTTGAAATTCTAAATGGTTGCTGAGAAAACAGCAAAAAACTCTAGGGGCTTACTTTTTTGTTGCCTCACACTGTACATCTTACTTATGCAATTGCTGTCCTTATTTAACTGTCTGAATAACTGGCAATCCTTCTCTTTTACAGACTTTCACTGAACCATTGCACTCTCCCGATACAGTCCTTCTGCTTCTCTGAACCCAAGAGTTTGCACCAAACCACTGCACTCACCCAATACTGTGCCTCTGCCTCTCCAAAACCAAGACTTTACACTGAAACATTACACTCTCCAGATACTGTTCCTCTGCCTCGCCAAAACCAAAAGGACATCATATCTGCTGAATTATTTAACCCATCTTGTTCCATGGTGCTTGTGATTGTACATCTTACTTATGCTGTTGCTGTCTTTACCTGTCTGGCTGTCTGTCCTTCTCCTTTACAGATATTGCACTGAATCATTGCACTCTCCTGATACTGTCTCTCTGCCTCTCTGAAACCAAGTTGATGTCAAGTCCGCTGAATTATTTAATCCAACTTGCCCAAGGTGCTTGTGATTGTACATATTACCTATGTTTTTGCAGTCTTTATTTAGCTGTCTGGCTAACTGGCTGTCTTACTCTTCTATAGACGTAGCACTGAACCATTGCACTCCCCTGATACTGTCCCTTGTCCTCTCCAAACACAAGGTGACATCACATCTGCTGAATTATTAACCTCATCTTGCTTGCACCTTGGGCAGATTCCACTGCACTTGTGCACAGCTTGGAGTGCCTCCTTGGATGCCACTCTCTTTCATCTTGCTCTTACTCTTCTCTCTCCTCTCTTGTATGTCCTCCGAATTATCCACTATGGCTGATTCAGTTTCTGATCCCTTGTTGACTACTGCTTCATTCATAAAAGTAATCTTGCACCCGCGCCCAACTCCACCTTACCGTCAACGTCCCAAATATCGGTGCCTTATTTACATTCAACCTTTTCCACCCCCTCCCCAACACATTCAACTTGGCCTATTGAACGTGCGGTCAATAAGGCGTAAAGTGCCGCTTGTAGCTTCATTAATTCGGGATCACTCTCTTGACATTTTGTGTATCACAGAAACATGGCTTAGACCTGGTGAATCATTGTCACCAGTTGAATCCTTACCTGATAACTTCTTATTTAAAAGCAAACCCCGCTCTTCTGGTCGAGGTGGTGGGGTGGCCTTTTTTTATTCTTCTTCTTTTCGCACCTCACTCTGTACCTTTAAGCCTCTTTTTTTCTCTGATGCTGTTATTATGCATTTCGATACTCCTAACTTCTATTTTTATATCGCTCTCATCTACCATCCACCGCATCCCTCTCATTTTTCTATAGAGGAACTAGAGACATTCTTCTCTTTGGCCCATTCTCACTACTCTCCACTTCTTATACTTGGGGATTTCAACCTCCCCACTACTTCGTCTTTTGCCTCTTCATTTTTCACTTTCACCTCCAATAATGGCTTTACCCAACACATTTTCTTTCCCACTCACTGTGCTGGCAATGTCCTCGACTTAGTTTTTTCTCACTCTTTGGCCCCTCTAATTCTTTCCTCCCTCTCGTCCACTCGCCTACAGTGGACTGACCACTTCCTTCTTACTTTCTCTCTTCTGCTCTAACTCCCTCATACATATCCTGCTCCTCCTTCCAGGTTTTCTAGAATCTGAGAACTGCTTCCTAACAATATCTGATTTACTTTCAACACTGCCTCTCCCTCTCCTGCCCTTCCCCTCTTCAGTCAGAGCTCCCACCAGCTAATGAAGAGAACACTCCCTGTTCCTCATCATGCCCATCCATCTGGGACTCATTCAACCAGGTCACAGAGGAAGTTCTTGAAAAATCCAGAAAGGCCTATGGCCTACAACGTGCCCTCTTGACCCCTGCCCAACAAAGATAGTACAACGAGCAAGCATAGACCTCATTGAAGGGGCCACAAAAATTGTTAACACCTCTCTTGTGGAAGGGCAGAGGCCGACACTAAAAAGAGCTGTGGTGCGCCCCCTACTGAAAAGGAGCTCACTTGACCAGAACAAGCTTGAAAACTACTGACCAGTCTCTAACATTCCTTTCCTAGCAAAACTTATAGAAAATACAGTCTGCATTCAACTCAAAGACTGTCTAATTGAAAGTAATTGGCTAGAGCACTAGACATGTCAATCTGGCTTCAGACCTGGGTTCAAGACAGAGACAGTTCTTGTGTCCCTTCTTGATGATCTGCACAGAAATCGTGACAGGGGATCTGCCTCTATACTAGTGTTGCTAGATTTCTCACTGGTCTTCGATACTGTGGATCATAACAAGTCTGGCAGAAATAGGTATCAGTGGCAAAGTACTTACATGGTTCAAATCCTGCTTGTCAGACAGATAATAATCAGTTCTGTTCAGCACCAGCACACTGGACACTAAACTGTGTAGTGCCAAAGGGATCCATACTGTCTCCCATTTTATTTAATATCTACCTCAAGCCTCTGGCTGAGCTGCTTCGGTTGATGGATACAAAATTCTACATCTATGCTGATGATGTGCAGCTACTCATGCCCATTGAACCAAATCTACCCACAGCTCTGAATAAACTGTCTGCCTGCCTAACCGCGACTCAGGAATGGGGAAACAACAAACTCTGCCTGAACCGAAGCAAAACAGAGGTTCTTTGGGTACCTAACACAAGTGGACAAATATCTGACTTTAAGATACCTTATGGGAAGTATGAACTCCCCCTAAAATCACAGGTCAGGAATCTAGGAATACTGCTAGGCTCATCACTCACTCTAATCCTGCAAATTCAAACAACCTTTAAATATTGTCTCTATCACCTATGATAGCTACGAAATCTCTCTTTATATATTGAAAAGATTAGTCTGACAATGTGGTCCATGCCATGATAACATCATGACTAGATTATTGTAATGCCCTGTACACATAGGCAGTTGGTGGCCCAACTGTTTGGGGAGGCTAAAGGGGGTGGGGTTAGGGGTGGAGCCAGGGGCGGAGCTTATATCCATAATTGTCTGACAACACACAGAAAAAAAATAAGTAAAAATAAAATAGTCACAATTAATACCTTTTATTAAATTTAGATATTAGATACTGTATGTGTCATATGTCAAAGAATAAAGTGGTTGCTCAAAGTGTATACTAACCACAATTGCTCAACTGCAAAACACTATGCACAACTTTGTACAAAAACACACTCAGAACCTTACTGTATCATAACACTGGGCAGACCCTAATAAACCAATATACCACCCATACGGAAAATGCAGACCGTCAACAATATGAAACAAGGGATCATAATATCACAATTCTCATGTAGAGCCACAAAACACCCTTTTATGAACGACTATATGTAGATCCTTCAAGAGGAGGGTGTCATGATTTGGAGGTATATTTTCAAAGCACTTTGGGAGGCTAAGTTCCATAGGTTTCTATGGAACTTTGGGAGGCTAAGTGCTTTGAAAATGAGCCTCAATTATTAGGCTCTAAAACCCTTTCTGATGTTTTGGTGCCACCTCAGTAAGGCCAATACACAATCTCTCCACTGCAAAACACTATACACAGACTTGTGCAAAAACACACTCATAACCTTACCAAACCATAACAGCACTAATTCCAAGGACGAGCTACAACCTTATACGTGGAAAGGCAGCACTGTAATTATACCGGGCTCTAAAACACCAGTACACAACCTAGTGAAACAAAAAAAACAAAACAAAAAAAGGGCTGAAAATACTACAAGCTAGCAGAATTCTGCACCTTGATCACACATGAAAAACACATGACACAACAGATATGAAGGCAAAATACTGAACTGGAAAGTTACCTCAAGAAGTCAGACTCAGCATGCAGCAATACTAGAAAAATTGAAACTTACATGCAAAACATCACAGATGCACATTTCCAAAAGCTGACATATTCCAGTTAATAAATTCTGAATAAAATACTTTTTTCTACCTTTGTTGTCTGATCATTTAGTTTTTCTATTCGCTTTGGTCCCAGTGTCTTCTGTTTTATGCAGTGTCTTCGTTCCATTTGATATTTTTTCTCTCACCATGTCCACCATCCTCCTGTGTCCTTATGCGTCCTGTCTACCACCTTTAGCCCTGTCCCTATCCTTTCTCCAGTTTCAACATCTGCCCTCAAAGTGTTCCGATGCAGCCCTTAAATTCAGCAATTTTCCCTCCATCCATATCTAGCATTTCTCCTCACTCCCTTCCCCTCCATCCATGTGCATGTACTTCCTCTGTCTTCCCTCCCCTCCATCCATGTCCAGCATTTCTCCTCTCTCCCTTCCACTCCATCCATGTGCATCTCCTTCCTTTGTCTTTCCTTCCCTCCATCCTTGTCCAACATTTCTCCTCTCTTCCCTGCCCTCCATCCATTTGCATCTCCTTCCAGTCTTCCCTCCCCTCCATCCATCCATGTCCAGCACCTTCCCTCTTTCTCTCCTACCCTTCCATCCAGTGTCATCCCTCTTTCTCTCTCCATCCTTCTACCCATTACCCTCTCCCAATCCTTCCGTCCATTGTCTCCCTCTATCTCGCTTCCTTCTAGACAGTTCTCTCTCTCGACCCTTTTCCATTCAGCATGTCCTGTCTCTCCCCATCCTTCCAGTGTCTTTCCTCTTTCCCTCCCTACCCTTCCATCTAGTGTCTTCCCTCTTTCTGCCCCCTCCTTCCAGCATTTTCCCTCTTTCTCCCTCCTTTCATTCAGCATTTCTCCGTCTGACAGCTAGGGTCTCCCCCAGCAGCTTCTCTCTCTCTCTCCTGCCCATGTCCCCTCTCTCTCTCTCTTGCCCATGTCCCCTCTCTCTCTCTCTGTATCCCTCTTCCATCCAGCATCTTCTTTCTGGCTCTCCCCTGCTCTTTTCCATGTCCCTGGCTCTCCCCTGCTCTCTTCCATGGCCCCTCTTTCTCTCCCCATCTCTCTCTGGCTCTCCCCTGCTCTTTTGCATGTCCCTGGCTGGCTCTCCCCTGCACGTTTCCACTTTCTCTCTCTCTCCTCCAACGTCCTCACGTCACTTCCCTATAGAGTTCCTGAATCAGTACTTCAATCAAGCTCCAGCCTGCTTGTAACTCCTATTCACTTGTTCATCTCCACTTTTCAGCAGGATTTAGCCTAAAGAGAATCAGTAAATATTAGGATTAAAAAAAAGTCACTTTTTACAGGGAGCACAATGTTACAGAGACTGCGTCAGAGTGCTTTAAGAGCCACTTACTTATTGGGGAGGGGGGGGAACACTTACATAAAAGCAGTTTAGCTGCTGCCAGGCCACTTGTAACCACTGAGGCCCAGAAGCATCAACCAAACGTAAAAAAAGCAAAAACGTAAAAGCTGTTACCGAATTTTTTAAAACGAACAATGCAGCAAAAAAACAAGTCGCACATGTTCGGTGCGGTATTGTAAAGTGCAATGCATCAATCTGGTGGAATCCCCGTCGGTAATCGGCCCCTAAAGCATGCGCAGAGCAGCCAAGTGTTATGCTGGCTGCTCTGCGCATGCCACAAACGTCAACCCCCCCCCCCCCAAAAAAAACCCAAAACAAAACACAAACACGTGGATCGGGAGGTGGCAAAGGCGATCGTCAGGAGCGTCCTTTATGGACGGCCTTGCCCCCCCCCCCGCCCGTGGTCACCGCTGCTGCTCCCCGCTTCCTCCCCCAGCATTAAATAAAAACACAAAACAAAACTCAAAGCTTTAGAAGCCCTGGCCCCCCTCCCTTCCTGTCTCTAAACTCTTTCTCCACACAGCTCCGCCTCCCTCCGCCCCCGTGCCCCACCCCCACCACCCCCCCTGAGATCGTCGCTGTCGCTCCCCCCCTCCACCGCCCCCCCCCCCCGCATTACCGGGCCCGTGCAGCGCCTCTCACCTCTGTATAAAGGCGCTGCACGGGCAAGAAGACCATCAGATCGCTGCAGTCTTCAGGACGTCTCTCTCCTTCTCTGACCTGGCCCCGCTCCCGTCTGACGTAAGAAACCTACGTCAGACGGGGGCGGGCCCAGGTCAGGGAAGACGAAGGAGAGAGACGTCCTGAAGACTGCAGCGATCTGATGGTCTTCTTGCCCGTGCAGCGCCTTCATACAGAGGTGAGAGGTGCTGCACGGGCCCGGTAATGCGGGGGGGGGGCCCAGTGGAGGGGGGGAGGGAAAGCGACGATCTCAGGGGGGGGGGGGGGGGGGGGGGGGGGGGGCGGAGGGGGGCGGAGGGAGGCGGAGCTGTATGGAGAAAGAGTTTAGAGACATGAAGGGAGGGGGGCCAGGGCTCCTAAAGCTTTGAGTTTTGTTTTGTGTTTTTATTTAATGCTGGGGAAGGAAGCGGGGAGCAGCAGCGGCGACCACGGCGGTGGGGGGGGGGGGCAAGGCCGTCCATAAATGACGCTCCTGACGAGTGCCTTTGCCCCCTCCTGAACCTTTTTTTTTTTCTTTTTCACTTTTATATTGATGCAGGGGGAGCAGGGAGCAGCAGCGACCTTGGGCGTCAATAAAAGACGCCCCTGACTTGCATTTTCGCCCCCCTCTCTTTTTTTTTGTTTTTTACATTAAAGTTTTTAGTCGGATAGCCCTAACGACAGGTACAGACCTGTCGTTAGCTTTCTGGCAGTTTTCCTGCGTTAGGGTAGTCGGAAAACTTTGATGCATCTCGTTTCAATGGGGTTTCTACACAATTTGCTCATCTGCATTCCGTTTTCGTTTTCTGCTACTGTGGTCGGAAAATGGCCTTTAATGCATGCCACGGTTCAAAAATTCTTCGTTAAAGGGTTGTTAAAGGGTCATTAAAGTTTAGTGCATCTGGGCCTGAGAGAAAAAAAGGTTTGAGTTTCTTTCCCCGGACCCAGGAGGTGTTAATACACCTATCCATAATAAATCTTTGTCTCCAAGGGTGATCGCTTTTGAGAGGGGAAAGGGGGCGGGGTTCCAATTCATTAGTGCACAGCCCAGGATGGAGTTTGCACAGCTCTCTTCCGATATTAAAAGCCTGTGTTCCCTGCAACAGACTTAAATGTGAGCAAACACAAGCACTTGTGCTGTGGCGTCTGGTTCATAGCTCTTCTCCCTGAAAACCCTCGCCTGCCAGTCACCAGCAGCTTTTGTACTGGTTTCAGAGGAGAGGGAACCTCGCCGGGCTGCATAGGCGGCCGGTGGCCCAACTGTTTGGGGAGGCTAAAGGGGTGGAGCCAGGGGTGGAGCTTAAATCCATAATTGTCTGATAACACACAGAAAAAATAAATAAAAATAAAAGTCACAATTAATACCTTTTATTAAATTTAGATATTAGATATGTATCATATGTCAAAGAAAAAAGTGGTTGCTCAAAGCGTATACTAACCACAATCGCTCAACTGTAAAACACTATGCACAAATTTGTGCAAAAGCACACTCAAAACCTTACTGTACCATAACACTAGGCAGACCCTAATACACCAATATACCACCCATATGGAAAATGCAGACCGTCAACAATATGAAACAAGGGATCATAATATCACAATTCTCACGTAGAGCCACAAAACACCCTTTTAGGGTGGATAGTGTTCACAATGAGCTCCTTTTATTAACGACTATATGTAGATCCTTCAAGAGGTAGTGTGTCATGATTTAGGCTCTAAAACCCTTTCTGATGTTTTGGTGCCACCTCAGTAAGGCCAATACACAATCTCTCCACTGCAAAACACTATACACAAACTTGTGCAAAAACACACTCATAACCTTAGCAAACCTTAACAGCAGGAATTCCAAGGACAGGACGAGCTACAACCTTATGCGTGGAAAGGCAGCACTGTAATTACTCCGGGCTCTAAAACCTAGTGAAACAAAAAAAAAAACCAAAAAGGGCTGTAAATACTACACACTAGTAGAATACTGCACCTTGATTACACATGAAAAACACAAGACACAACAGATATGAAGGCAAAACTGGAAAGTTACCTCAAGAAGTCAGACTCAGCATGCAGCAATCCTAGAAAAATTGAAACTTACATGCAAAATATCACAGATGCACATTTCCAAAAGCTGACATATTCCAGTTAATAAATTCTGAATAAAATACTTTTTTTTTTTACCTTTGTTGTCTGATCATTTAGTTTTTCTATTCACTTTGGTCCCAATTTCTTCTTTCCATTTGATATTTTTTCTCTCACCATGTCCACCATCCTCCTGTGTCCTTATGCGTCCTTGTGTGTCTTTATGCGTCCTGTCTACCATCTGTAGCCCTGTCCCTATCCTTTCTCCAGTTTCAGCATCTGCCTTCAAAGTGTTCCGATCCAGCCCTTAAATTCAGCAATTTTCCCTCCATCCATATCCAGCATTTCTCCCCTCCCCTCCATCCATGTGCATGTACTTCCTTTGTCTTTCCTATCCTCCATCCTTGTCCAACATTTCTCCTCTGTTCCCTGCCCTCCACTCCATCCATGTCCAGATTTCTCCTCTCTTCCCTCCCCTCCATCCATCCATCCATGTCCAGCACCTTCCCTCTTCCTCTCCTACCCTTCCATCCCGTGTCATCCCTCTTTCTCTCTCCATCCTTCTACCCATTACCCTCTCCCAATCCTTCTGTCTATTGTCTCCCTCTCCTTCCATCCATTGTCTCCCTCTATATCTCCTTCCTTCTAAACAGTTCTCTCTTGACCCTTTTCCATTCAGCATGTCCTCCCTATCCCCATCCTTCCAGTGTCTTTCCTCTTTCCCTCCCTACCCTTACGTCCATTGTCTTCCCTCTTTCTGCCCCCTCCTTCCAGCTTTTCCCTCTTTCTCCCTCCTTTCATTCAGCATTTCTCCGTCTGACAGCTAGGGTCTCCCCAAGTTTCTCCCCAGCAGCTTCTCTCTCCTGCCCATGTCCCCTCTTTCTCCCCCATCTTTCCACTAATCTCTCTCTCTCTCTGTACCCCTCTTCCATCCAGCATCTTCTCTCTGGCTCTCCCCTGCTCTTTTCCATGGCTCCTCTTTCTCTCCCCATCTCTCTCTAGCTTTCCCCTGCTCTTTTCCATGTCCCTGGCTTTCCCCTGCTCTCTTCCATGTCCCCTTTTTCTCTCCCCATCTCTCTCTGGCTCTCCCCTGCTCTCTTCCATGTCCCCTCTTTCTCTCCCCATCTCTCTCTGGCTCTCCCCTGCACTTTTCCACTTTCTCTCTCTCTCCTCCAGCGTCCTCATGCATCTCTCCTCTCCCTCATGCATCCCACCTTTCTCTTCCCTCCCCTTCTTGCTTCCATCACTCTTACTCCTTTCTCCACCCCCCCCCCCTTTTCCCATTCCCATGCCCTGCCATTGCTTTCCTTCCTCCCTCTTCTCCTTAGATGTGGCATCTCACATCCTCCTCTCTCCACCCCCCTTTCCCTTTGGTCGGTCTGTCTGGCATCGCTTCCCCTCCCCCCCCGGACTAGTGCGGTACCGTATTGCTCTCCCCCTCCGCTCCTGTCACGTCGTCTTTCAACGAGGCTTCCTGTTCCCGTAGCAGCAGCAGCAATGATGTAAGCGCCGTTCAGGGTTGCCAGGTGGAAATTTTTTTTCCAGCCCAATCCAGCCCAAAAAACAGCCCAAAACCCGCCCAAACACAAACCCCGCCCCTGACACCCCCACCCCCGCGTCATCACCCCCGCCCCCGCCGTCATCAACCCCGCCCCCGCCGTCACCGGCCCCGCCTCCCACATCATCGGCCCCGCCTCCCCGTCATCGGCCCCGCCTCCCACGTCATCGGCCCCGCCTCCCACGTCACTAACCCCGCCCAAAACGTCACTAACCCCGCCCAAAAAACGTCACTAACCCCGCCCCCCGCGGCCGAAAAAACCGCCCTGAAGCCCAAAAACAGCCCAAAAAACCGCAACCCGCCGCGGGCAAAAATTTCCCACGGTGGGTCGCAGAAAACCGCCCAATTGGGCGGTAAAACCGCCCACCTGGCAACACTGGCGCCGTTGCTTTCAGCCTGCCCCGGAAGCACTCTCTGAACAGCTTCCCGCGTAGGAGGGACGCTGTCCAGAGAAGGCTTCCGGGGCAGGCTGAAAGCAGCGGCGCTTACATTATTTCTGATGCTGCTGCTGCTACAGGAACAGGATGGGAAGCCTCGTTGAAAGACGACGTGACAGGAGCGGAGGGGGAGAGCGGCACCGTACTGGACGGGGGGGGGTAAAGATCGGGACCGTCACGCACCAGTCGGGGGGGGGGAGGGAGGGAGGGAGGGAGGGAGAAGTTCACGAGCTGCACCCGCCCCGCCCCGCCCTTGCTGCACTTTTGGCTGGGGAGGCTTAGCCTCCCCAAGCCTCTTATACCGGGCGCCTATGCCGGGCTGTATTCGCCTTCTTCTGCCCCCTTTCAATGCTCGCAGCCTAACGATCTGTGCTTGTTCCTGTCGCTGCTCAACAGAAGCAGAGGCAGAATTTAGCGGGACAAGAGTCTCAGGACATTTGGAGGAAGACAAGGCAGGTGGGGTAGGTCACTCACAGCCTCCCCAAGCCTCTTATACAGGGCGCCTATGCCTGTACACTGGTCAAACCAAAAAGAGTTTGTATAAGCTCCAACTAATTCAGAATGCTGCAGCATGACTGATAGAAGGCTGCATATGGCATGACCACATCACACCCTTCCTGCAAAAAATACACTGGCCACCAGTACCTTACAGGGCTAAATTTAAAACTCTATGTTTGATTTTCAGGGCCCTCAGACGAAATGGGCCAGAGTACAGGTTTCAGCCTGCCTATGTGACACCGTTGCCTGGATGTCCCACCGTCATCTAAAACTTAACATGGCCAAAACCGAGCTTCTCATCTTTCCCCCTAAACCTACCTCTCCTCTCCCCCCTTTCTCTATTTCTGTGGATGGCACTCTCATTCTCCCTGTCTCTTCAGCTCGGAACCTAGGTGTCATCTTTGACTCCTCACTCTCCTTCTCTGCTCATATTCAACAGATTGCCAAAACTTGTCATTTCTTTCTCTATAACATTAGCAAAATCTGTCCCTTCATCTCTGAGCACTCTACCAGAACCCTTATCCACACTCTTATCACCTCTCGTCTTGATTATTGTAACCTGCTTCTCACCGGCCTCCCTCTTAGCCATCTCTCTCCTCTTCAATCAGTCCAAAACTCTGCTGCGCGACTCATTTTCCGCCAAAGTCGCTATGCTCACATTAGCCCCCTCCTTAAGTCACTTCACTGGCTCCCTATCCATTTCAGTATTATTTATTTATTTTATTACATTTGTACCCCACACTTTCCCACTCATAGCAGTTTCAATGTGGCTTACATATTATGTACAGGTACTTATTTGTACCTGGGGCAATGGAGGGTTAAGTGACTTGCCCAGAGTCACAAGGAGCTGCCTATGCCTGCAGTGGGAATCGAACCCAGTTCCCCAGGACCAAAGTCCACCACTCTAACCACTAGGCCACTCCTCCACTCAGTTCAAACTTCTCTTATTGACCTATAAGTGTATTCACTCTGCTGCTCCCCATTACCTCTCCACTCTCATCTCTCCCTACGCCCCCCCCCCCTCAGGTACTCCGTTCTGTAGATAAATCTCTCTTATCTGTCCCCTTCTCCTTTACTGCTAATTCTAGACTCAGTTCCTTTTGTCTTGCTGCACCTCACGCCTGGAATAGACTTCCCGAGCCTGTGCGTCTAGCCCCGTCTTTAGCCATTTTCAAGTCCAAACTTAAAGCCCACCTCTTTACCACTGCTTTTGACTCCTAACCACTACTCACTTGCCCTGTCCTTTTACCTCGCCTATTTATTCCCTTACCCTTATTTGTTCTGTCTGTTTACCTGTCTTATCTAGATTCTAAGCTCTTTGAGCAGGGACTGTCTTTTTGAGTATGGTGTACAGTGCTGCATATGCCTTGTAGCGCTATAGAAATGATAAATAGTAGTAGTAGTAGTAGTACTTAAAGAATAAGTTAGCCCTCTACATGCCTTTGAGACCTCTAAGCTCCTCTCAAGGATCATCATTATCTGTCCCCTCATCAAACGAAATTGTACGATATGATACTCGCCAGTGAGCCTTCTCAGAAGTAGCCCCCATGCTCTGGAATTTATTTCCAGAGAGGCTACGTATAACTCAAGACTACCTCTAATTCAGGAAGCAGGTAAAAGCCTGGCTCTTCTCCCAAGCCTTTAATACATAGGTTGACTTACTATACTTCCATTCTGGACTTGGACTAGCTTGCTACACCCACTGAAACATAGACCAGTTCCTTATATCTTGATTAACTGTACAAAGAACCAGTGGCATAGCTACGTGGGGCCTGGGGGGGCCAGATTGGGCCCTGGACCCCCCTGCCGACGACCCGCTCAACCTCCCCCCTCCTGCTACCAACCCGCCTACCTTTGCTGGCGGGGGACCCCAACCCCCGCCAGCCGAGGCCCTCCTCGCAAAAGGCTTCCTAGTCCTTCTGTTTCTGACGTCCTGCATGTTGTACGTGCAGGACGTCAGACTCACTGTCACGGTTGTGCCCAGGTTCCTTGCTCTCAGTCACCTCGCCCCCTGGTGGTTAGACCTGGTGGCTGCTGTGAACCGATGACTTGTCATTTCCCATGTTCCAGAAGATATGCTGGTCTGGTCCGGTCCGGATCTTCCAGCCCTCCAGATTGTTGTGGGAGTTTTTTGGAACTAAGCAGTACCCGTACCTGGTGAACTCCCTTATATGCTACCTTTATTAATCACCTGGGAAGTTTTCTAGTTTGCCTTAAAACAGAGGTCCTCAGAAGAGTTTCCTTTGGTGAGAGTTTGTTGCAGTGCTGCTGTGATATTTCCTGATTCTGGCTTTGACCCTGCTTGTCTCCTGGTTTATTCTTCTGTCTGCTGCCTGCCCAGACCCAGCTTGTTTTCTGGTTTATTCTGCAGCTTGCTGCCTGCCTGGAACCCTGGTGTGTTCTCTGGAAGTTTCCTGCTGTTCGCCAGCCAGTTGCTGTTCCTGTAGTTCTGCCTTCTAGCCCTGTCCGGTAAGTCCTGTCGGCCACCTGCACTCAGGGGCTCAACTCCTGAGGAACGGCGGTCATGTATAGGTGAAGTTTGGGCTGAATTCCTGTCCTGCTTGCTCCAGCTTGAGTTGCCTTGGCTTCGGTCTCCGCCTGGTAGTTCCTGTCCTGGGTTTGCTGGTACATCTGCTCTGCCTTGTCTGTGTTTGGGTGATTCTCCTGCCGCTGCTGCCCCGCGGCAGTGGCCCAAGGGTTCACTAACCCAGAGGTTCCACGAGAGACATGACACTCACAGAACGAAGCCTTGCAGATCAGCTGATTGCAAGGCTTCGTTCTGTGAGCCTGATGTGCAGGACGTCAGAAACAGAAGGACTAGGAAGCCTTTTGCGAGGAGGACCTCGGCTGGTGGGGGGTTGGGGTCCCCCACCAGCAAAGGTAGGCGGGTTGGTGGCGGGAGGGTGGGTCGACAATGGCTGGTGGGCGGTGTCGGCAGCAATGGGGGAGGGGCGGCAATGGTGGGGGGGGGGGTCGGCGGCACCGGGGGGGGGGCTAAAATGTGCCCCCTCACCTCGGGCTCTGGACCCCCCTCCCGCCGAAGTCTGGCTACGCCCCTGCAAAGAACTTGCCTTTAGTTTTGCCACCCATTTATTTATCCCAACTGACTCTGTACCAAGTATCTTGTCCCCCATCTATATATCTGGACTTGGCTCCTTAGCTATATGGTAAGCGGTATTGTAGAAAAGCATTAGTATCATAGCTATGTTATGTGTGCTTATTAGATGATTCATTAGTATTATGCTTACATCCTATTATATCTCTGTTGTTTGCATATGTGTATATTTTTGATCCTGTTTCATGGTAGTCCTATTATTAGGTTTCAATTTGCTGTATTTATGTTTATATTTGTACATTTTACTATTGTTATGCTGTTAACAAAATTGTAAGTTTGATGTTAAACTTTACCTACTATACACCACCTTGGGTGAATCTCTTCATAAAGGCAGTTAATAAATCCAAATTAATTAATTAATTAAATTAACAAACCTCTTTCTGAAATTCTGAACAAGTCTGCCCCACCTAGTATGAACTCCCACCTCTTGTCATGCCTCTAGAGGCTCCCTGATTCTCTGCCCTTCTGCACCTCCTAAAATGCCCTTAGAAGCGCCAAATGGAAATGGCACAAGACATGTACTCCAATTACTCTCCAGCAATACAAAATAAAGTGCTATGAGTATGATTAATTTGCACAAGGCCAAACAACATTTCTATAGCACTTGAATTTCATCAGCATCTAACAAACCACAAGCGCTCTGCCACATCATTAATGAACTGGCACCCCCCTCAGTCTCCCACCTCCTTATGACACTTCAGTTCTTCTGCTCGCTACATTAGTGACTGCCTAGCAATCCAAGGTCTCCTCCCTGTGTCAGCCTCTGTGCTCGTCTCCTCCTCTTAGCCCTACTAAATCTCTCTCCCCAGCTCCCTCTACCACTTCTCTCACCCCTCCAACCTTTCCTTCCACTAAATGGTCAACTTTCAACTCCCCCCACTCTTAGCTCTCCTGAACTTAGTCGTCTATGAATCCTTTCTCCTCTCCTTTGGATCCCTAGCCTCCACATCTGGTAAAATGGCTTGCCCTCCAGCTCTTGCCATTACTCCTCCCACCAATTCACTACAGCATATCACAAGACTATCTACTACCTACCTGAAAACATGCGCTAATTTCTCCGCTCCTCAAGAAGCCACAACTTAATCCCTCTATTCCTGCCAACTTTCATCCTATTACTAGTCTCCCGTTTTCTGCTACACTCCTAGAAAAATTTGTATCCGTGCAACTCCAAACTCTTCTAGACAATTCACTCATTCTGCACCCTTACAGGCTAGTTTCAAGACAACTCACAGTACTGAAACCCTCCTCACTGCATTTCATGATACCATTAGATAATCTCTAGATCAATATTCATCAATTATTGTGGTTTCTCTAGATCTCTCCTCCACATTCAACTTAGTATACCACACCCTTATATTACATCACCTCCTCTCCACTGGTATTTTTGACACCATTTTGAATTGGTTTTATTCCTACCTCCTAAATCGCACTTTCCAACTCTCCCATGGCCTATCACAGTCTTATGTTGTTCCTATCATCTCTGGTGTCCCTCAGGGCTAGCAGCAATACTTTTCAATATCTTTCTATCCCCTCTCCTCACAATTATCCAATCTCAAGGCTGCATACCATTTTGTTATGCAGATGACATTCAAATCCTTTATAGATTTACCAGCTCCAAGTCTTTAATATCTGTTCTCAACTCATGCTTTCAAGCTGTTTCTGACTGCCTTAAAGACAACCTTCTCTTCCTACACAACTCTAAATGCCAGCAATTCCATCCATTTCCCCAGTCTCTACACTCTAGTTCCTTTGGCTCCTTCCATTGGCTATCACTGCCTTCCTTTTAAAGATAAAATGAAGATTCTTGGTGTTGATGATATTAAGGTTATATTTGAAAATAATGGTCCCCCCATTCAGAGAGGAATGAGAGGAATATTAGAGGTTAAATGTTAGTACAGTAAATAAGATGGAAAATGATGCAGGAAACTATTATTAGATATAAACATGTTTGAAGAGAACAGGGAAGTGAATGCGATGTATGCAGATGTCTGACCATACAGATGAAGTATGGAATAATGCATGATAGTTCCGCATTCCTATAAGTGTTAGATTTTTACTGGAACCACTAACAGTATTGGAAAGTACCCTGAATCTCCTGAACTTGCAGATGTAAGCAGAATATAATTTAGCGAATGATTTTTCAAAGTTTGTATCCCATGATTTGTGATGTAACCAATTAATTTATGACAATGCATTCTTAATAAAAGAGCAGAGGACCTGAGGGATTTTGAGACAGTTCTGGGTGAGCTCACTGTCATTATGTGGGACCCTCAGGTTTTTTCCCAAAGGCCTTATATATATATATCTATATATATATATATCTATATATATATATATATATATATATATATATTTATATTTTTATATATATATATATATATATATATATATATATATATATATATATATATATATAATTAGTGGGGGGGGGGGTCACATGATGTGCTGAGAGGGATAGTCAAAGCTTAGCTTTGCTCCAGGGTCCCCGCTCCAGTTTCTCACGCTGCACCCCCACCACAAGAATTTGAAAACGGCAACCAGATCAGCATTCAATTTGGGAAGTGTGCATGGACAAATATCTGACCTCAATGCCGCCTGGATCCACAAAAAACAGTGCAAGGGCTGAGAAAGAGAAATCGCCATCGGGCAGCGCGGAGCCTAAAATGGCGGACAAGGAAGCAAGGGCGAATCAGGAATTCACTGATAAACAGCTTGTGCAGATAACTACAGCAGTGGGAGCGGCGTTGGAGCCCAGACTGGACTTGCTGGCGGAACAATTTAAGAAGTTGGATTCAATGGTAGCTGACACAATGAAACAAACAGTACAATTAGAGAAGAGAGTGTCGGAAGAGAAGGACAATTGGGCCCACTGGGAACCGGAGCTTGCAGGCCTAAAAGCGAAACTAAGGGCACAATTGGGAAAAAATTGAAGATTTGGAGAACAGAGCGAGAAGGAGTAACCTGAGGATTGTGGGATTACTTGAGGCTGTTCCAGAACGAAACTTGGGCCCGCTGCTGGAAAAATGGTTAAAAAAGGAGTTTGCACTGTCGGTTAGTAGCGGACCCTTATGCATTGAAAGGGCCCATGGGATTGGAAAAGTGCACGCAGTTGGGAGCAAGCCGAGAGTGGTGATTATAAAAATACATAATTACATCCATAAAGCAGAGATCATGCAGGGATATTGGTTGAAATGGGACTCACTCAATTATGAAGACAAATTAATACGAATTTTCCCGAATTATTCAGCAAGTGTTCAAGAGAAGCGTCGGCGATTCCACCCAGTGTGTACGACCCTGGCAAGTAAGAAGATTCGATTTATGCTTTTATACCCTGCACTATTGAAGATTCAGATGCAGGGCAAGTGGAATTCGTTTGAGTCGGAGTCAGCAGCTGCAGAATTCGTAAATAGTGTGGAAGTGACTCAGGAACAGACATCTGGGACTTGAACTGAATGGCGCGAATACAAATGCACACGAACTGGGCTTAAAAGTACTGGTTGGTTTATGGGAGGGTGAGGGGCAATTCAAAGCTCTGATCCCCATGTTTGTGGTTGGGTTGTGGCGTGTGGAGGAGAGTGGGGACCCCTTCGGGAATGTGACATAGCAATGGTATCGGATCCATCGGATACAGTGAGGGTATGGTGGGGGGAGGGGTATTTGGTAGAGGGAGGGGAATTGTTGGGGGGAGGGGAAGGTAGGTATGGGGGATGTGGAGGGGGGAGGGAACCAGGGGAGGGAAGCATGTGAGGGTATTTACCTCAAAAGGGTCGAAAATACATGTGGAAGAGTGTATGATTGGAGGTGAATGTGAGAAGGTAGAAGGACTGGATAGTGGTACTGATCTGGGGGCTGGCTGGGACCCCTGGAGGTGGAGACAGGAGAGAGCGCAAAGTGAATTGATTACAATAGGTTATGCCTCAATGTAGAATTGCAACTTGGAATGTGGGAGGAATTACCTCCCCGATAAAACGTAAAAAGATACTGTCTCATTTAAATAACCTCAAGATAGATATCGCATGTCTCCAAGAAACAAGGCTCTTGGATGTAGAGCATAGTAAACTTAAGAAGTCTTGGGTGGGTCAAGTGCTATATACATCATTGGGAAGGAGGAGTGGGGGAGTAGCAGTTCTGGTGTGCAAACATTTAGCCCAAACCTCAGAAATTATACTGCAGGATACGCAAGGCAGATATTTACTGATAAGGTTATGGTTGCAAAGGAGAGAGGTATATTTGCTATTAGTTTATGCACCAACTCCACATGACCCAAGTTTTTTCCCGAAGCTCCTAAAAGAATTATTGCCATATCAGAATAAACTACTTATCATAACAGGCGATATGAATGCCTTGATGGATCCCAAGGTAGATTGCAAGGGGGCGAGAAATAGAGACACGATAGGTGGCACTCCCAGGGGGATGTTGTCGTCCTTTACTACTTCACTATCAGTGGTAGACTCCTGGCGACTATTACTCCCCGGAGTCAAGGATTTCTCACATAGATCGAGGGCACATGGAACGTGGGCAAGAATAGATTACATCTTTATGTCAGGGTGTATATTTCCTTGGGTGACTGAAGCAAGGATAGAACAGGTGGTGATTTCTGACCACGCACCAGTGTGGGTAGACTTGGAAGCCCCTGGGAACTATAGTACAGTGAAAGGATGGAGATTCCCGAGGCATTTAGTGAGAGACAAAGAGTTTAGAGAGTACTTATAAAAGAGATGGGAGGAATACTCCTTACACAACCAACAACATAAAGCTAACCCACAATTATTTTGGGGGGCGGCGAAAGCAGTGATAAGGGGTGACATCATCGCCTATGTTTCAGCAAAAAGAAAAAAGGTAGCGGCGGGCATCATTAATTTAACAAAAAAATTACGTAAAGCCAAACATATCTATATAAATACTCCTATACAGCGGAACAGGGATAATTATGTGTCATTACAGATAACATTGAATTCCCTAATACATGAGCAGACAAAACGTCAGTTGGTGTTTCAAAAATATAGGTTTCACAGATACGGGAATCGAACAGGAGGCATGCAAGCGAGGCTGGTAAAACCTTGGGAAGGAAATCGCACTATTGTGGCTTTGAAAGATGAGGGGGGCATAATAAGGAATCGTCCGGACTCTGAGCTCAGGATTTTACAGGAATATTTCCAAAAATTATATCATGGAGAAGGGTCCCTGGATAGGAGTGCTGTAAATGATTTAATGGATAGGGCAGGAATGCCCTCAATTTCGGCTGAAGTAGTGGAACAGCTGGATGCCCCTCTGACATCCAAAGAGTTACAACAAGCAATTAAAGGGTTAAAACCCTATTCAGCACCAGGGGGGGATGGATTTACTGGGGAGTTTTACAAGCTAATGCAAGGGTCCTTAGTGGCACCTTTGCTAGATTATTACCAAGCGGTCATTGGGGAAGGGGAATTTCTGATATATGAAAATTCAGCTTTGATAACTTTACTCTTAAAGCCAGGTAAATCTCCAGAAGATCCAGAATCATATCGTCCAATATCATTAATAAACGTAGACATTAAACTATTGGCTAAGATTCTGTCCAGCAGGTTGAGGGACCACTTACCGAGATTGGTCAGCCCTGCACAAGTGGGATTTGTACCTAAGCGTCATTCAGTATTACATATGAGGAGGGTTCTATTGTCCATGGCACAATGCATAAATGACAAAGAACCAGCAATGCTGGTCAACTTAGACGCCGCCAAGGCGTTTGATCAAGTGAAATGGAATTACTTATTTCAGGTGTTGGAAAGGTTGGGCATACCGGAGTGGTACCAAGGGCAATAAAAGCCCTGTATGCCAATTTAGAGGCCCAGGTGTTGGCAAATGGAGGTAGAACTGAACGTTTTAAGGTAAGCAGGGGGACAAGGCAGGGGTGTCCACTGTCTCTTCTTCTGTTTGATTTTTCCCTGGAACCTTTAATTAGAATACTGAATAAATCAGAAGAGCTAAAGGGAGTTCGTATAGGAGGGGAAGAAGTAAATTTTATTTTTATTTATTTAGATCATTTATACCCCACCTTTTGCCGCAGTTTTGCAGCCTGAAAGCGACTTACAATGAACTAATAAAATAATTGCAATGAGAATTGAGAGGGTAGAAGGAATAGAGAAAGAAAGGAAGGGAAGGGAATATAAATACAATCTTAAACCAAATAAATAAGTAGGCAGGGAAAACAAAGCAAAAAAAGAAGTGGAAGTAAGGAAGAGACCAAAATCAGGTCTTGACTGGCTGAGACTCATAAAGGCAGGCGAAAAGGACAGTAAAACCCGAGAAGGAAGTGACAGATGCCTAAGACAAGCAGTGTAGGTGACAATCACGGCCTCTGCTGCTCCTGCAAAGGGGAAGACACTGCAGAAGATTTCTTTTTGCTAGAGGAGGATACTTTGGGACTTGATTTTCGTTTAGAAGATTTACTGGATTTTCGCAGTGAGGGCGACATCTTCGATCTAACCACTTCAGGAGAAATCTCCTTTTTGAAGACTATTTCCACTCTCATCTCCATGTTCTCTTGTTCTAGCTTCTTGAGCTCTCTCTGGATCTTTTGACGCTTCATTTCCAGTGATAACTCATGGACAGAATCATAGTTAACACCACCATTATCAGAGTCATCTCTTGTTGTTTCCCATTCTGCATTTTCCTTTTCACTTTCTGGTGTTCGCTCCTTTGTAATTTTTTATATCTTTCTTTTCTCTCTGTCTTCCTCTTGAAGGCTGTTTTCTTGTGGGAGAATTTGGCTCTTCTGTACTACGTTTCTGTGGTTCTGCTTCCACCTCTTGGCGCTTATTCTGCATTCTTTCACGAAGATCGCCAGTAGGCCTATCTGGAGACCTTCTGTAACTGCCGCTAAATCCTTTACCTCTCAGTGAAGGGCCACGTACAAACCTGCAGGAGCTCCCATAGATGCAGCTACCAGGCTTCAGCCAGTTATGGCATTGTGTCTCAGCAGTACTCCCAGTGCTGGGTCCAAGCTGTTCAAATACCCTGGGCCTTCGAGATGTGCTGTCAGATATTGTCTTAGTATTTATCACTGTCGCTTTCCGTTCAAGTTTAGACATTTTAAGTTTATAATTTTTTCACACCGTTCCAGTGCTTGCGTGCCGTGACAGAGCAGGGAAGGGGGCAGGTACTGGGAGCACTATGCGACCTCCCAGCGCCCGCACACCATTACAAAACCTCTGGATCCCTCCCTTCCCGCTATCTCGCTGCTTCTCCGCAGCTGCGACTGCCCTTCAGCTGGCCACTGCACAGACCTCATTCTTCATGTCGTCTCTCTCTGGCTGACCAGCGCCCCAGCGGGTACACCCGGCGGTCGGACGTAATGATAGTGCTGTCGTTGTCATTGTAGTTGCCCTGCTTCACGGCCGATAAGGTGACAGTTAGCACAGGCCCGATTCAGGCACCGCAACCGAAATTCAAACAGAGAGGTGTTCCCTTTGAAAATGAAGTCCCGGAGAAATGAGGAACCTCAACGGATACTAAAGAAAGCAGTCCCGTACAATACCAAGCAGAAATACAACCAAACAACGGGGAAGATCGGTGACAGTACCCGGAGCTGACGGTTCTTGAGTCCGTTAATCAGCGGACATTTTGTATATATAAAGACACTAGCATATGCATTTGACATATTAATAATCTTATCAGAACCACAAAAATTTTTGCAGCATGTCCTGAGAGAGGTGGAGCAATATGGAGAACTGTTGGGGTTCTCCCTTAATTTACAGAAGTCCTGTGCACTGGCTCTGGACGATAATCTGAGGCAATCTTGGAAGGGCCCCTTTCCGCTTAGGTGAGAAGATAAATCATTGAAATATGTGGGGGTGCAGATTCCGAAAGATTTAACTACCTTATACACAATAAATGTAAAATCACTCTTGGAAGAGACCAGTCGCAGGTTGGAGCTTTGGCGGAGCTTACCTATGTCATTATGGGGTCATATAGCATTGTTTAATATGTTATTAGTGCCTAAGTGGGTATATGTCTTCCAACAACTACCCCTGTATTTGCGTGGCAGGGAGGAGAGGATATTGAATAGGCTTACTCAAGGGTACTTGTGGCAAGGTAAATGGCCCAGAATACCATTAAAGCTGATAGCCACACCGAGAGAGCAAGGGGGGATGGGATTATTGTGTATTAGAGCGTTGACAATAGCATGCTCGATGAGGCACATAAATGATTGGTTTAGGGATACATCAGAATTCTCACTCACAGCGATTGAGACCTCTATATACCCAGACATACACTTTACCTGTCTTTTGCATATGGGGGGGGAGGGCGGGTTTACCGCAAAAAGATCTGCGAAAAACACCCGCTGTTACACTCACTTAGAGCAACATGGAGGTGGATATGTAGAAGGTATCATTTCTTGGCGAAGGTCACTCCTTTTTGTCACTGTGCAATAACCCCGCGTTTCCTCCTGGGCAGGGAGGAAGTATATTCCGCCAATGGGCAAAGAAAGGAGTAGTCTATCTAGCCCAAGTTATAAATGAGGAGGGTCGGATGAGAACTTACTCAGAGCTACAAGAGCAATATGGCATTGTACAGGGACATGATTTTACATACTACCAATTGAATCATTATATTTCAGCTCTGTTGTGGACAGATTTGACTGAAGATGTCTTGGAAGTGCTAACAGAAGCATTTACAATAGGATCCCAACAATCAGTGTTGTTGAAATTTCATCATCAACACTTAAAAGACACAACAACAGAGCTGGATTATGCGCACTTGGCATCTAGTTGGTCACAGGACTTGGGCTGTACAGTGACAGATGAGATGTGTAAAACATATATCAAAAACCTGTAGGACAAATGGGGAGCAAGATGGTGTCGATGTGCGCTCCTGAGCTCCCTACTCCAGCAAACGCTGACAATTAAGTTTTCTCTAGCCTCTATAGAATATGGGGAAGAGGAAGGGGAAAATCAAGCGACCAGTCTCCTCCACCCCCGAGGGTCCTGCTTATCGCCAGCAGACGCTGGAAGATTTTGGAGTTTGGAGACAGGAACAACAAACACCCGCGTTGGTTGGATCCGAGGTTCACTCGGACCACAGCGTTGAAGCGGCGTCATTGAGTCCGCCCCTGCTGGCCGCCCCACCGCAACCCTGAAACAAATTGAGGACGGTAGAACTGCTGCAACAAACTATGCCTGATGAGCTGAGCTTGATTGCCTCAACCCCTGTAACATCAACGCTGGAGGTGGAACGGTGAGTGACCCGATGCCTACCAATAACACAGGGTTTGTTTCTTCAGGGACTGGAGGATTGACAAAACCTGCTATAGTCACAATGGACAATCTGTGGGAGGCCGTTCAAGGATTGAACTCCACCTTTTCCCAAGCTATAAAGACTTTTACCAAAGAAGTTTCTTCACTAAAACAAAGTCAGGATTCAATAATAACAAGAGTACATGAAAATGAAGGGAAAATTGCACTAATAAGTGGAGAGATTAAGGACTTACAAAGTCAGACAGGAACAGTGATTAGAGACAGGGATATTCTAGAGAAAAAACTAGAATATCTTGATAACCAAGCCAGAAAGAACAATTTAAGATTTCTAAATTTTCTTCAAATTCCAGTATTGTCTCCAATTGATATGGTGAAAAGATATCTCAGAAAAATCTTGCTAATTCTATCAGAAGCCACTCCTCCCGAGTTTATAATATATCTGGAATCAAGTCCCGAGGCTTGGATCTTCAACCTGGACTTAATATAACTGATCTCCTGGAAAATTCATTGGAAGTTGTTACTCATCGATCTACCTTATTAGTTTCATTCGCATTTGAATCCGATAGAAATAATATTTTCAGACTGTATTTTAAACATTTGAATGACAAATTCATGGGTGAAAAGATACAGATTTTTCCAGATTTAAATAAAGACACGCAGAAAAGAATTTATGATGCTAAAACCTAGAGTGCTTGCATTAGGGGGCACCTACGTTTTAAAATTTCCATGTAGATGTCTTATATCTATTAATAATGTTAATTACCTTTTCTTAGACCCAAAGAAAATGTCAGAGTATATAATGTTTAAGGAAAAGGATGTTGTTTCAACCTGAATTCTAACATAGATAACGCTGTTTATACTGCTAGCGGCTAGATTTTTGTTTTATTTATGGCATTTATATCCCACAATATTCCCACCCAGAGGCAGGCTCAATGTGGCGTACAGTAGTCTATTAAGCAAACATAAATTCAAAATACAGTATTCAGAGTCGTGAAAGGGATTTTCCCCTTCCTCTTCCCCATATTCTATAGAGGCTAGAGAAAACTTAATTGTCAGCGTTTGCTGGAGTAGGGAGCTCAGGAGCGCACATCCTCGATCGACGCCATCTTGCTCCCCATTTGTCCTACAGGTTTTTGATATATGTTTTACACATCTCATCTGTCACTGTACAGCCCAAGTCCTGTGACCAACTAGATGCCAAGCGCGCATAATCCAGCTCTGTTGTTGTGTCTTTTTTGTTCTCCTCTCTGATTGATTGCTATTTTTTTTTTTGCCTTTTTATCATATTTTTTTCCACATCTTGTTCCCAAAAGTTGTGGTCAAATACAAAAAATTTAATTTCCTTTAATTCCAATTAGGAATTGTTTTTGTTATTTCCTTATGACTATTTTCTAATTCTGTGCATTTATATGATATGAATGTAAAATTATATAATTGAATAAATAAAAATGTTTTTAAAAACCTGTATAGGCGGAGAATGTCAATAATCCAGAGGGAAAAGTTATATAAGTTTTTCTTGAGGATGTATGTGTCCCCACATAGGGCATATCGGGCAAAAATAACAACTGATGATCGGTGTCCAAAATATGGAAGTGGATTAGCCACCCTTGGGCATATGTTTTGGAAGTGCTCGGTGGTTAAGCAGTTTTGGATACATATTCTGAAGGCAACGGACTGGATGTGGGGGTGTACATTAAAACATGATCCTATGTTACTGTTTAATATATATAATTTTACAGATGAACCACCCAAAGGGATAAAGGGATTTTTGCAGACAGCCATATTTGTGGGAATAAATACTATTTTGGGGGCTTGGTTGTTGAAGGAGGGGCCCCCGCTGGTTCTTTGGAGATCACAACTGATACAGCTTATGCGGCTGGACAGATGTGGGGTACATTCAATGGACAGTGACCAAGGAGCCCGATTCAGAGAAAAATGGGAGCCTTTATGGTTAGCACTTCCATCGAAAGGGAGAAGTTATATCTTGAACCTTTAGATACGAACACATGCGAGGGAGGGGGAGAGGGTATAGAGATGGGTAAGAGGGGTAGGAGGGAGAAGGGTGGGTGGGGTGTTAGGGGAATAATAATGATGATGCAATAACAGAATGAAGAGGCATTATGGAATGTAAAATGTACCAATCTATTAATGTGTTGAGAATGTGTTAATCAGCATCAATAAAAATTATTGAAACATATATTATTAGTGGTATGTGTGTGTTTCCTGTCCTTTGGCCTTCTAGAGATGGAATAAAGAGCCGCTGCTCCAGTGGGGTCTTAGGCAGTCAGTGTCACTTTTGACTCACATTCAAATTTCACATTGATCACATTCTGTGTGTGTTTCTTTCTTTGCCCTTCACAGAATTCGTGCTATTTGACACCTATTAGCTCGAAACTGTATTTGCTCTCCAGTCATCTACCTAGTCATTTCCCACCTCATTACTGAAATTCTCTTTTTGCTGGTCTACTCCAACTCGCCCTTAAGCACCTTCAACTAATACAATCCACAGCCGTAAAACTAAGCCCTGTCATGGCACCTGTCTACATTAACTGCCTACTCATTTCTTATGCCCCAAATCATACACTCCACTTTTCCCATGGCTCACTTTTATATCTCAGAGTTAAAAATCAATGTAGAGGAAAAAAGAGAAACAATATACAATTCTTCACCAAAAACTCTTTTCTAAAATCAAAGTAGCAGGGAGAATTTCAATCTCCCACTTTTGTACAAAAAATCCTCAGGTGGAAAAAGCCTCAGAACCCTATCCTGTGCAACAGAAGAAAGTTATGGTAGAATTACTTAGGTAACTCTTCTGTCACTGGCATTAAAAAAAACCCTTGGGAAAAATTTGTTAAAACTCCAAACAAATTAGTTTTCAAGGGTCTATTCAACATATAGTGATAAAATCAAAAAGACATTCAAACTTTACTTAACCTGTGACAAACACCAACTGTGGCCAAAGTTTTGCTCGAAATTGCTGTGTCAAGGTGCTAATTGTAGTGCACCTTAGTAAACAGGGCCCTTAATGTGTTAATGCAATCTGGAGGAAAAGGATATAGAATGTTATTGAATGGATGTAAGAATAATCCACTATTTCTGGGATAGGCAGGAAGAAATGCTTGTTCTTTTGGTCGCTGTCGGAGACAGGGTGCTGGGCTCGATCGACCCTTGGTCTGTCCCAGCATGGCGATGCTTATGTCTTATTAGGAGCACAGTCTGATCAGGGGTGGATCTATTCATTTACACTTATGACATCACAATAATGTGTCATTTAACAAAAGACAGGAAGGTTGTCTTGACAGGACAAAAATCTGCCTGGATCTGATACATAAGAAGCTGCCAACAGTGGTCAATCCAGGTCACAAGTACTTGGCAGAAACTCAGTTAGTAGCAATATTCCATGCTACCAATCCCAGGGCAAGCAGTAGCTTTCCCATATCTCCTATATAATAATTTGTCAATCTGCGTCCCTGGCTGGCTGGGTTCGTAACCGTATGCAAATGAGGTGCTACATAATCGGCTCGCATCCAGCCTTCCCTTCCCTTTCAGTGTCCTGCCCTCACGGAAAGAGGAAATTATGTCAGAGGAGGGCAGGACACTAAGAGGGAAGGGAAGGCTGGAGGCGAGCCATCCAAGCCAAGCCTGCCGCTTTCACTGCGACTTGAGGTAAAATAAAGGTTTTAAAGGCAAGGTGGCAGGAAGGAAAGGAGGGCTGTTGTGCGAGAAGAGGGCAGGCAGGTGAGGGCTGGGGTTGAACTGGAACTTGGGTGCTTAAAAGGGGGGCAGGTGGGGGCTGGGGCGAGTCACTGGACATGGATGGGATGGGAGGGAAGGGCAGAGGAGAAGCGCTGGACATGGAGGGGATGGGACTGGGGAGGGCAGGGGAGAATCGCTGGACATGGAGGGGAGGGCAGAGGAGAATTGCTGGACATGGAGGGGATGGGACTGGGGAGGGCAGGGGAGAATCGCTGGACATGGAGGGGAGGGCAGGGGAGAATCGCTGGACATGGAGGGGAGAGGAGGGTAATGATGGGAGTAACATTTGCTCCAACATTAGCCAATTTGTTTATGGCAGCGTTTGAAGATCGATGGCTGCACCGTTCTCCTTTCCAGTCTAAGATTGGCATCTGGCATCGCTTTATAGATGACGTTTTTTTATTATGGCTTGGGAATGCAGAGGAGTTAACGGATTTCCATACATGGTTTAACCAATGCCATTTGAAGATACAATTTACTCTTTCGTGGTCAAACACAAAGATCCATTTCCTGGATGCTGAAGTGCAATTAACCCAACGAATGTTTACCACTAAAGTATTTAACAACTAAAGCGGCAACATCAGCCCCATTGATACCTGAATGGGGAGTTCCCCAAGGATCCCCCCTGTCACCAACCCTCTTTAACCTAATGATGTTACCTCTAGCCAAGCTCCTGGACAATCAAAACCTTAATCCATATATATATGCAGATGACGTCACGATCTACATCCCGTTCAAACGCAATCTAAAAGAAATCATCAACGAGATTAACCAAAGCTTCCAAATCATGCACTCCTGGACGGACGCATTTCAGCTAAAACTCAACGCAGAAAAAACACAATGTCTTATACTTACCTCACAACACAACACAAGTAAATTCTCCACAATAACCACCCCAAACTTCTCCCTTCCCATCTCTAACACTCTGAAAATTCTCGGAGTTACCATTGATCGAAATCTTACACTTGAAAACCATGTGAAGAATACAACTAAGAAAATGTTCCCGTCCATGTGGAAACTCAAAAGAGTAAAACCATTTTTCCCAAGGGCCATTTTTCGAAACCTGGTACAGTCATTGGTACTAAGTCACCTGGACTACTGCAATGCACTTTACGCTGGCTGTAAAGAACAGATTATCAAGAAACATCAAACTGCCCAAAACACTGCAGCCAGACTTATATTTGGAAGACAAAATATGAAACCCCTAAGAGAGAAATTACACTGGCTCTCACTTAAAGAACGGATCACCTTCAAAATCTGCAAGACTGTTCACAAATCATTCAAGGAGAAGCCCCGTCTTACATGCTTGACCTCGTGGACCTCCCACCCAGAAATGCCAAAAGATCTGCCCGCACTTTCCTTAATCTACACTTCCCCAGTTGCAAAGGATTAAAATACAAATTAACACATGCATCAAGCTTTTCCTACACAAGCACGCAGATGTGGAATGCTCTTCCAAACCACTTGAAAAACAATTAACGAAATAACAAACTTTCACAAATCGTTGAAAACTTATCTCTTCACAAAGCCTACCACGAGAATCCATAACCAACTACAACACATTACTACCCCTCCCTACTATGATCGCCTCTTTCTGTAATTGCTTGATTAGACCTACTGTTAGCCTTGTTATTATTGTTATCCTGTAACACCAATTGTATCTCTGTACCCTGAAATTGATGCCATGACAGGTTTTTGTAAGCCACATTGAGCCTGCAAACAGGTGGGAAAATGTGGGATACAAGTGCAATAAATAAATAAATAAAACCAACAGATAAGAATACATTTTTGGAGTATAGAAGTTGTCATCCAAGGGCGCTGCGGGAGAGTCTCCCTTTTTCACAGTTTCTCCGCTTCAAAAGGATTTGCATATCAGTTGATGACTATAAGACACATGCACAACAGTTTACTGCAAAATTGACAGAAACAATATCCACAAAAAGTGTTGAGGAGAGCTTATTGTAGGGCGAAGTACAATGACAGGGAACTCCTGTTACAAGAAAAGCAAAAAGAAGCAGATGGAAGATCCCACAATGACATTCGTCATGAGATTTGCCCCGGAAGGTGACGCAGCAGCAAGTATCATAAGTAATCATTGGGATGTGATGAAGTCACACCCCCTGTTTGGTGAATACCATTTAAGAACGGCATTCTCCCGGTCGAGAAATCTGAAGAAATATTGAGTCCAGCACAATTGCCAGAAGTTGATATAGCTATCTCAGAATTAAGATTAGGACATTTAAATGACATTGCAAGACTTGCGATTTAACACAGGAGACAGCTAATTTACCCACAATGGCCGGCTTTACAAGTTAAGACACCATACCACATGCCATACTTTAGGGATTATATACTACACTCGCTGCCCATGTAATAAGGTCTATATAGGGAAATAGACGAGATCACTGCGTGCTAGAATGACCGAACATCGTTCAAGAATAATAGCTCGAAATGTTGGAGCTCTGCTGGTTCAACACTGTATACAAAATAGCATTGAAGTGTATGGTGATTGATCAGATTTATCCAGCGCCAAGGGTGGTGATTACAACAGGAGATTGTTACAGAGAGAACCTTTTGGATTTATCATTTAAATACCCTAGTACCAGAAGGGTTAAATACATATGTACATTGGGGGTGTTTCATTTAATTAGATTTAGACACCCGGAAGTGCGTAGAGAGATCAGCTGTTTCCGATTGAGCAGGTACAGATAAGACGCCGCCGCCGCCATGATGTGTCTTTCGATACACAGCGACAGGAAGGCAATAAGACAGTAAGACTGGGAGCCAAGGTTATATGTGAATGGGAGCATTCGACACGAGCTGTAGGCTAACAGTTTTCTTTATTATTTTTTGTATTATTGTAGGTCCGGTGCTATGACTCCCCCTTGACAAAGCTTGCACAGTGAAACAGGCACCCGTCGGGGAATATGAGCACACCAGCGGATTCAGATAAGTGTTACTGAGCCATCAGCACGAATAGTATTAACCAAATGATTATTTCTGTAAAGCACAGAGCGAATTAAGTTCTGCACATTAAGGATAGGTGGGGGGTGAGTCTGTGATTAAAAAACACACACAAGCAGAAGTTCACCGCATGGGTGAAGTGAAATCGGCCGTGGTGATTATATGAGACTCTTCCCTTATTATTATATACTAGTAAAAGAGGCCCGTTTCTGTAGAGGAATGAAATGGGCGCTAGCAAGGTTCACGCCCCCTCCCTACCTCTCTGTCATCCGAGTTCCAGCCCCCTCCCCTCCGAGTTCCATGGCCCCCTCCCTTCCTCTGTCCCTGTCATCCGAGTTCCAGCCCCCCTCCCTCCCTCTCCACCGAGTTCCAGGCCCCCCTCCCCTTCGAGTTACAGGACCCCCCCTTGCCCTTCGAGTTCTACGGCCCCCTCCCCTTCAAGTTGCAGGACGCCCCCCTCCCTCCCTTCACTCCCCTCTGAGTTCTACAAATTATTATAGTAGAAGTGTGTGAAAAATTACTCCAAGGAGTGCTCTACTGTCTCCAGTTTTGTATGCAGGATAATATCAGGAGAGGAGTGCCTTACATATTTGACAGTTCCCTTTACCATCCCAGCATAACCAGAGGGTGCTACATAGGGTTACCTTGGACTTCTTCAGATATGTCCTCCAGGATTTTTAATTTCTAGGCAAATGTCCTCTTTTTTCTTTTATGTGCCTATGACCAACACACCTATCCACATAATGAGAGAAACCATCTGTGGCCTAGTGGTCAATGAGGGTACTAAAGAGAGAGAAAGGCATGATCCCCTCTCTGTTCCCCTGCTGGTTGAATCTGTCAAAGGAATTTTGTTTGTGCAGCACAGCTTTAAGCATGTCAAGCAAAGGCTTTCACATGTATCTCAGACGCCAGCCAAGTGGGTTGAGGGATATGCGCTCTTCTGATAAGTACGCTTGGGCTCAGACTCGGTCAAACTCAAATCCTGAAGTTTTTGAAAGTAGATTGTCTACTGCTGTACTGTAAGTCACTGTACTTTCATTAACTAAACGCTACGATTAAATATTTCTTTAGCATTTTTATTTCTTCTGGCTTTTTGGTTGTCTCCACAAATATGGTAACCCTAGTGCTACAGCAATCAGAGACCATATTCAGTGGCACTGTCTGGTTAACTGGTACTGAATATTGGCTCCAAGCCCACTTGGGTGTGGTTTAAAAGGGCAAAAGCCTCTCCTGTTCACTTAACCACATCGATATCGAGCCCTGAACTAATAAGGGAAACAGTGAGATTTATATGCGCTGAAAGATTGCCCAAAATGGGTTTATTTATATTGCAAAACATGTTTAAGAAATTTAGGGGAGGAGTAGTTATTAAGGTGTGTTTATGGCAATAATGCACATTATTTACTCCTTAATGCATAAGTACATAAGGTACTTATGATTAAATGGCATAATATGCATTATTTGACTGTAATATATGCATTGAACAATGCAGGTTGCAGTGGTTATTCCTGGAAAAATAACATTAGCTCAAAACTGGTGTTAGGTTTCCTGCCCAGGAGCAGCAGTCCAATGCTCCCAGGTACCGTTTAAAAAAGGCCATCACTGGTAAAAAGCATTGGTACCCCCTCCCCTTTCCTCTTGAGGATACCCCTGAACTCCCCTCCCCAGCAGCCATGCCCCATTTCCCCCCAACCAGGACCTGTACAAATCCCCCGAAAGAACTTACACACACCCTGTACTGGAAGACAGCCTTAGAGATCTAAAGGAAGCTGGGCAGAAGTATCCCCATCACACCTGCCCATGTATCACGGGTTCAAAATGGCAGCCATGACCCCTAGCAGTAGTACCACCATACTACCACTAGGGATC
Organism: Microcaecilia unicolor; assembly: GCF_901765095.1. Classification (NCBI taxonomy): domain Eukaryota; kingdom Metazoa; phylum Chordata; class Amphibia; order Gymnophiona; family Siphonopidae; genus Microcaecilia; species Microcaecilia unicolor. The sequence goes on along the minus strand of NW_021963032.1, from coordinate 5,507 downwards.
AGGCTGCCCTATAAAGTCTTTTTGCCCAGTCTGGCTTCCGCTAGACCAACAGGAACGCTTTCCAGTAGGCCAAGGAGGGCTCACAGAGGGAGTATGGCTTCTTGTGAGGGGAAGCTGGGGTATGGACCTGTTGGGAGGCAAGACTTGGCTGGTGGAGTTTAGGGATTATCTTGGGGGAGGGCAGGGTAGGGCTTGGTTTCTGGAGAGATGGGGTATTTTGGAGGAAGCGGCAGTATAATAACGCAGCTTGTGAGGTTGATTACAAGCTGTGTTATTCATGTACTGTGGGAGTTGCTTACCTTCATTACCGAGATACTGCAGGTTAGTGACTTCCATAGTAAACCAAGATGTGGTAAAAGCCCAACTTTTACCGCATCTTAATAATTATTCCCCTAGGAGAGTCACGTGATGGGCTGAGAGAAGAGGTCGCAGCCTTCTTCACTCTGGGCTCTCCCTCCCTCAGACCCTCCATAAACTGGCCTGATTCGCTAAGAAACAAGGAAGCGTTAATAGGAGCAGATTTAAAACACATGGACTCTTACATAATTCGAGAAACCAGAGCGATGACCGGGAAAAAAAAAAAAGAACCCGAGAAACACGAGGGCTCGGCGAAAGCAAGATGCGCCGAGCCCGGCAGCAGACCCAGTGCCGCGGTTCCATCAAGCTCAACTGGAACAACTCACAGAAGCGGTAAAGACCGCACTAGAGCTGCAACTAAACAAATCTCCGAGCGGCTGGCAAGTGTGGAGACGCAGCTTGGCGAAACAACTAAGAGAACAGGTGAGCTTGAGGTACGATTGTCGGGGTAGAGGACGCAGCAGTAATAGCGGCAGCGTCAATGCAAGAGATGCAAAAAGAACTGAAATCGCACGCCGCGAAGCTGGATGACCTCGAGAATAGGTCTCGAAGGTCTAACCTGAGGCTTATCGGTTGTCCCAGAGTCGATACCGGACCGCTCCCTGACAGAACAATTAGAACGCTGGCTAAAATCAGAATTCGCCCTCTCTGACAGCATGGGGCCGCTCTGCCTCGAAAGGGCTCACAGATTGGGGAAACGACTTAACAATGGAACTCGACAAGAGCCGTGATTGTCAAGGTGCATAATTTTGTGCACAAAGAAGAAATTCTACGGGGGGCGCGTTTAAAATGGGACTCCCTAAACTTGGATGGAGCTAGCATTAAAGTGTTCCAGGACTATTCCCAAGCTCTGCAGGAACGTAGGAAAGCTTTCACCCCAATCTGCAGGCAGCTTACAGAGAGGAACCAGCGGTTTTTGCTGCTCTACCCTGCGCAACTAAAAATTAACATGGACGGCACCTGGAGAATTTTCAACTCTCCAGTAGAAGCTCAGGAAGCTCTTCAAAGCCAGGATTGCAAAAGCTCGGAACAGGGGTGAATTGATAGTTTGAAATGCATAATATTATGCTTCAGGAACTAGAACGCCCTGTTTACCAAAAGTTAGTCCCAGTTGGACAGCAGAAGTTGGTTGAATAGCTAAGTAATAAACTGTAAGTAACGTATGAAGCAATTCACAGCGTTGTACTTTTACTACAGGGGGAGATGGCTATGTTTCAGTTGTGTTTTACTGTGTTTAGCAGAATGTGGAGGGGGGATGGGGGAGGGAGGAAGTCCCACCATTGTTGACTCTGCACACCCGATCTAGGATAGGAGAGGGGAGTGGAAGGTTGGAGATAAGGAGAGAGGAGGGGAAGGGAGGGAGGGTGGTTGGAGGGAAGGGAAGGGTGGTAAGAGAGATGGGGCAGAGGGAGGGGAAGCACCACGAAAAGATTTCTGGGATAACTAGAGAGCGGCAAAATGCTGGACAAAGAGGGGGAAAGGTCAATAGAACATGACGCAGGAGTTAATTGGTTAGACAGGAAGGGACACGGGTGGAGCTGGGCCCGGAGTTCCGCATATCAAGGAAATTTCACCGCTACATGACAACTGGGCATAGCAATGACTAAGAGTAACTCGGTCCGGTTCCTTACTTGGAACGTGGGTGGTATTTCCTCCCCAATTAAAAGAACAAAAATTTTAGCGGCCCTTAAAAAACACAGAGCGGACGTGGCCTGCTTACAGGAAACCCGCCTTACCGCAGAAGAACACCAGAAATTAAAGCATGCATGGGTAGGGGAAGTACATGCGGCTCCTGCTGAGGGGAGAAGTAGAGGGGTGGCCATCTTGATTCGCAAGGGACTAGTAGCCAAATCAGAAGTCATAGAGAGAGATCCCCAGGGGAGATTCCTGATGGTTCACTTGTGGCTTCAACACCGAGAATATATGATAGTGGCAATGTATGGGCCGAACCTATTTGACAAATCATTTTATGAGCGGGTAGTTCAGCGCTGTACCTCCGTAGAGCAGTCCCTCTGCTTATAATGGGATTTTAATCTTGTAGCAGATCCAACATTAGATTGCTCAACACCTAGCGGGCTAGCGGGGGGGAACAAGATCGAGAGCCCTCCCACAGTTCATGCAATCACTAAATTTGGTGGACGCGTGGCGGACCCTACACCCGGACTCGCGATTACACTCACTTGTCGCGGGCACATGGTAGCTGGTCAAGGATAGACTATATCCTTGTAGAATGCTTGTTTCACAGGGTAGTAGACGCAGTGATTGGACCAGAAGAGGTGTCCGACCACGCAATGACATGGATAGACTTGATGGACCCAGAAACATCTCGAGGCGGGGCGGGTTGGCGTTTCCCAGCATATTTAGCTGCGGATAAGGAATTCATACGATATATAGAAAGTTGGGAGGAATATGTGAAGTTTAATGCAGCTCCACAAAAATCAGCCATCCTGTTCTGGCAAGCAGCTAAAGCAGTTTTAAGAGGGGCAATCATAGCCTACACAGCTAAGCGGGAGCGACGAATTACTGGGGCGATTACCAATCTAGAAAAAAGATTCCAAAAAGCAAAACGCAGGTATTTAGCAACCCTAACTCTTACTTTAAAGAACAAATGCAGTCAGCACGAATAGCATTGAACACCCTCTTCATGAAAGAGCTTCTAGGGCGCTAGTATATAGGAAATATCGGCTACAGCGCTTTGGGAACAAGGCAGGGGCCATGTTGGCACGAATAATTAAAACCTGGGGAGGAAATAGAGCAATCATGGCAGTTAAAGACAAAGAGGGCCATATTCAAAATCAAAAAGAAAAGGTAGCGAAGGTATTCCAAGACTTCTACCAAGATTTGTATTCGCCATTGCCCCACTCTACGAGTTCCATTAATCAGTATTTAGAGCGTGCAGGTCTGGCCAGGCTAGGCGAGACAGAGCTAGACGAGCTTAATAAACCAATATCCGGGAGGGGGAAATGCAGGAGACAATTAAGGCCCTTCCTACCCACTCAGCTCCGGGGCCCGATGGGTTCTCCAGTGAGTTTTACCAAATACTAGGTCAGTCAGTAATAGGACCGCTGCTATCATACTATGAGGAGGTGGTGGAACTTGGAGAATTTCCAGCTTATGCTAATGAAGCGTTAATTACGTTACTTTTGAAGCCAGGAAGAAAGGAACACAGGCAGATTCTTATAGGCCCATATCACTAATCAATGTAGATACAAAAATCCTGGCCAAGCTTCTAGCAAACAGAGTACAGAGATTGATGCCGATTTAATAGAACCAGAGCAAGTGGGCTTTGTACGCAACAGACATGCTGTAGTAAATGTGAGGCGTCTTCTTTTGGCAATGGGACAATGCTGTTGTGCAGATAAAGAGGCAATATTGGTGAGTCTGGACGCCGAGAAGGCGTTCGACAGAGTGGGATGGGAGTACTGTTCGCAGTGTTACAACATATGGGTGTTAAGGGATGGGCGTACCAGGCGATCCAATCTCTGTACTCGGCCCCACAGCTGCAGTACTGATTAATGGCTCAAGAACAACTCAATTCCCCATAGCGAGGGGTACGAGGCAGGGCTGTCCATTGTCTCTGGCCCTGTTTCTTCTCTCGATAGAACCCCTGTTGAGGAGTCTAAAAAGGGAAAGGGAGATAGCTGGAGTGGAGGTAGGGGGAGAGACGGTGAAAGCTTTAGCGTTTGCAGACGACTTACTGATAATGACCACTAGACCGGCTGCATCCCTCAGTGTGCTAATAGATAGGGTCTCTCACTTTGGTACGCTCTCGGGATTCAAAGTCAACTTAGAGAAATCCCGTATCATGCACATTCAATCCAGTCCCGATGGCATGGAGGGGTTTAAGTTCCCATTACGCAGAGCAGAAGGAGCCATCAAGTACCTGGGGGTGCAGATCCCGAGTGACATGTCCCAGCTTTATGGCTTGAACATTCAAAAGCTGATGTCTGAAACGGCAATAAGGCTGGGTCAATGGCAGGGGCTACCTCTCTCTCTCATGGGACGCATAGCGCTGTACAATATGATGATAGTTCCACGCTGGTTGTATGTTTTCAGGTTTTGCCATTGTATCTCTCTAATAAAGATGAGAAACAACTGAATGTAATGTTACGAAAATACTTATGGCGGGGGAAAAGACCACGATTGTCATTGGAAGTGATGCAGATACCAAAGGAGTATGGGGGAATGGGTTTGCTAAGCATGCGGCATATGACGGTAGCATGTGCAATGAGACATATTAATGACTGGTTCCGCAATACTACGGATTTCTCGGCAACCCAAATGGAAAAAACTTACTTAACCCCTTCATTTTAGCAGTGCCCTGCATGGCTTGGATAGAGGAACTTCCCCTGTTTTGAAGTTCACTAACATTTACAAACTGCGCAAAAAACTGGAAGTGGATTTGCAAAATGCATCATTTCTCCATAAAACTACTCCGTACTACCACTGAGGGGGAACCCGGACTTCCACCTGGAGACTTATATGCTGTGTTCAACGCTGGGAAGGACAAGGAAAATTTATTTTCAACATACTTACAGAGGAAGGGAGACTAAAAGCCTTCGCAGAACTTCAAAGGTTAAAACTGTTAACTCCGAGGGACTACTTTCACTATTGGCAACTACAACACTATGTGTCTAGCCTGGAATGGGAAGACCTAGCAGAAGATGTCCAAGTGGAAGTAGCGGAGGCGTTTTCACTGAACTCCCAACAGAAGGTGCCTTTGAAATACCACACAGACATATTAAAGATCATAAATTGGAGCTGGAATATGCAAAATATGCTGGGGAATGGGAGAAAGATCTGAACGTAGCTACGCTCGAAGTGTTCAAAAATCTTGTCCTGACCAACATCGAACTTCTCCGCTGTTGGCACACTGGGAGATGCAGTATCGCTTTGCCCTTAGACTTCATATCCCTCCACGGCGAGCGTTCCATATGGGAGCTTCCTCGGATGGGGCATGCCCCAAATGTGGGAGAGAGGGGAGCTTTGGGACATATGTTCTGGCGCTGTGCACAGGTGGAGAAATTCTGGAAGAGTATTTTGGAACAGATCTCTAAACTGTGGGCCATAGTCTGCCGCTATTCTCCGTTGCTGTTGTTTGGTAAACCTGAACTGAGCCCCCCAGTCCCAGGGGGGGATGCATAGCCTTT